>NC_133774.1:43596784-43744289 GCF_003597395.2 Chelonoidis abingdonii | reverse complement strand
CTATAATATCCGGTTTCACTTCCTGCACCAGTAGCTCCAGTTCCTCCATCTTGTTACCTAGGCTCCTCGCATTAGTGTACAGACATTTTAATTTTTGGCGTTTGGCGTCAGTGACATTCTTTCCCCCGTCGTGCACAGACCTTCTACCACCAGCATCAGCCGTTAGTCTAGCTGCCAGCAACTACAATATTAATCAAGGATGAGAGCATCCCAAACTTGTCCTTTGGGTAAGTTTGGAGCTGAACTCTGCAGCTCGGGCCCAGCTTTATTATGAATATAATTCCATAATTAAGAGGACATGTTTAAATGATCAAGGTTGAAGATGTGAGCTCAAGCAAAATACATCTGTGAACTTTGACCAACATTCCTCTCTGAGCTAAAGTTTTTAAAATAGCTACAGCGTCTGTAACTAAAGGGAAACTGAACATGCTGAGTAATCATCATTAGGAATATAAAATCATCTTGTGGAAAATTACCTGCAGGCTATAAAGGTTATGGGAAAAGTTTTTATTGCCATTATGTTGTAATGTATGTAACTTTCAACTCCCTTTTAGAGCATTTCAATTTCATGTGTTTAATCCAGTCTTTAGTTAGAACTTATTCTGCTATAAAGTCCCCAAAGTAATTGCTATTCCTATGAAGCTTCCACACTTGTTTGAGCCTTGTAAATTTCTTCTTAATTCAAACACTATGAAACACTTATTAGATGTTAAATAAGCCTCTGAAGGCTTCAGAGCCTTAATTCATACCAACTTGATAATTACTTCACTTTTTGGCCCTGCCAGGTGTCTACATTTGCATAGCTGTAATGGCGAGATGACGGCACGTTTTGTTGAAAATGGCAAATGCAAAAATAATTTTGAATGCTTCTCCCCCCACGCTCTTTTGTTGTGTTTTGTTGAAAATGCTTGGAAAGATCACTTTTTAAGATTCGTGCCAACTTGGCCCTAGTATTCCACAATAAGAATACTACCTAGCTCTTGTACAGTGCTTTTCATGTATAAATTTTCAATCAAGAATTGTAAATCTTCTTCATGCTAGGTGACAAAGTGTAAAACTGACACTGATGTAGGGTTTGGGTGTTCAGCATGGAAAAGAAAATGCCTTAGTTTAAACTGTGTATGAAGTTTAACTTGTCAGAGATGAGGCCTACTCTGGCAGTTGCTATGTTACTAACTGTGTGTGGTGGTCTTTTTAACAAGATCATGCATCTTTAGTACAGGTAACTAAAGCTACACAAGTGATATCAATGAACAAAAATCACTCTGCAAGGGGACAGGCAAGGGAATAAAAGTGAACAATCTAGATACTGAGGGCTTGTAATCAGCCCCCAGTACCACTGAACACATTTTACAAATACTTTGTTAGGGAAGGTGGCTCTTCAAAGCCAGGGGGTGGTTTCCATTTACTGTTTAACTTCTATTAGTGGAAAATGGCAATTCTAAGGAGTGGACTGCTTATTGCTGGTGCGATGTGAGGAAGATAGTAGTGTTAGTGGTTCTTCTCTTCCTGTTCTGAGTAACTAAAGGACTGTGGTTTCCACAGCTGTCATTCCTGTGAATTTCACACTCATCTGACATATATGAAAATTAGTAAATTTCAGCTTTAAAATTATCATGATTCTCTCCACCAAAACCAGATTTGAAATAAAATATTGTAAAGCTCATGTAACTCCAGTCCTCAACTTCATATCCCCTCATAATAGGCCAATATAACCCTTTCTATATAACCTCTTCTCTCTTTGGCTTTTTCTTCCCCCACTGTCTTTTTGGCCACACTGTTGTCTTGAGCCAGTTACTGCTATGCCACATATTCACAACACAGAGCCTTACTGACCTCAAAATGGAGTCTGACATCAAGTGTAAATACCAGGCAGTCTAAAACAGAACCTGGTTAAGAGTGAAACTGACAGTTTTATTAGCCTGTCAGATATGCTCCTTCTTAACTGGAAAACGGAAACCCTGCCTTGCTCTTTTGAGAAACTTGGGGCAGCAAAGAGGAAAGGAATTTAAGAATTTTTCAAACATAATTTGGAAACCTTAGGGAAAAAACCAAAACAAATACCAAGTCTGATTTATTGTTGGCCGGGGTGTTCTGTGGTAATGGATGACTAGACACTGTTGGGGGATTCAAGACAATTACATATATACAGCAGTCAGGTTTTTCTTTTTGACTCAGCAAACCCATATGACTAATTACTCCCCCCCCCCTCATGAAAACTTGGTTCCAAGCCATTTGCAATTGAGGCCATTGGTGCTGGAACTAGGGGTGCTGCTGCACCTCTTGGCTTGAATTCGTTTCCATCATATACAAGGTTTGCTGTTTGGTTCAATGGCTCTAAGTACACCCACTACACAGATTGTTCCAGCAACCTTGACTGAGGCGGAGAGTAGGCTGAAAAAAAGTGTTAGAGAGATTTTTTTTAAATTATTAAATGAAATTAATAATAGGTATCTTACCAGGACACACAGAAATGAATATGCAAAATGAAAAGGCTAAAAGGATCACCCTGCCACCAATGGGCAGTACTGAAGCAACTGCAAACAAACAAACAAGCAACATATTCCTAGTATTCTAAGCGCACCATTTTCTATAATCATATACCATAGAAACAGATTAAAATGACAGCAAACTACAGCTGATAATTTCAATGGCCCCTTACTATATTTAGCCTGGTGTGTAAACAGTCTATTGCAACGTTAGCAAAATCACAGCAGCAGGCTACCAGGTCAGTAATATATATGTAAATAATAGTTTTATCAACATACTGTTCCAAACCTCAGTTTTTGCTATGAGGTATTGAAGAAAGTGTGCCTGGCAGTACCCATAAAACATACAGAGTTGAATTATTTACCCTTGCACAGTATTCACTGTAGTCATAAAAGTGTGTGTAACTAAGTACCTTGTTGCTAAATGCAGAAGCAGGTATTTAATTACAAGGTCTATCTTGTCAGGTCCAGTTGCACTGCGTCACACATTCTCCAACTGTAACACTGAGATTGCCTCATTTCATTTCAATTATGTTGAAACTGATGTGACACACTGATGCGTGTATTGGATGAAAACTAATAAGATTTAGTAACAAGTCCATTGTTTGTAGAAAAATAACTGTTTCCACCAATCATTCATAAACTGTTTAGATGATGAGAATAAGAGTGAGGTCAGGAAATTGCTCAAAATCTGAGTTGGCTATTTGTGCTTCTATCAGTCTAATTTTTTAAAAATTGTGCTTATAGCCATATTAACTGAGCAACTTTTGGCCATTTTACATTTGGTTGCTTTCCCCTCCGCCCACCCCATATTCTTTTTCATGTCTCCTCAAAGGCCTAGTGTTGTGGTGACCTTTGCTCTGACCATAGCCCTTTCTAGAGTCCACCAAAAGTTTTACTAGCCACTACCATTGTTTATTTTGTATGTAGCAGTACAGTAGGCGCATTGTGACTAGTTTAATATGGACCAAAATATGAACTGGAATCCCGGTATATAGTGTGGGGGCAGGGAAATCAGGCAAAAGGTAGGGAATGTTGCTTTGGTGGGGTAGCATTTATTTCTATGGAAAGTGAATTGTATAGGCCTCAGATCGTGATAGTTAAAGTGCTTTTTTTTTTAATATTGGTAGGTATCATTGGAAGGTTTCAAAGAACAAGTGTATCTGAAAGCAGGATTTGAAAGATGAGAAAGCATTGACCGGCGCACAGGCAGGCAAAGGCTGCTCCAACCACTCCAATCATGAGGAGAAGCATGGAACACAGAAACACAAAGCTCTCTTTTCCATCTGCCCTCTGACTTAAGTATGGTGCCTTTGCAATGCACCCAAATCTTGCAGTTTTGGAACTAGTTCTGATGCTTGTGTGCCAGACATTGGTTATTATCACAGAGTACACAGTATGGCACAATATCTAGTGTTGCTCAGGTGGAATAAAATCCTACAGTCCTTATTTAATCCTGGCTCAGGCAAAACTCCCATTGCACTCAAGGATTGAGTAAGGCCTACACGATTTACATGCTTTTTACTGTTCTAAATTAAAAAAATCTACCTATATTCAGGCTCTGAGTGTACTGGCAGCCATTTAAAAACAAATCGACAGTTCAATCAACCAGCCATTTGTTCTATCAAGCAGCAGCTCATAATCAAATATTAATCCTTGTGTGACTGGGTGCTCCACTTACTGCTAGTTTGACGCCTCCTCCTATCCACTCTGCAGATTAGCTCATCCGGTCAACACCCCATCTTGGAGTTACATGCCATGACTCCATCTCTCTCTTTGTTCCTCAGTCCCTTTCTCATTCCAGAAACCACATCATCCTCTTCATGACTCAGCCCTCTGGCCAGGTCACTCAGCGTTCCCTCTTTCCAAGGTATATCAGTCTTCCCATTCACCACCTCAGGTGCCACTCCTTCAGTGGTTGGTAGGGGAACTTGGGCCTACCCTCTACTCGGGTTCCAGCCCAGGGACCCCTACCAACACACAGCCAAGGTCTGTTCAGTCCCTGACCTGCCTGCTTCCTATTCTTCTGGTTCCTCCTCCTCCTCCTCCTCCTCTCCCCACCCCCTTTCTTCTGGCTGTACCAGTTCCTCCCTCTCCTCAGGGGGTAACTACAGACTAGGTCCCTAAAGCCTCCTTCCTCTCTCAGTTCCCTGGCTTTATAGGAGCCCTGCCTGTCCCTGCACTGGTGAGCTTCCCCTAATCAGGGCTTTCCTCTCAGCCTTCAGTGTAATAGGCAAATTGGCCTATCTGGCCTCTATTAACCCCTTTAGGACAAGTGTGTGGTGGAAACCATATCATACTCTGCCACAGCCAATGCCTCAATCCCCTACCAATCCTAAAAGCCCAGTGAAACAAATGGACCTTACAGAATGTCCTGAAAAATCAAAAGGCTATTTCAGATCAATCTGGGAGGGCACTGTAGAGACCTAGAGCCGTTGTGGAAAATAACTCCTGTTTCATAGCGAGGGGGATCTACCATCAGTGCCTTCACTGATCACAGCTGTGGTAGTCTATAAAGGAGAGAGAGGCAGTCTTTCTAGAAGGCTAGTCACAGGCTATTTAGAGCTTTATCAGTCAATATTGAAGTGTTTCTAATGCTACTTCTGTAATTACCTAAGCATAAGATTTCACACTATCGCAAGCCAGCAATATGTTGGTCACTAAGCCTATCCAGCTTGGCTTGGTGGAAGCACCTGGGAGTCAGAAAAATCCGAATTCTAATTGCATCACGGCTTGCTGTATGGCCTTGGGCAAGTCAATTACAGACCCCTCTGTACCTCACCTTCTCCATCTGTAAAACAGATCTAATCATACTTACCCACCTTCCTAAGCACTGAGATCTACAGCTGAAAATTGCTATTTAAGTGCAAAATTATTTAAAAAAAACCATAATGAATGCAATAACCAGCAAATAAACTAGTTGAACAGTGTGCTAGTCTTGCCAGGATGCTGTTGGGAGCATGCTGTTGTAATTCTTTGCAGAGAGGTACAACATTTGAGGAAGACGGACAAGAAAGATCCTGAAACAAACAAGTAGGATTTCCAACATTTATCCATGAACCATTCAGTTTAATTAATTCCCTAGCTACAATTAGAACGTATACCATATAGGAACAATCAAGGGGGAATCTTTAGTCAGCATGAATTTGAACCTCTGTAACGTTTGACTGAAATATTTTATTCCAAGCACAATAGTGAGGCACAGGTGTTTGCTTCTAATATTTTATATGCATTTCACAGACTTACTATAGCACCTTCCACCTAAACATCTCAAAGCAATTTTCAAGCATTCATAAATTAAGCCTTGCAACACCCCTACGTAAAAAGGTAAGTATTGTATCCCTGTTATGTGGATGAGAAAAATGAGACACTGAGCATTTAAATGACTTACTGAAAATCACAAAGCAAGTCTGTGAGAAATGAAAGTACACCCGGTCTCCTAAAACCCTTAAGTATATGGCCATCCGACCCATCCCTCAGCATGTTTAAGTTATTGTCTTAAGCAGCCAAATGACCACAACATATCTTCAGGAGTGGGGTCACTTTCTGATCATAAGAGCCTGAAGGCTGAGGTGAAATTAAATTTGGCTAAAAGAAATAGTAGTCTAATACTTTTAAAGGAATCTTGGTAAAATAATGAAGGTTCCCCTTTAAAAATCTATGAAAAATTGCTAGTCTAGACAGCTAGCGCAGTAAAATAGAAGTGTAATGAAAAGTATAAGCTTAAACACTTCAGTGGCCATGTTCAACATGGAATACTGGATTCAATCTGAATTTCTGACCATGAGGCTGTTAAAAACAGTAGGAAAGTGCACGTATCAAGGAGTCTGGACCAACTCTTTAAAATATTGATCCAATTTGATTTAAACCTACAATCTTTTCTTCCAGACTCTCTCTCAAAAAAATGAAATACTTCTATCATTTATGCTTGACTACAGTTTTAGAAACTCAAAGTTAAATACAAGAAGCACATCTTATTTTTAAAACACTCCCTGTCCACGTGCCATTCCCCTACTTGAATATAAAGATTTGTACTTGATTTAAAAATAAATTAACCTTATTTAATGAAACCACACAGCACATTGTTCAGGACATGATCTGGGCCCCATGCTGAGACATCACTTTATTTCTCACATGAACAAGATTTTTTTTCCCTTCACCCTTCAGAGGAGAGCAATGCAGTCTCCTCACAAGGAAGCAAAAGCACCCAGAGTAGAAAACAGCGGTCAGCTGGAATGGGAACAGTTGGAGTCAAACCAGCCAGAAAATGTACCATAAATAGGGCAACTTTCAAAACCAATATGGGAAGATTCTTATTGACATAGGGCAGGATTTTCAAGAGTGCTTAAGTGACACAGGAAAACAAATTAGATTTGTGCTCTGAAGCCACCCAGAGCCAGATTTCCAAAGATATTTAGCCCCTGGAAGATGCAGATAGGTGCCTGATGGGATTTACAGAGTGCCTACACAAGTGAAGGGCCTCACTCCTATATACTCTTGATACTTTTGAAAAAATCACACTCTCAATGAATTGATATTATTTATTGTTAGCACTAAAGAACTTGGGTGAAATTCTGACCCTATTTAAGTAAATGGGAGTATTGCCATTGACTTTAATGGAACAAAGTTTTTACCTCTTTTGTTTAAAAGGAAAAAAATCCTTGGTGGAACTATTAGAGACAAGTAACCTCCCAACCAGCCTCTCAGGATCGCTTAGCACTCTGAGGCCTTGTGTACGCTAGAGAATGTTGGCGAGTTAAACACTGTTTAAGCCTCCCACGTCCATTCCTGTAATACACTCTCCATTTCTAGCCCTCAAGTTCAGTTACCAGCCATTCAATTCTCTGGTGTAGATGCAGCCTGAAGGCACAAAAAGGAGCACTTCAGAAAGCTGAGCAATCTGCCATGCTAGCCAGCCAGCATGAAGGTAACAATTTTTCACTAAAATCAGACTGGGTTAGGCGAGAGAGTTTCCAAGACACACATTAATAAAAAAAACCTTAGGACTTATTTATTTACAAAAATAGCAACATAATAGTAGCAGCATTTGACATTTCTTTACTGTACTATTTAATAATTGCTTTATTAACACACAAGTATACATAACCGACACAGAACAATTTTACTTCTTTATTATCAGAAACACCTAGTATTAGGAGAAGGGAAATTATTAGTAACAATTTTTATACAGTAGTGCCAAGTCCCCAGTCAGATCTGGGAGCTTTTTGTGCTAGATATTGTGCAAAAAGTAAAACATGGGCTCTGCACCTTAGAGATCTAGAGAAGAGGCAAAGGATCCACTAATGATTAATGAAATGAACTGTGCATAACTACCAACCTGTCTCCAGTGCTCCACCACCACGTTGTTTTGTTTAAATAGTGGAGTTATGAATCTGTTAACTGGCAATTTTTCAGCAGTTCATGAAAAATAAGTTGTTTGGATCACAGAATTAATGTAGATGTATGAACCTTTTACCTTAACTCAGCAGTTCAAAGCCAAATGCATTAGTCACTGACTGAAAGCCCGGTGACCTGAGAGTTATGAATTAGTTGTCCCATATCCTGAAAACCACTCTCAATTGGCACCATTGAGCTGGAAGTCTCATTAGTGACTCTAAGAGCTGAATGTATGGTAAGACTAAGCTATGATCTTACTGCTGCCAATGGCAGTCCTTTCAGGTCAGGTGTGAGGCACATCAACCAATCCGTGTGAGAAAGATTGTACTACTACTGCCAGGGTGATACTTATTTTGTGGTCAAAAGACTTTAGTATCCATGTTTGTCAAAACATGGCACTAAACTGACTCTTTAAAACAATATACAATCAAAACAGGCCAAATATTCTCAGAAATAATCACACGATAAAGATTTCTAAAGCAGAAAACAAGCAAACAGCTAAAGTCCATTTTTACAAGGCACTATCATCCTGCAGTAGGCCCAATAGTCACAAAACAGTCAAACTTTATTGGGACAAAGCTCTTTTTCACCTTCTTAGATTGTAGAATTGATCATTTCAAAACAGTCCATGAGAAACAGTTGATAACATTTCTGAAATGTAGAATACCATTACAAATACAACTGATAAAGTATAAAGGAGTAAAATGGTTTCCCTCTCAGACCAGGCCAGTGCCTTACTGGGTTGTGCTTTATACTGAATGTAAAAGATGCACTGCGGGAAAAGGCAGCCGAGATCTCAAGACCAGCTTATTCAATTGTTGAATACGGAATGCAGTAAAGGAAAAAAACATACATGGATGTGCTCAGATACCCTGCAGATGAGAGCCATCTAAGTATGATAGATAGATGCCTAGAGCAGCACGAGCTATGCAGAAAACGTGATGACAAGCCTCCTTGTTGTTGGATTTGAAATAGGATATAAATTCTATATGCAAAGGAGCTCTTGGTAAGTTTGGAATGAAAGGTTTGTGGCTGAGGGGATGCTTATCTCACACAAACCTACATTTAAATAATGCTTTACTTTTCATTTTCAATATAATAATAAACATTAGATGGAGATTGACTCAGCTTTTTTCACATTATTTTACACAATAATCGAATAATCGCCATCTGAAGATAAGTTGACTGTAAGACTAAGGCCTGGTCTACACTAGATATTAAGTTGGCATAACTAAATTGCTCAGGGGTGTGAAAAACCATACCGCTGAATGCCATAGGTAAGCTGACCTAAGTCTCCATCTCACAGCGCTAGGTCTACGGAAGAATTCTTCCATCAACCTAGCTACTCAGGGAGGTGGATTACCTCTGCCGACAGGAGAATTCCTCCGATCAGTGTAAGTAGTTTTTACACTGAAGCATTACAGCAGCGCTTCAGTGGCGCACCTGTGCTGCTGAAGAGTTAAGTGTAGACAACCCTTTAATGTAAAACAAATGACATATGTCTATGAATTTCACCTATCCATTCTCCATATTTTCGGGAAGAACACTACATCTTTCTCAAATAAGCACCTGCTGATTTTAATGGGAGTTTTACCAGAGTGAAGTTTGGAGGATCAGACCCACTAGGTCCAATTAATCACTGTTACTTTTGTGTCACTCCCATTTTAAACTGGTTGAAAATGCAATGAAATCAATAGTTGCATTAAAATAAAGCTGGAGGAGCAACATGTGGTGAATCAGGTCCATCATGTCCCCCAACTTGCTTGTAATAGTGCAGATATTTAAAAATGGTTCATAGTTTATACTGCTGAAACCCAATTTTCAGGCTAACAGCTACAAAAGACACCTACGATTTCATCATCTTTTTTAAAGAAAGTCTAGCAAAATAAGAATGGGTTAGCTATAATCTTATTT
Source organism: Chelonoidis abingdonii (assembly GCF_003597395.2). NCBI lineage: Eukaryota > Metazoa > Chordata > Testudines > Testudinidae > Chelonoidis > Chelonoidis abingdonii. The sequence goes on along the minus strand of NC_133774.1, from coordinate 43,734,489 downwards.
CATTATAAGATGAACAAACAAAAACAAACCAGATATTTCAAGTCTAAAACCCACGTAGAAGATAGCTTCTCCAAGAGGCAAGAACTACCTGCTTTTAATTATTATTTAGATGAATGGAAAAAATGAAGCCATTCTGAAAGAGAACAATATATATGTGAGCAATTTTTTTTACCAACCAAAATTGCCTTTGCTTATTATTTTCTGCTTAGGTAAAAAGTACTGAAATTCAAACCTTTGAGTTCTACAATGGATAAACACAACACATTTTTGCACAAAGGATGAAATTTTGAATTCATGAGTTCTTCCCTGAAAAGTGACTATAACCATGGAATTGTGGGATCTAGGATTTTCTTTCCCCTTCACCAATAAAGGTTTTGCAGGGAAATTATTTCCTTGGTAACATCTGTTTACCTCAACTGATTTACACAGAGTTAAATGCATAGCCTTTTAATTGGAACTTCAAAAAACCCCCAAAATCTTGAAACAGAATCCAGCTCACTTTTTCTTAGCTATGTCACCCCTACAAGAATAAGTTGCAAAAATGTTAGTCACTACTGTTCACAGATTATTCTGAACAAACATTCAGATTTGTTGGATAAAAAGATGCCATTTTTACAGTCTCTTTTCAGAGTGGAAAAAGCCCAAAAAGTTAAACTATGATTTGCCAACACTTTCAGCTATGGCCAATGTTGATTCAGATTAAACCATATTTAAAATATTTATCTAACCATTACTAAATATGTTGTTCTTGAAAATATATACTTCACTCACTTTCAGCTAGTTTACCTAGACTGATGATAAAAAATGCAATGTTACATGGCAGCACGGCATACCACCCTGCTATGAAGGAGACACCGGTCAACTAGTAGAGGCTGTGCATGTTGAATAGTTGATGCACACGATCCTTGGGGAGCAGCGCATGAACTGTATTATTAAGCAGCAGCTTTATAAATACAATCCACCTACTGCAGAGGCACTGTTCTTGGATGAGGCTAATTCTCTGGTGGTGGGCTTTTGGGGAAGGGAAAATGGAGTAATAAAATATGCTTTCTAGGAAAAATCCCGCAGTACAAGAGAATATGCTGAATTATGGAACACACACTCCAACTAGCTAGTAAAACTGCTAGTCTGCTGTTGCAAAAATTTTCAATTTTTCTTAGATATTGTTGTTAGACATCCATACGCAATCTTTTATGAATTTCTGCCACATTACAGAGCTGTGCAATTTCAGAATACTAGAAAGAAAAACAACCAATAGGAATCAAAATAAATGTTGACATCTGAAACATGAAGCCATGTGTGAACACCATTTGACTTCTCACAGGATATAGCATAAAAGCTAATTTTCTAAATGCTATGTATATTACTGGCATGCACTTTCCAAATCAGAGCACCCTCCTGAGAAAAAGTAGATCAACTAAGAATGTTCCTTTCAAATATATATAAACAAAAACTTCCCTCTAAAATACTTAATTTTATTAGTGAAATGGTACCAAAGATAACAAGTATACAAACAATCTTTGCTCTATGCTACTTACACATAAATAAGACAGCTGTTGTTCCAAGACCTGATCCTTCACTGTCTTTCTATAAGCATAGAAATTTGTCATTCTTTTATTGGAATAAGCTGTTCACCAGCCAACTGCATGTGGCTTAAACATCACAAAAATGACCATCTATACTTTACACGGTAAAGCATTTTCTATAGTTTTAATGGTACATAGTGGCAAGACACTTCAAATCCTAACAAAAATAAAGAGTGATTAAGCAGCTGCACAAACTGGGTTTCTTTACCTTATAAAGTGGGCAACTTTTCATTCCCCATAACACACTTAGGCTTCTGTAAGTATTAACTTTAAAAAGGAAAATCGATTTGAAAGTAACTAACTAATATGCTACTTAGCTTTTAAAATTGATAGAAATAACTCTTCCCATGAGGTAAGGCAATTAAGTCTTTTGATTGTATTACACTGTATTAAAAATAAGTCTACTTCATTTTAGTATTAAACAAGTTTTAAAGGTCTGACTTTTAAGAAGTCTTATAATGATGAGATTACTTCAGAGCACAAGTCATACTTTTACTTGACAAAATATTTGCAGTGCGTCATTCTCTCAAGTTACATGCTTTCTCCCCAAAGAATGGATCCAAGAAGGACATAGAATCTCTATCACATAACTCTAATGTAAATTCAACTACTATTCTTTTCAAACAAACTTTGCACACAAGTCCTTTCACATCACACAACCAACATTAGAGAAGATGATTGAGAGGTAATGATAAGGCCATTCAATGTACAGAAAAAGGTTAAAGAGCTCCCTTTGATTTTGATGAAATCAGAGCATGCTTTGTATTCAGTTACCATACTTCATAGTACGATGGTCTCCAAACTGCACTTTTGCATTCATTTATAAATTTCTTCTTAAAAATGGAGTTTCAATCTTGTACCAAGTGAACCCAGCACAGCTTTTCTGACAACTCACTCACATTCTTGTCTACTGGTATGGTGTTGGTAGAACAGCCATCGAGATTATGTAAGATGTAACTCAAAATTAATAGCATATATAAAGTTCCAGAAAATATACATTTTAAGAAGGCACTAAAGCTTTAGCTTGTGCTCCCATATACTATTTTGAAAACAGGGGTATTGATTTTCATAATGACGCCTGTACCATATGCAGCGGAACAGACCCACTGCAATATGGCTCAAAACAAAACCAGAAGATCTGAAACCACTATATAGATGTGCTCACTTTTGAGGGTAGGGGAGGGGGAAGAAACCCAGTAGGCTGAACTATTATGTACAATATGGTGGTTGTTCCTTCTATAAACAGGACAGTAGTATGCCTTGTTCAACTACTATTAAAAGAAATATTCATTTTAGGGATAGTAATAAGAAAATGACTTTAAATAAGAAAAAATGAATCTAAGCAGTGAGCAAATGAAAACTTAATAGTCAGTGGGCGTTTAACGCAATAAAGGCAAAACTATGTACTAAAGTAAAAACCCTTTTTTTCCATAGATGTCATTTACAAGGAAAAGTGTGTATTTTTGCACCATTTCCAAGCACATTATCAAAACAGTACACACTGAAATGTAAAAAAAAAAAAACAAAAAAAAAAAACAAAAAAAAAAAACCACAAGGAAAAACAATACAAAATTCATTAACCAGAAATATTTTAACAACTTCCAATGCATACCTTCAGCTTATACAGGTCTACATCTTTCAATTTCCACTTATTTGAAACAGTTCTTGGCAAAAGTTAACATAAATCATTTTACAAATAAGTACAGCCATCATGGAAATGCATGGATTCTCACAGATGAATAGTTCTGATGACATTTGCCTTTATCATGGCATATATTACTGGTCCATGGTCTTTCTTGCTTTCTAGCAAGAAGAGAACAAAGCTATCACAAGGATTGGAAGAGCTACTAGTACATATCATCCTGCTCAGTAGATTGCTTTGATGTTTTCTTCCTCTTTCAGGGAAATAAAAAGCTTTGGATTCATCCCACAGTTGAGTCAGAGGTCCATTCGTTACTTTATACCTCTTCCATTTTAACTGGGAGGTTTTCTTCATTTGGTTGACAGTTCCCATTCTGTTGTAGTCTGACTTCATCTGTCCTTTGTGTATCTTTGTTGTCTCCTGCCTTGTTAATTTCTGAATTTGGATCCTCTTTAGTGTGATCTTTGTCCTACCAAGAATGTTAAAAAGTTATATTTTTATAACAACAATATTCCTTATTATGCCAAGATTTCCAGAAGTAACTGGTGATTTTGGATGTTTACATTTCTCGATACACAATGTGAGACAGCTTAAAGAGGCCCAGTTTTAAGAGCGTGAGTGCTCAACAGCCTCTGAAAATCTGTCCCATTTAAGGGTGTCTGAAGCTGGGCACCCAAAAAACACCAATCGCTTCTGGAAATATTTGCCTTAAAGAATTATATTTTGCTATATACAATTATTCAAAAGTGAAATAAAACAGAACAACAGTACTAGGGAGATATCACTAACAACTTTATAATTAAGACTTGGCGGAGTTTCCATTTAAACCAGGACTAGCTCTCTCAATTTCTTGTCTTAATGGTTAAATATTTTACCAAAATTTCTGTTCGGACGTCCACTACAATTTTGTGATAGCTCTTGGATAAAATAATTATTGAAGTCTGTAGAGGAATCAATTAAAAATCAGCCACTTTTTAAATTGGACACTTGCAGTCTCACTTTTTCACTTCTATAGTTAAATAGCCACAATTACAACTCTCTCAAGGAGAGGCTACTTTTGAAATGTTAAGATCAAAAGATCACAAGGTAATCAGTCTGAACATTTGATTTTTGCTAATAAAATTCGTATACTTCTGTTCCCTGACCCACTTACTGAACCTCCAGCTTTGCTCCTTGTAGAGTTTTCTAGCCAGCCTTTGACCCTGGGGAACCAGGAGGCAGCACTGTGGAAGGGAAATACAAGGTAGACACATAGTTCTGCAACTGAGCTGCCTTTTTTTGGATGGCTACAGGTAGCCAAACTACTCCACGTCTCTTTATTCTATCACACTCATTTCTCTCTACCTACCCACTCAAGCACCTGAAGAGCTGGGAAGGTTCAAGTAGGGAGACCCAATTGAATGGATCTGCCAAAGTCACTTTCTTTTGGAGTACTTGTCTCTTGCTGGTAGGAACTATACTTATATGTCCAAACTTGCAAAGAATGAAGACATAAAGGACAGATTTTGCCAAGAATCAATCAAACTCTACTGTTTAGTCACTTTCCTGTTCATCACTAGTTCATAAGTTCTTACCTTCAGTGTAGTAGTGGTTTTGTCAGACTTCTCTTTCCCATCTTTTTCTTTGCTACTTTTTTTCTTGGATGTGGATTGCTCTCTCTCTTTTCTTTCATTATTTGAATCCCTTTCTCTCTCTCTCTTTTTGTCCTTCTTATTTCTGCTTAAGAAAGTTTTTAGACATTCAGTAATCGAGTAAACGAATTGAATACTGTAATTCTTAGAATCAACCCTTCATTTTCAGTACTGAACTGTAACACTAAGGTGTATGTAAGAAACTAATTCCACAACTTATTTTTAAAAGTATATTTTCTGAATCATCCGGGTAGCAGACTTCTAAGAGACCCTGAGGATGTACAGGTCGTGGAATTTACTGAAAGGACAAATCTCTTCATGCCAAATAATAGTGATCAGAAGTATTTCTAAATACAAATATGACCAAAAAAATCCAAAGTCCATATGTATCGTATGTGCAAACACGCAAAACTTATTAAGTACAGTAACTCCTCACTTAACTTTATAGTTATATTCCTGAAAAATGCTACTTTAAGCAAAACAACGTTAAGTGAATCCAATTTCCCCATGAGAATTAATGTAAATGGGGGGGGGGGGGCCTTAGATTCCAGGGAATTTTTTTTCGCCAGACAAAAGACTATACACACACACAGTATAAAAAAGCTTTAAACAAACAATTTAATACTGTACACAGCAATGATGATTGTGAAGCTTGGCTGAGATGGAGTCAAGAGGGTGAAACGCCTTACTGCTAAATGATGAACTAGCACTTGGCTGAGCCCTCAAGGGTTAACACAATTGATAGCCTGCTGGCCAGATGCGGCGCAGAGAACTTAGGGGAGCTGATAGCGGGGCTGCCAGTCCACCCTGGTTCCAAGCCCCCACCAGCTAGGTCCAATGGCTGCTCCTCCTGCAAGCAGTAGACAAAGCAGGTGGCTGCCAACAATGTTATAAGGGAGAATTGTACAACTTTAAACGAGCATGTTCTCTAATTTATCAGCAACAAAACAACGTTAACTGGGATCTTAAGTGAGAAGTTACTGTGCTGTATTGTATACTTATATCCATTAAAAAAAGAAAAGAAAAAGGTAATTTATCTTACACTCCCAAGTCACTTGCATTGATCTGGAAATAACTGCTCACACACAAGGTTTTTCATCATTTGCTCTTTTGTTTAATAGCTATCAGATTTTGGGAAAGTAAATTCACAATCTTTTTCTTAAGAACAACTGACTGAAACAGTTCAATGGTTTGCAGATAGCAACTGCAGTTTGATTCCTTTAATCTCCAATTAGATCTAGAATTACTATCAAAACATTAAATTGCAACCCAGTCCCGCATCTGTGAGACTTTCCAAAACAATGGGTAAAAGAGAGATGAGATTAAATATTTGTAAAAATGCAAAACACTGTATATTTTCTTACTCAAAAGAGCTGAAGAGTTTCATTTTCAAATATATACAAAGAGAGGAGCAAACTGACAAAGGACAGCAGTACAGAGCAATAAGGATTTTTGATTCGTTTGTAGGTAGAGAATGTAAAGCGCTTCAAAATAATAAATCAATTTAAGATTGAACTGAGACCTGAATCACTTTGACCAAATGAAATTATCTGCAGTGACAGAAGTGTAATAAAAGAGACTTAGGCAGGGGTGATAAACTGATGAGAACAGTGTTTCCAAACAGGTTTTTTCCATATTCCCAGATTCACCATCTAAGATTCTGTTTTGGACAAAGAGGGCTGATCTTGTCATTTTTCATTTACATACAAGACTGGCAGAAAGCTTCTTACATATACTGAAAAAAAAACAAAAACAAAAACAAAACACAAATAAAACCTGCCCAGAAGAATCCAAATCTCCTCAACAATTTTTTTGCATGATATTGGTACTGATACTGGGAAACTGATGAAATTCCAGTATGGGAGAAAGATTTTCCTTTTTAGCTGCCCATTTTAGTTCCAATATGTATATAAAACCCACCTCCTTGGTGATGGAGACCGAGAGGACTTTCTCTTTGATGTTCTGGATGTTTTTGGAGACTTGGAAGGACTTCTACTCTTCCTCTTACGCCTTTCTCTGTAAGACCAAGAAGTTCAAAATTAGGCGATGAAGATGCACAATAAATCAGACAATGGCACATGAAAACAGATGGTTCTTAACATTATTCTTTGGCATGACAACTGGTTGACACTGTTAATGTCCTGCAACATGCTGGGGCCACTACTAAGTGTATGCCTCACTGATTGCACATACATTACACAAGTCAAGAAATTTAAAGCTTTGTGTAAGTGAAAGTTTTGCAAGAGGAATGGCGGAGGGAAGTAGCAGAGGGAGATTATGCTTCTTCAGATTTCTGCTATATCACATTTTGTAAGGGAATAAATTTACCATCTCAGCCCAAACACCTCTATCAGTTGATAATAGGAACCTGATAAGAGTTAAATTTCTTATTACCTATTGTCATTACAGTAAAGCCCAGGATGAGCACCTCATTGTATTAGAAGCTATTGACCTCAGCGGGGCCAGGGTCACCTATGGTCCCTCCTCTGAAGAGTTTGCAATATAAGAAATGTTCTTCCTTCAACATAAGAACCAAGAATTATCATTATTAAACATGAACGCTTAAATTATCAGCTGAGTTGATGAGTAATGAAAGATAAACTATTACTAGAACACATTACAAATACACACATTTTAAAGGGGAAATGAAAGAAAGCTTTTAAACTGTCTTGTCTTGAGTTTGGAGATCTAAATTTCCTCTATAGCAGCTAATGAAACCACTAACATTTACCTTGTATGGATCTGCATGCCTTACAGCGATCTGAACCTCAATTGTAAAATATGATGATTCCTGTGGCCCTGATCAAAGAAAGCACTTAGGTATGTGCACAAATTTTAAGCGTGTGAGTAGTCCTGCTTCAATAGACTAATGTATTTAAACTTGAGCATGAGCTGAAATGCTTTGTGGGTTCAGAACCAGAGGAGCCAGCTCCCCACAGTATCAGTCCCAGAGGTATTTGTTGTAAATCATGACAGAGGACATTTTAATATGGATTAAAACATATCTATTATTATTACTTCTCAAAGGATGACATGCTATCATTAACAAACAATGCCGTGTAAAAAAAAACCTAGGACACAATAGTTGTATGGGACGGTTGAAGCCCAACAAAATCCAACAAACACAGGAAATTCAGATTAAGTCAGATTCTTAACATTTATTTAAACAGGAGTTTGGGAGGGTTTTTTACTAGTTACCCCAGGTTTCTATTTTAGGATCTAAACCCGAGTGTTGCTGAGTTCTCATAACTCCCTCTGACTGCAAGTACAATAAACTAGGCACAAAACAAAAATAAATTAACTAGATCTAAAGATAGTTTTATATTAAACTACAGTAGAAGTTCTATCAAAATGGATGCCCCTTTCCTGCTGGCATTTTTCAGAACAGAAAATTGTGTCATGGTTTATTTCAGAAATTTGACCAAGCAGGACAAAAAGGGCTCAGGAGAGCTGGAAGTTTCTCAAAGAGACAATATTAAAAGCACAACAGAAAACTATCCTTATACAAAGGAAAGATTGAAAGAATAGTAAGAAGCTCTTTAATGACCTGAAAATCAAAAAGGAAGCCTACAAAAAGAGGAAACAAGGATAAATTGCTAAGAAAGAGTACAAAAGAATACCACAAGACCGTAGGACGAAAATCAATAAGGCTAAGGCTTTGTCTACACTGCCAATTGAACGACAAAACTTTTTGACATTCACAGGTGCTTAAAAAAAGCCCCCAAAAGACAAAAGTTTTGCCGCGGCAAGTGGTATTGTCTCATTGTCAGCAGGTGAGAAGGATGCGGGGGGGAGGGGGGCCTCTGGCTTGGTGTGCAGGCTCTGGGTGGGGCTGGGGATGAGAAGTTTGGGGTGCAGGAGAGTGCTTCGGGCCGAGACTGAGGGGTTCAGAGGGTGGGAGGGGGATTGGGGCTGGGGCATGGGTGTGGGCTCTGGGGTGGGGCTGAGGATGAGGGGCTTGGGTGCAGGAGAATGGAGAAGTATGGGGAAGGCTCTCAGATTTGCCTCAAACCAGTAGCATCCTCAGCATCACCAGAACCTTTCAAATACTGAGAAAGAAGAGGATGCGCTTTGGGGTTTTTTTGCACAAAGAAATATCTGAATACTGATGGCCTCTTTCAGTGTGTCCAATTTACAGAATTCAGAAGAAGAGTGACATTTCTTTCCCTTTTTGACTCTTCTTAGGCCCTGAACTGGCTGGTCTCTTTTTGCACTTTGGAATCAATATTCAACTTGGCCTTCCATCAAAAAAAAGAAGGGCCTGTTCCTGACGTGGATGGAGAGTCCTTATGAGCCAGGATATCAGAAATTACCAGAAATTGGACTATCAATCCCTCTGAGCTCTTCAGGTGAAAGTGGCACTATAGAGAACCTCCCAGATAGGCAAGTTTCACTAAAGTATAAGAGGCATTGTGTCAGTGAGTCTGCCATGTACATCTTGGCTTTACGCAAAGGGCACCATTGAAGCCAGATATATCGATCCTCAGTTCCAAAGGAAGATCCCCTTGGCACAAATACAAAAATAAAACAAACAACAGGATTAAACTGCACAACGCAAATTCACACTAACTTTACTAAACTACAATAAAAGCTAAGTAGAACAAGATAAATAGGTAATATTCCTCTGCTCTCTCTTGGCTGTTTTTAGCATGCAGGGAACAATGCAACAAGGCTCTAGTGGCTAGAAGTAACTGAGGAACCATATAACTTGGAGCCCAAATGGTTGGTGGAACAAGAGAGCATGCACACTGCCTCACACACAAAGCTTTCTAAAATAATCCAATATACAATATAGGGGCATCCCAAGAGCGTGTCTCAAAGCAGGCAACCACCTCAAAAAAGAGCTAACTATCACGCTGAGAGAGGATACTGCACAATTATCTGAAGGACCAGAGCTGGCTAAATCTGAAACCAACTTTTGTCAGTCCTGTTCTTTGTTAATCTCTTATGTGACATAAAAAACCCAAACTTCCTGCTGATTATTTATGTCATAAAGCTAAATGCAATAAATGTTGCTTTCCCTGGAGTTGAAATAAAACGTGTAATAATTTCTGAACCGAAACAAAGCTTCAAGGTTTCCTCCCCAGAATCAATTTAGAGAGAATATCACAGAAAATTAAATTCTATCTTATTAATAAATGACATTGCAATACTGATGCATAGTATTCAGGTTTTGTGTTATCTCATTATACTGACAGGTTAAGAAATAGTATAGCAAAATTATCAAACAGAATCAAACCTGCTAGAACTACGAGATCTTCTTAGAGAACTGTAGCTTCTGGGCGGTGTTCTGGATCTCTTCTCTTTCTTCTTTTTATCATCGCTCTCTTTGGACCTCTCTTTTTCTCTTTCCCGCTCCTTGTCTTTGTCCCCTTCCTTATCTTTGTCCTTCTCCTTGTCACCCTCCTTCTTCTCTCTGTCCTTCTCCTTAACCTTCTCCCGATCCTTTTCCTTGTCCCTGTCCCCCTCTTTCTCCAGGTCCATCTCCTTCTTGTCCCGGACTACCTCCTTCTCTTTGTCCCTGTCCTTCTCCCTATCCTTGACCCTCTCCCGGTCTTTGTTCCTCTCCTTTTCTTTGTCTCTGTCCCTCTCTCGGTCCTTGTCCCTGTCTTTTTCTTTATCTCTATCCCTATCCTTGTCCCTGTTTCTCTCTTTGTCTCTGTCCCGCTCCCTCTCTTTTTCTTTATCTCTGTCTCTCTCCTTCTCCCTGTCTCGGTCCTTGTCCTTCTCTTTGACCTTCTCTTTTTCCTTGACCCTTTCTTTGTTTTCTTTGTCTTTTTTCTTGTCCCTATAAAAAAGAAACATTCATTCGTCATTGAAATGACCCTAATAAAAAGCTGAGTTCACACCTTTACCCTACTAATAAATGCTCAACAAAACTCATAATTCTCGCCTTCAAAAATAATCACAACTATGCAAAATGTAAATATCCCACCCACCTCATTCCTAACAATCTAGCTTTTTTTCCCCCCTGCAGCAGCTGAAGGCAGAGGTATAAAAAAGAAAGAAAAAAAACAATTAATCTTTAGACTGATGACATTATAGTATAGGAACAGACTATGAGTAAGTACAGTATATAGCCTATGGACATTTGTAGGAACCTGATTGCTGAAGTAGACTTTCCAGCATTCTGTGGGAAATCAGATTTTTTTTAATTTGGCTTTTAAATATTTCTTCTCATAACAATGAGGAGTCCAGTGGCACCTTAAAGACTAGCAGATTTATTTGAGCATAAGCCATGCATCTGAAGAAGTGGGTTTTTTTTACCCACGAAAGCTTATGCCCAAATAAGTGTTAGTCTTTAAGGTGCCACCGGACTCCTCACTGTTTTTGGGGATACAGACTAACATGGCTACCCCTCTGATACTTCTCGTCACAGGGAATCCATCACCCTAAAATGGACTATAAGACAGTGTTTCCATTTGTGGTTAGGTCCAGTAAAGAACAGAGACAACTGTATATAATTTTTATTGAGTCTGCAAAAAAGGAACCCTACACAAATAAAGTACAATGATTTGGATGTATATATATGCATATTTAATTTTTTCCCCTCAAGTTAAGTAAGTATTTTAGGAAAAATTGTAAGAGCTACCAGCAGCAAGAGTTGGCAGCTATGCCAAAAATTTTGTTGTGAGAACCCCTGCTACAGGATAACCACATCCTCAGGAACTCACTAAAGAAGCTCAAATTGTAAGTTTTAGTCTTAAACTGCTCCGCCACACAAATATAAATTATATATATATATATGACACAAATCCAGGATAATTGTTATTGGACTTTAAACAAGGGAAGTTAACGTATATATTAACAAAGGAGGGGAAAATATACAGACTGATGGATTCCCTGTTATAAAAAGGCAAATTTACAGGCAAAGGCAACATTGATAAATTGCATCTATATGAGACTAAGACAGTCTGGATTAGGCTATTAGGAGTTGGCAAGCTACCCAAAATGCAGAAAGGGAGGAAGAAAACAGAAGCATACGGCTCACGGAAGCATGGTAGACTGTAGAACCTGATGATTAAATGCTGTACCTGAGGAAAATGGGATATCCATACTGCAATATTTTGTGAGAGAGTGGACACATATCCAGGGTGCTGCTTTGCACATTTCTTTGTAACAAACAATTTCAATATATATGAGAAGTGGATACAGATTTTGTAGAATAGGCTCTTATAATAGATGGAAGGATTTTATCATCTTTTGTATATGACATATATTACTTATAGCCACTAGCACATGGTTTCTTTTGCAGCTGGAGATGGTTACTTTTTGAGCTATGAGGCCAGTTTTGAGCTATGAGGCCAGTTTTGCCAGAACAATCTTTTTCCTGAAAGAGTTTGTTCTGTCCAACTAATATTTAATGGACTAACGGACATTTAACTTCCCCAGAATGAGAAGAATTGGGACAGAACCAAGACAGAAAGAAAAGAAAATGAGGAAGCACCCACTGGTTCCAAGGGCAACTCTTTTAGTTCAACCAAAAAAATTCAGCTTCCAGATGGCCACAGAAGCTTTGATTGGAGAATGAAATTTTGCTACTGCCTTGGTAAGCCTGCAAACATGGAAGTCTGAACACAAATTCTCCTTTCCCAGCTGAGAGGGCTCATAATGCAGCCATATGAATATATAAGGGGTTGAGGTTCAGACCTTTACTTAATCTATCAAAGACGACGACTAATTTTGACAGTTATTGAATATGAGCCAAGGCTGTGTTCAACACATCAATTTTTGAAGACAAGTCAGACACATTAGTAGGCCTGACACATACAATCTTTCCTGGATTGGAGGAATACATCCAGTATTTGCATGGAGTACCCAAGTTCCCACAGATTCATCCTCTCAAGTTCTACAAGAACACCTAGAACTTGTCAATGTCTTGACAACAAAATGATCTCTGAGTCAGAAGGTCTCTGGTGAGGAGTACTCATCTGAGAGCAGCGGTTGCTGAAGAGGCATCATAATCACTTTTCAGAAAATGTTCCAATCTTTTAGCCACTGAGATTTTGGAAGCAATTGTTCCATCTTGCAGGATTGGCTAGTTTTGCTTTGGTGGTTTTTGTTTATGGCTCAGATGAAATCTGAAGGTTTCTCTAGGCTGTGGGGCTCATTTGGGATGATCCCTCCAAAAAGCGACCCAATGAAAAGCTTATGTGTTTGCATAAATATTTCAAATCAAATACCCTGAAATTTCGGGATAAGAAAGAACTCCGGGAGAATAAATGCCAGAAGAGATCACAATAAGAGGAGCCAGTAATAGGTTTGCAAAGCCCAGGATGGCTAGACTGGTTGAGAAAGATTAAGCTGCTTTGGCTACCAGTACAGGACTTCCTCTAGGAGGCTCATAAGTGTAGCTAGAGCTCCCTTCAGACAAAGTCCATCGATGGCCCAACGATCCCTATCCTTCTCCACCACACCAAGTGTTTGGTCAAAGTTCTTTCCACATAGGCCTTCACATGATCAAGATCCAGTGGCAAAAGGCAAAAGAAGAGCCTGTGAAGACCACTGCTCACACCAATGGGACATACCATCCAGAAAGGCTGAACAGGTCAGAAGCAGGGGAGCGCAAATACCCTGTGGCCAGAAGGAGCTAGTCATCAATGGATCAGGCCCAACCAATTCCACCATTGAGGTGTGTTGCTCTCTGACATGCTGGAGGAGGAGTGTGTGTCATCGGGAGAGAAGAGGCCAAAGTACCTACAAAAGCAAGTCTGAAGCCCCCCTAAGGTAGAGCAGCAATTCTCAAACATCATTGCAGTGACCTCCCTTCTGACAATAACAATTACTACACAACCCCAGGAGGGGGGACCGAAATACACAAATAAAGCCCACCCAAGCCCCATCGCCCCAGGTGTGTGTGTGTGGGGGGGCAGGGAAGGGAAACAAAGCTGAAGCCCAATGGCTTCTGTTCTGAGCAGGTGGGCCCATGTAATCTTAGCCCTTGGCAGTGGGGCTTGGGCTTCAGACTTGCTGGGGCCCAAGGCCAACACCAGCCTTGCTGACCCCATTAAAATGGGGTCTTGACCCCCTCTGGGGTCCCAACCCACAGTTTGGGAACCCCTGAGATAGAGTATACAGAGATGCTTCTGCCAGATGGAGGCAGGACACTAAAGACCATTTTAATGAGTACCTGTTGATGTGGATATTCAACAGTCCATCCCAGAGTGATGGATTGCCTGTGTATGAGAATTATGCTGTTGCTTAATAAGATGAAGAATTAGCTTGATGGAATCCTGTAGCTGGCCAAGCCAGATAGTCAAGGGGACTGAACATGAATAACTGGATTTGGATTAGGCTGGTAACAAGTACATATTTCATAACACAAAGATGTATACTTTTATTTATAGGAGAGAAAACAACCGCCCTGAAATAACTAGAAAATTTGCAGAGCTAACATGTATATATGTTATATGTGTATGTGTATATACATACATACACACATACACACACACACACACTCGGTGGATGTCTGTTTTGTGAATACTTGCTGACTTGCGCCCAAATTCAACCCTAGTCTAAACCACTGGAACAACTTCGGAGTTATAGTTTGTGCCCACTTACACCACGGTTGAATTTGTCATGTAGACTAAAATTTTCAAACTTGGTTGCCTAAGGTCTGGCATTTAACTAAAAACTCTCTTTTTTTCAATGATGCTGAACAACTGTAGTGACCACTGACTTCAGTGGAAGTTGAGGAAGCTCAGTACCTAAAGTTTAGGGACCCCAGTTTGAAAATTTTAAACCATAGTATTTATTTTCCATAGTTTCCTTCTTGGGGAAATAAACCATGGAAATCTCCACATTTCTACAGCCATGAAACTGGTTTCACAAAGGTATAAAACAGAAATAATTTGAAAATTCAAGACAGAATAGCTTAGAGATGAACTTAGAGATTTCATTTTTTACCTGCAGTCTAAATTTTTTAAAGGTTTTTCCAGAGCTATGAACTAGATAATAACACCAACTGTTAGCAAAGAAAGCTCACCGGGAACAAGAACGACTTCTTGACTTCGGCCTTTCCTTAGACTTGGAACGTTTTTTGGGAGGACTTTTGGATCTACGCCTATCCTTCTGACTAGAGAGTGATCTGTTGTGTGATCTACTCCTGCAGCAAACAATATCAGAGAACAAATACTACATTTAACCTTGAGACTTCAGAAAAGAAACAACTGAAAAATACATAAACCATGGAAATTAAATACATGGTATTTTATCTAATTATTATGCCTAGCCCACAGTGAACTTTTTCACAGTTCTCCAAATTTAAAATTTGATCAAGCTGTCCTCTTTCAAAACAATATACCATTTAAAAAAAACTCTTAATTCTTTGCTATGACATTGAAGTAACACACAGAAATGTCAGGAAAAGCAGAGTTATGAATCATAGAGCAACTAAACCCCCTTGAATATACTGTCAAATATTAATGCATCAGATTATCATCCCAACGAGGGTGTGAAGTTTAATACAAAATTAATTTGCACTAATGAGTCCATGCTGCTGGCATTCAATATAGAAACTATGCCTGCTCAGTTAACGTATTTTTACCACAGGAGCAATTAAGTATAATTGTGCTATTTGAATTTTACTGTAAGGACAGTTTTATAATAAACAATTTAATTTTACAATATACTGCTGTTAAATCTATACCTTTGTATGTATATACAATATGGCTTAGTTACAATACTACAGGAATCAAGATTTTGGATCACCCTATTCCTGTATGTTTAAATTATTAAATGTAACATTGTATTGGTGTTTTCTCTTGCATTTCTTCAATCATTCAATGTGTGGACAGGCAATCTTAATTTTTGCATTTTCTACACCTAGAAAGAATCAACCTCCTATGTAACACAGGCCACAAAATTTTATCTAGCAATTCTTGCATCAAAGTTCCTAACTTCTGGTTCTGTTAGGGCATATCTTTTAGAAAAAATATCCAATCTTGATTTAAAACACATCAAGTAATCAAGAATCCACTATATCCTTAAGTAAGTAGTTCCAATTAAAGGTACCATGATCAATCACTTCTTAACCGTCTCTTGAATAAGCGAACTAGATTGAGCTTTGTAAGTCTCCCAATATAATGTAGGTTTTCCAGACCTCAAACCATTTTTTCAGCTCTTCTCCAAAGCCTTTCCAATTTGTCAATTTTATTTATTTATTTATTTATTTTAAAAAGAGAGAGATCAGAACATAGTTTTCCAGTACTGGTCTCAGTCTGCATAGGTATAACCATAGAAAAAAAATGGGGTGCAGAAATACAATAGGAAGAATGTTATTCAACATAAAGACCAGTAGAGAGAAGAGACAGCCAGACACGGTTGATTCTAGGTGAATTTCTATCCCCACCCAGTTCACACTCCCATCCCTTTCAACACAACTGTATCATTTTGCATGAACAGCATCTATTAGGGAGACTTTTTCTTGCATTTGTTCTTTTTTAACTTCCTTAACTTTATTTTTTCCTTTCTACCACCATGATTCTTATCTTTTGTCTTTTTCAATATGACTTTTCTATGTTGGGTAAATATTTATCTTCTTTTTCCTCTCCATTTTCTGTCTCTCTTTTCCTATGTTATTTTGTCTTCTTCCCTCCTCTTCTTTTATCACTCCCTTCTTCTCTTGTGTTTGACGTTTCCAACCTTTCCATACTTTCTCCACCTTCACCATATTCTGGGACTACTGAACAGTTCAAATCTCTGAGTGGGTTTTCCCCCCTCTCTTTTTTTAAAATCTGCACCCTTTCCTTTCCCTCCAAAGTCATCCCAGTATGAGATACAGGATAGGCAATATTCACTCTGGACCAGTAACAAATTCAAGGTCCTACATCTGGCACCATCAGGGCTAGAAAAAAGTGCAGTATACACATACTGATGGACACAGCACTTAATTTTTACAATCTTCTAAAAATTAATTACATTTTCCCTTCCCTCCAAGTCCCGTTCAGTTGGCTCATGGTAATTAAAGCAATTTGGCTTTATAGGTTTAATCTAGCTTGGCTTTCCAGCCTTAATACTAACATACTTTTAAAAACTCCCTCAAACCTCTCAAGTGGTTTCTCTGTAAAAGGTGGCAGATCCAAAACATGATTGTGATATAAAGTTTTAATAGTCCTCATTTTGGATTATCTGCCCAACCTATTTGTGGCTTTGCACTTGGGAATAACATGGCCATCTCAAATTCATGCTAATAAATCCTTTATACCATATCGTCATATGCCAAATAGTCTCTCTTCATCTGTATATACGACATTCCAATACAGTACATGCATTTATTGAATGCCAAATCATAAAAATAAATGACAATACATTTATTCCAATGTGCACGCAAGTAGGAACATGCTTGACTTATTTCCATATAAACTACTCAGTATGCACTCAGACTGGTGTAGAAAATGACATGCTGTGATATTCTCCACATTATTTTCAATAAATTATAACCTACTGATTTGAACCTTTTTTTCTTCTAACTCTGAAAAAAGCACATCCTGTTCAGAAAACTTTATACTAGAACTGAGCAGGAAATGTTTGTCTGTTCTTATCCCAGAAGAATTTTCAAGATTTTGAGTTTCCTGTCTCAAAATTAGGATGAAAATCTTGAAAATGTTTGCAAACCAGAAATCTGGGAGGTTAGGGGAGAAGGAGGACTGGATCAGACAAATTCATTTAATGAATTTTGAAATGCTTCGTTTCAATTTCAAACTTTCAGTTTTCCTTTTTTTAACCTATAAATTAACTTCAATTTAAAAATTAAATGTTGTGTCAACTCCAAAAAAGGGAACTTTTGTTTAGAAAATGTCAAAATTTCAAGGCTTTCTTTCAAAACAAAAAAATTCATCAACACTTTTCCCATGAACAGTTTAGGATTTGACAAATCAGCATTATCTGACAAAAAAGAGGTTTCATCAAAAAATTCCAGACCAGTTCTACTGAGTCTGATATTTTAGGGACGAATTTTAAGTTGCCTTGCCCCATCTAAACTTACCAAGGAAAGTGGAGGTTGACAGGAAGCACTCATGTTTATTACTGTCTAAATCCTGAGGAACAAAAAGATGCACAAAATGCCAGCACTGCCTGTGTTCTGCAATTCAAGATGCATACACAAAAGAGGGTATACCAGGGGAAAGGTTAGAGTTGTTTTGCCTACAGCTGTTCTTCATATATTAATGTAGAATAATCTGTCAACTAATTCAAGTTCACTTAGAATAAGGCCTCTGTGATTGATGAATCTGAGACGAAAGTAACTCGGGGATGACAAGCCACCAAGAAACAAAGAATGACTGAGGGAGGTTTATTCTGAAACTTCTGTTGACTCTCTGCCAGGATCAGAATGATCTTTTGTTCAGTAAGTGCCCAGAACTGACTGCAAAATAAATCCACCATACTATTATGCAAAGCACTGGATTCAGACATTTATTTACCTGTATCTAATTTTGAAGTAGGCAAGTGAGACTTTGGCTCTTAAAGCATAGTCAGCTCTGAGTTATCCATAGACAAAAGAATCTGAAAATTGTAGTGTGAAGAGAAAAGGGTTGTCTAGTTATGTGCTGACTGTCTCAAATAGAAAATCAGCAAGTAATTGATTGTAAAAAAATAATTCTTCAATCTTCTAACATCACAGAATACAATCTCTGGTTATACCTACTGGAACAAGCCAAAAGACTAAAGCCAACCCTTCAGCGGTTGACAAATCGCTTCTGTTTGGTAGTATATGGATGTGGTGAGTCCCCGTGGGTCATCTACACTGCCTACGATGAAGTTCTAGTAGCTGCATTCAGAGGCATAACACAACTGATGATGAAATATTGAGGAAACAACTTTTTTTTTTTTTTAAAGGTTACTTTACACTCACTTCTATGCTAAATTTCTCTCACTCTTTTGTTATCTGAAGTAGTGGGTACATAACTTAGAAATATCCCCATAGCCATCTGGATAATCCAAGTTTCAGAGAACAGGAATTCTGATTTCAGGAGACATTTCCAAAATTGAGATAACAAGAGTTTACCCTTGTCTTATTTATGGGTAAAAAAGTTTGCAGGTAATTTTTTAAGAGAATATAGACAAGTTTTGTTCCACATTTAGATAACTTGGAATTTAGAACCTAGCCATATTTTAAACATTAAAAAATCAAAACAAATTCTCAGACCAAAATAGTGGGGCTAAGTATGAAAAAATTTAGCCAGAATTGGTGCATGTGTATGTGGGGTGGTGGTTGTGTCAGAAGCATTTTCAGACTGAGTCCGTTAAATAACATTTATAATTTTGGGATGCTAGGAGTATCAGTAAAAGCTACCAAACCATTGAACAATCCAGGCCATAAATAGAAAAAAAAAAAAAATCTGACTACATTGTCCACCAACAAAGCAATTAATTGTATCACATTCTGAAATCCAGATCTTTCAAAATTTAACAAATCAAGCTACTAAAATGTGAGCATTTTATCTTCGTCTGCGCTAACTGAAATCAGTCCTGTATCTTTTCAACACTATCCCAAAATAGCTTTTCCATGACGGTTATCTGGTTTTGGCGAATGAAAATCTACCCAATATAGAAAGTTCTTTTTTTCTTTTCTTTTTTTTTTCCAGTCAACAGTATCAGGTAGTTCAATAAATCTCTCCCAGCAATTCTTGGCCCAGAATTCAAAGACAATCTCAAAAGCTACTGCCATCAAGAAACACAGTGTAATCTCTTAGTGTAAAATGGAAAACATTCTCACCTGCGTTTTGAGTGTGATCTTTTCCTTCTAGATCGGGATTTTGAACTAGATCTGGACTCTGAACGAGAATGGGAACGAGATCGACCGCCTTTTCTTTCACTGCCCTTTCCAGACTCTGAGAGGAAAAAACCACTTTGCAGTGTAAGCTCAGAACATTTAAAGATCCCAGTTAACAATCTGGCACAAGTGGAATGTACCACATATAGTGCAATGGGCCTACTCTCTGCACATCTTCCTTCTTTGCAAAAATCCTTCAGAAACATCCAAGAAAGTCATTGCATATACTCGTTGAGTGCAGCCATCCTGCAGCAGTACACATAAACCAGATAATTATAAACAGCTAGCTGAGTAAGGAATGGGATTTATGTTGCTGCCACAATGCACAAGATTACAACATGTTCTCTTCTTGGCTTATTCAATTATATAAATTACTTTTTCTGAAAAAAAATAACTTCTGAGAATAGACAAAATTCAGAGAGTAGTAATTTTGAAAACGTGCACAAAAATTTAAATGACACTCAGCACTTAAAGCACTGTATAAATATTAACTACTTAATCCTCACAACCCTCTGGAGAAGTAACCCTGTAGTAAATGGAAAGTTTCCCATTGACTTTGATGGGCAGTGAATCAGGTCCCATGTGAATAGTTTAAAGTATTAAAGAAATAACTAGGAAATTTCAGAGTGTTGTGTCTTCCAGTTTTGTCCAAGGCAGGTAATTATGCAGCGTCTAGGTTTGTTAATGATAATGAAACATCTCAAAGATCTATGAAAAATCTTCATTGTTATCTTAATTACAAGTTTTTTTAAAAAGATAAACAAATTCATATTCTTTAATGACAAGCAGAGGACAACAAAGAATTGGTAGAGTGAAAAATGTAATGTCTGTAAAGCACTCTGAACATAAAAAAGCACTAGCATTAAGCATTATTAGGCACTATAATAGTATTGACTTCACAGTTTTAAGCTATTGTCAACATTCACTGAACAAATCTTTGATAATAAAATATGTCAAAACAAATTTGAAAGAAACCTGGAATCCACAGGCTTGTCATGTAAGAAAATAATTTTGATTATTCAACTTTTACCAAAGACAAATATTGCTCATCTTAGAGCAGTCCTTTTCTCTGTCTGAAAATGCTCTATAAATATATGTCAAGATACACAGATTGAGATATGTTTCATTTTAACTAGCGAATATAATGGATTTACCTGGCTCAATAGCTGCCGATATGAAAGACTGGGCTTCCCTTACTCTCTTCATCACTTCTTCCAGCTCCTTGGCAGCAGCTTGTGGAGTCATTTCAGGAGGTTTCACTATTGCATTATTGGAGTGATTTATTCTAAAGTAAGGAACAAACCTAGCTTTAAATTTATGCTCGTGCACACTTTTTTAAAAACTTGATTAAAAAAAATTTCACCCTTAAAGATTAAATATTAATATAGGCTGCTCTGTTCTACACTATACCCTTATCCAGGGGAAGTCACATTTCACTCTTGAAAATGAAAACAACAGGTATCAAAGACTACACAAAGCAGTACCCTGCACAGATGAGAGCCATAATTACAGACATATTTATAAAGATACTGAGAAGTCTTTTATTCAGAATTCATTTGGATATTTTCTGTTTAATTTCTTACTTCAGTGGCCTGTCTCCAAACATAACTCCATTAAAGGCAAGAGCACGAGGTACAGAATTTTGGTCTGCGAATTCCACAAACGCAAACCGTGTTGGTTGTGTCTCATCACCTGCCATTCGCACAAACTTCACTTCTCCAACTTGTTTAAAAAATTCAAGCAGCTGATCTGCTGTTGTAGTCTAGAAAAAGTCAAAAAGCTCAGGTGAAGTAAAATATGTAATGAAAAACACTTATCCAACATACCAGGTAACCTAAGAACTTCAGAGATTAGAAAAAAGATTTCATTTGTCAAAGGCAACGTGAACCAAAACTTTTACATTTCTTTCCTTCCCCATAAAAGTTATTTGGAAAACTAGCCAATTTAGGAAAGGGAGGATCACGTTTTTTTCTCCACACATCTAAAAAAGTCTGCTTCTATTTAAAATGGTGCCACTAGTACAAAGATATTTTGAAAGGGTGATGTTTGGAAATTACATTATAAAAAAAAAAAGAAAAAAAAAGAAAGATGTTTCTGGATCAACCATTTTAACAGAGGTATGTTAATCCACAAATTAAAATAATCAACACTTATCCTCCTCTCCCCCCTGCAACTGCCTGTAAAAATGAAGGAAAGGATCGTTGCAAGCCCTCAACTCATCATACCTATGAATAATTAACGTATTTCCATACGATCTGCTTTATTCAGGGTATTTCATTTGAAATCATCAATTAAAAAGGAATTTCTTTATATTTCAAATTGAATAATTTGTGTTTCATATACTGATTGAAAATGCATCAAAATAGTATTTTTTAAAAATGTTGTTTCTATCTATTCACCCATCCAGGGTTTTAGAATGGCACTCATCACTGTAGTGACTTTCTACTTAGGTATATTGTTAGGCAAACAAAACAAAAGCCACATTTACTCTTGACGGAGTGGCATTTTCATATTTAAATAACTCTCTGATAAATAATTGGCCATTTGAGGAAGAGGACTTCATTTCCCTGTTACGGATACAGACAACTTTTCATACTAGATTATACAAGTCCCCCAAGACGAATCTCCTGTGGTGGCCAATTATTTCATACCTGAGAAAAAGGTAAATTCCTTCCCCACAATCTACCTATCCTACAGAGCAATGCTGCACGTGAATGGGGGGGATGACACTAATTCCTTCATAATCCCTTAAGTGATCAGTTTATTATATTCTGATGCAGATCATCATTATTTCAGCATACACAGTGATAAAACCATCAAGATCTGCAGTATTTGTTCTTTGCAGCAGTGAATTCTACAGGCTGTCTTCCCCCTCTCACCCCCCGTCATTTCCCAAGCAGCATTCACAGCACAACTAATAACCACAAAAGCATCTTCTTTTATTTGTTTGAATTATCCTCTATTTTTATCTTCTATTATCTTCTATTTTTACCATGTAGAATAAACTCATTATGCACATACGGGTCTTTTCAAAACTGTTTAAGATTATAAATCCACAATGACATGGGCTAAAAACTACATTTAACACTTCAAATTTGACAAAAAGGACGGTACCTGAGAATTCAGATTTCCAACGTAGACTGTTCTCCTAATTTCATCAATTTTGGAAGGATCCACATTTCCCATAATTGGTGGCTGTGGTATTTCTCCAAGTGCTGTAATATTAGGGTCCAGTGCTGCTGCTGGTATAGCTCCCAACGTGCTAAGTGAAACACTAAGCTAAAAAAAACAGAACATGATTTATAAACAGATTGGAGATTGTGTGTCCCAGCAAGGCTTTTATCCCAAGTACATCTGGGTAATAAACAAAATACAAATTCAGTATAGAGACAGAGACAATATTTTTTACAGTTAAACCCTCACCTTACAAAAATTCTATCCTCCAAATCTAGCCTCTCATATATTAAATGTTCCAGAATTTGGCCACAGTCACCATCTTATTTGAGCTTTTTGGCCAGTGATGCTATAACATAATCAAACAGAAAGATAATGGCAGAATTCCCCTGCAGAATATAAAACATGAACATTTATGCCCATGATATTAATAAACATAAAATTAGCATCTAGGGAAAAGGCAACTTTCTACTTTGTGTCAATTGCAGCTTCCTAGCATGAGACAATAAACAAGAATTCCATAGCTATGCTGTCAAGAATGACATAATTCCCTCCCAAATCTTATGCGGTAGAGAAAGAGACCAGTCTACATTTTCTTTTGTGAAACACATGCTTAGATTTGAGTTTTTTCCCTAGATTAATATAAAAATTGACAAATTGGAGGAGGAAAGATTAATATTGCTCAATAAAAGAGTTACTTATGATTAATGCTTTGGCTGCAATTTTTACAGGCGCCATGGAGAGCTCAATGGGAATAACTGGACACACAGTTCTCCTTAATTTTAAAGGAAAATGGGCATTCAAATCCTCTAAATGGTTTGAAATCTCAGCCTAAGGCTTTTCTAGCTTGGACCCACTGCTAATGTGAAAGCTCAGGGGGGACCTAAACTGCCTGAGGTCTAAATATTTCTTATTCAGTCCTGGCCCAGAACTACAGAAGCAGCCTTAGTGTTGGGGATCAGTGATAGATCTTCAGCAAGACCAAAGAGGTAAATGAACACCATGTACCACTGGAAAACAGAATTCCATAGCTAGTATATCATAGTTGTTTCTAACCCTGGTAGATTGAGAGAGATTAGGTTTTAAAAATCCAACAACTATCACGCTTTTCATTATGTACAGACACAGTTGAATTCCAAAGTGATTTTAACAAGTATCTTGCCAATTGCTAAATTTTCATATTCCTTATGCTGGTGGAAAACCTGGAATTCTAGCATTCAAACAGCATAATGCAGCAATTCTGTGTACTGTAAAGCACTAGCTGGTTGGCAACAGAGAGGTGGTAAGTGACATGGTACCATTTCCTCCTTATTTCCAATTGCTTCTACATGAGTCCAGGTGTCTAAAAACAAAGACGTGACAGTCTAGCTACATCCACCAGGGGTTATTGCAACATAAAAAAAAGGAGGAGGAAGAAAGTAAAGAGTAATTGCTCTCAGGAAATGGAAGTGCCATGCACTAGGACGAGAGGTGCAGGGAGCCCTTCACCAGGTGAAAAATGTTCAAAGAAACAAAGAAACCAGGCAAGTGGGGAGGAGGACCACCAGGAAGCATACCTCTGGAAATGGAGGACAAGCCTGCAGGGGAGCAGAGAAATGAACCAAAAGGCCAAACAGCATATGCCCGTAACAAAGAGGAACAGGCAGCAACAAAAATCACATGCAGGGAGAGAAGATGATCAGGCAAAAGAGAAACACATAACTGACGGGGGGAAAGAGTGGGAAACAGGACAGATGACAGAAAGAAATTAAACAAAGAGCAGGAGATAATTACTTATTTTTTCCAAAATAGACAAAACACTAATTGCTTTAAAAAAAAAAACCAAAAAACCAAAAAAACCCCCAAACAATTAAAGTACCTAAGACTTTCTTAATACTACCATTCCATGTAAGCATGCCGCACAATTGTATATAGGATTATGACTGGAGAGATGGGAGGAGTTGGTCTACCAGACACACATTCCATTACGATGTAATATATGCTATGAAAAAGTTGAGAATTTCCTAGTATAAAGCATTTATATTATTTCTAGCAGCTCTTCAAGATATTAGCTGCAAAAATCATGCCATAACTGAAGAGGAATAAATGAGATAGTAATCAGAAAAGTGTGACTTTTAAAATCTTCTGTATTCTGAGCTGCCAGGACTAAATATCTGTTGTTGGAGTACAAAGAATATTCTCAAGATTTCCCAACTACTGTTGCTGAACCAGAGATAAGAAAAAATGTATGTCAATCTCTGGTTCAGACTTCTAGAATTATTTCCAAATCTTCATACGGTATAAACTTCCGTGTTACTTTTTAAGTAACACAGAAATACTAGTTGATAACTGAAGTTACAAACACAAGTAGTTAAGATCTGCCCCTTTTTCAAAATGCAGAGATGAGGTGATTTCTAAGATCCAGAATGGAAATCTTGAGCTTTAGTTTAAATTTAATGATTCTCCAGTTTTACGTCACTGGCACCAAACTTCACCCTCTTTCCTCTTCTGCCAGAATGTATTCATTGGCAAACAGCAGCTCACTTTGGCTTGTGTTCACTCCTTTTACCTTCTGGAGAATCCATAAAGAATACAGAACTAGGAATTTTCTAAACATCAAATATCGTCAAATGTTTTACACAAGCACAACTATCAGTCCTTTATCTAGCATTTAAAAAGGTTAGTATTTTCTGGTTGTACTATACGCAAGGAACTCAGAGCTAGTGTAAGTAGTCTCTCGGCCTATTAAAGGCTATTATCAAGTGTCTTGATGTGTTTGGTCTTTTGGCCCCAAGATGAAAGCCTTGTCTGTGTCTCTTGGACCATGAAGTACAAACATTATCTTTTGATCTAATCTGAACATGCAATGGAAAAATAAATACACTTTTGGGGACTGGAAACCCTTTTCATTTTAGTCTATAAATTACCAGAGATAAAAATGCTACAGGTAATGGCCTTCTCTCATACATGAGTCTGAAAATACCTGAGCGCTATTTACGGCAAATCTGGTTTCCCAAACATACATTGACAATATTAAAAACAAATCTTTAAAACTGAAACAACACAACCACTACATTTGTGTTGATGATAAATTTTCTTAAAATATGTTAAAACATCCACATTTACATCCATCCACCTATAGTGGGAAAAAAAAATCTCTGACTCAGAAATATTTGCCTTGCTTCGACTGAATGACAACGGAAGATGCTGAATCAAGTTGGAATCTGCAAAGCCTGAAACAAGGGGTTAGAAGTTTCCTTGTTTTGATAGGTGTGATTACTTTCCTAATCTGCATGTTTTCTAAACAAACTACATCCATCCACTCAAAGGAAAGGTTAGATAAGCTTTTAATTGAATGAGAGAAGTGGAAAAGGCACACGACAGGTTATGCAAGCCAATATCCTCTGGACAAAATTTCTTTACTATCTCACTATCTTCAACTATAAATTAAATTAGAAATTGTTTTCCTTACAAAAAATAGTCAGTCATTTTCTGCAGCATCAAAATGCAATAATGCCTTTACTTTCCAAAATGTGGAAGTGATCTCTCATGACAGATGCCATAACATTATGTGGTTAGTAAAATCAGTTGACCAGTTGAGTCCAAGTCTAAGCATTATCTTCTCCACAAAGAACAAAGCAAGTTCTTTGCTATTGAAGAAGTATTTATAACAAATGTCATAACTCCTGATCAGTCTATGCATTAGGTCTATTGTATCATTCGCAGTGCTATAAAAATTAGTACCTGAATTTATTTTAGGCTGCAACAGAGTACTGGTCAATATGTCTTAAATTCTTCCTGAATTACTTTAATAACAAAAAACTCTGAGAGTAGAATTGGGCAGAGATTCTAAAAAATTATTTAAAATGCTGAAGGTTGAATACTTTTTCTTGGCTAAAGTCCTAAAGTGCAGATAAAGTGAGCAGTTAACTTCTGAAAGATGACTTATAATAAACAGGGATAATTTGTGCTAGGTGATTAGATTAATCTGGTTTAAATTCCCAACAGTGGATTATTTATGGCTGGAGCAGGGGCATTTATGGGCACAAGTCGTTGAAGTGTCAGTAACAACATTTTTGACTAATGAATTTCCCTGTTTACAGGAAATTACAAAAGGATTGAACTATTAATAATTTTTAAGGAATTTTGTCTTTTCATTTTAGAAGGAAATTTTTTAAAATACTACAGTGTCCCTAATAAAACTACTAGGGTGAGCCGGTGTCATTCTGTGCATATTAGTTTGCAGAGAGTCAGTAGGAATCTATCATGTGTGTCTAACTAGTAGCTTGATGACTACTGCTTCTTTATGAATATTCACATTGTCTACAAGGACTAACAGGGCAGAAATAATCATATTCTAGAAAGGAATAATCCTTACCAGAAGGAAGAAAAGAGTCCTTTCCAATGTTTCTAAAACTGTTGCCTGAGCCCTTAGCTACGCCTGCTTTTCTTATGCCATTTTGTATATGAGGAAGAGACCTTAGAACGTTCATTTCTTCTAGAGGTTTGATCAATATCAAACTAAGAAGTTGAAAGTGTTGGTAATGATGCCTGTAACAGAGTTTGGTGAGGAGCCATTCAAGGGCACACTGTTGTTGCCAGTGTCTGTAGTGATGCTGTCAAACGTACAATGCAGAAATCTAGGATAGTATCAATAACAGTTCTGGTGAATGCAGAGCTGCAGCAAGGTCAGTAGCTCAAGGCCTCCTTTCCTCAAATAACGTGGGGCTGGTGACAGGGGACAGAGGGAGGACTCATTAAGCCTAGTTTTGTTGAAGGAAGTTCTGCTTATTCCTCCGTTCCTGGTGGAGAGGGAAGGGGGATGGTAGCCTGTTGCTGCCAGAAAGGGTTAGCAGAAACAGAAGGGAAGTTGAATATGCAATAAGTAGAAGCTAGAGAATATAAAAGCCTCCGTTCTTTTTGCAGTGATAGCATTTTGAGACAAATGTGCAATAGCCCCTGTCATTGGAGGGAGTGTGCTTGAGCATCCTAACATGGCATTGTAGCCTTCCAAAAGACTGAATGTGTTTAAACTATATTATTATTTGGGGAAGGGGAATGGTTGGTAGTATACGCATTGGGTCAGATTTTGCTCCTGTCTATACCCATTCAACTAAGATGGATGTAATCAAAGACAGAATCTAGCCCAGTACTTTGCAGAATAGAAATTTGGAAATAGAGAAAAACAGCATGAATGTGCTGGCCATACTGTAGGCTGACTTCTTGAGAAAAATCAAGACAGAGGGATTTAGTGTCTTCACTGACTTACTAGGTAGGGTGTGATGTCATGGGACTAGGATATTACAACTTAGTAGACAGGATGTGATGTCATGGAACTGGGCTATTCCTTTTCTCTGAACCCAGAAGGGGAGAATTCTTAGATGGGCTGAAGGAGGGAACTAGAAGAAACAGAACAGCTTATTAACTCCAAGTCAAAGAGATTAAATTTTCCTTACAGTAGTCAGCGGAGTTGGTGTGGGTATAGGAAGCAACCCTGCACCAGGCATCAGGCTTGTCATAGTAGGAGCAGGAGCCAATAAAGAGAGGGCTTTGGCTTCATCTGGGATTTTACCTGGAGAAGCAAATGGAAGTGTTAGAGAAAGTTTGAACACCAAACCAATGTTATTCTTTTTATGATTTTACAATTTACCCTTGCACTTAAAAACAATAGTAAAGAAAAATGAATCTATCTACCAGATCCTTACAAAAAACAAATAAGAACTTAAGTTTTTCCTTTTACCCTGCTCTACTAGGAAAAACAAAAGTCAGCAAAACTTCAAAGACTAGCAATCTCATTAATGGATTATTATTTTAAAAACTGAATAATGTAGACAATTATTTAACACTTTGAGCTATGGGTCACCTGTACTGGAAACTTAATGTTCATGAACCAAACGATATCAAGCATGGACGCTTTCCCAGGGCGGTGTTTTCGCGGTGATCGAAAGTTGTGTTACACATGACAACCGTTCGTGTAGGCTGCATCACTAATAGCACACAGAACATCAGATACAGAAAAGAAGAACATTTTTTAAAGTTTAATCCCCAGAAATGGCAAATAACCAAACTAGTTTAAAAAAAAAAAAAAAAAAAAAGAAGTATGTGCTAATTGAAATCTGTCCCTTTTCTTTTATGGCTGCTACCTGCTTTTGATAAATAAATAAATATAAAAATGACCAATGACCCCATACAAACTCTGTACTGCAGGTAGAATCAATAGGGGGGGGAAAACAAAAAAAAAAAAAAAGACTTGCACTGTTTCTCTTTCTAGGTTGTCTCAATATAACTGGGACTACAAGAGACTTGTGTGTCTTGTAATCTAACTGTAAATTTACTGAGATAGTTGCTCAATTACGTTTCTCTTCTAAATAGACTACACTTTCATAAAAAATATATATTGCAACTGTGACTAACAAACTCTCGCTGTTGTCATGCCAATAGTTTTTTAAAATAATTTCTCATCTGAATAAAATGAATGATGACTATATGTATAGTTATAACAAAAATGCTGGGCTAAGAAATCTTCAGAGTATTAAACTCTATAATATTTAAAACAATTTGCTAAATGCAGATACTGATTTCCAATGCAAGGGAATTAAATCACCACAAAATCTAAACAGTGAACTGAAAAACTGTGAGAGAATTCCTAATCATACTAAATAATTCAGGACTCCCTAATCTGCACCAAATTGCCAAAGTAACCATAAAACAGCCCTCATACATTACCTCATGCAATTTAGAGGTATTAACCGCTTTCTACAATAATGAACTTTATAAGTACTATAACAGTACTCTTCTGGTAGTACTTCAATTTGCACATACATTTTCATTACAGATCTCTAACTTCAGGAGTTTATAATGAATACATACAAAAGGACTCCTGATTTAAAAGTAAAATATAGGGTAAATTTTCAAAGCACTATGCAAAGTCTTGGCAGTGCAATTCCCATTAAAGCCCACGGGAGTTATTTGACTAAAAGAATGTTTTGAAAATATGCACCACAATTTGCAGCTCTAGAATGTATTTGAGTTGCTCAGTCCAAAAGAAAATAAATATAAATAAACTCAATTTTAATGTGAATAGATGCTGAATGAAAGAAATAAAAAAAACACAATTTCATCTAGAATTTATATTGCACTGCTGTTAATCAAAACAGCTATTTAACTTTAAGATACATTCTGTGAAACTTTGGTCCATAATGTACAACAGACCAAGCCACATAGCCATCTTAAAGAGAAAAATAAAATCAAATTATTAGTGTCTGAGAATTACCTTCACAGTAACTTCTTCCGTAACTTTTAAAAAACATATCTGATCTAAAGCCAAAATTGTATTTAGCATGAATATAGCGCTTTACAGGCCTTGTTTTAAATTTAGACATGTGATAGCATGTGAACTTATAACCCTGATTTGCATGACTGCTCATGAAAAAGCAAGTATTTGCTTGCACAAGTTGTCAATTATGCTGCTGAACAGATAGTTAGCAACATAACCACAGTAACTGTGCATGCAGATTAGGTATATATTTACACAGCTGATTTTGGGGAAATAATAATTTATGTTTTTAAATTGCTGTTGAAACATGAACTAACCATGAGGGTTGATATTACAGAGCAATGAGGCCCTAATCCTGCAGAGATATCCTCCTGTCTTTACACTTGGCACCTATACAAAATCCCACAAAGTCAATGGGACTTTACATGGGTGGATCCACCTACAGGAAGCTAGTAGTAATGCTGCATTCTAACGTAGACCCCACAGTGCACTTAAGCACATGACTAATTTAAGCATACACTTAAATCTATCCCTATTCTGCAAGCACTTAAACATATGCTTAACTTTAAGTAGGTGCTTAACATGCTTAAGTGCTTTGTTGAATAGGGACTGAATTTAGAACATGCTTAAATATTTAGTTGAATGAGGGTCATCAGTTCAGAAAGGTACTTAAGCATGCGCCTAGACTTCAAGCGTAAGAACAATGCCACTGAAGTCAATGGGGCTATTCATATATTTACAATTAGGTACATGCTAAAGTAACTTTGCTGACTCATGACCGCATAAGGTAAACTATTATAGCAGTCTGCCAGGATAACATGCATTTTAAATTGAAATTTTTATTGAAATTTCCCTAATACTTTTGGTTTCTCACCTATGTTAAAAAAATTAAGTAGAGCTGGTCAAAGTTTTTCCATACAATTTTACTTAAAAAAGTGGCTTTTTCTCAAAGATCTTTTCATGAAAAATTATCAATATCTGGGTTCTACAGACGTTTCTTCAATATTTTCATTGATTTTTTAAAATCAAACTCATGCTCAAAAATATTCAACAAAAACTTCACATACTAAAATGCTGTGGAAACTGTCCCCAAAAATGAATCAATTTAAAACCCTGAAAAATGGAAACAGTTTAGAAATTTCAGAAATTTTCCACCAAAAAAAAAGAAAAAAAAAGTTTTCCTCTTCCCCCACCCTCTACCGGAACTCTAGTAAAAAGCTGATCAGATTATTTAGCATTGAAAATCAATTTAAGAGCTCCAAAGGAACCTGTTATGTTCTTGAGTAAATACATATTTTATTACCTTTCTTAATCTTTTTTATAAAAATGGAATACAAACCCAGAAAAAATATAAACAACATTTAGGCTATTGCACAATCTGACTTCTGTTAAGACATTTAAGTTTAAGGCTCGCATCTTTTTCTTAATGCATATTGCTATGGGATGGGTGAAGTCAAGCCTTAAAAGTTGAACTGAAATGCTTTCCCCAAATATATGTATTTATTTAAAAAGTGTATCATTTCAATGTCATAGATCGATTTCTTGACTTATTTCACTTTATGCTAGTGCCTTAAAATAGTTTTAATGACCTTTGGGTGTTCAGTAATAAATGACAGATCTGATTCTCATTTGCAATAAGGCCCCTTCACACTGTTCTAGCATTACAAAGAGACCTCTTAAGTGGAGTGTAAATTACTTTTACATCCATTTTAGGACACTTTGGTGGATCAGCGGCTTGATCTACATTTCAAATTTATACTGGCATAGCTATATGGGTCAGAAGTGTGAAAAATTCACATCCCCTAGCGACACAGGTATGCTGTCAAAAGCCCCAGTGTAGATACAACTATGCTGACAGAAAAATGCTTTCATTAGAATGTTGTTCAGGGAGGTGGCGCTCTCACACATGGAGAAAACTCCTCCTATCAGTGTGTTCTGCAAGTGCACTGAAGAGCTATGCCAGCATAACTATGATAGCACTGGCTCTGTAGTGTAGACATGGCTTGCCAGAGCAATGTAAAGTGGCCTTAGTGTAAATGACAATTAGGCCTGACATCAGTAAAATTATAGTGTATTAGTCACAAGATTCCATCCTTATGCAAGTGTTCAGAAGGGATCAGTATCCTTGTGTTTTGTACTATAAACTGCTGGATGATTAAAAAAAAAACAAATACACCAGCTTCAGTGATGAACAAGTATGTTCAATCAAAGACATTTTATGCTCATATCTAATTTGGAGATTAGAAGAATAAATTATTTTCCTAATATATTTGATCACTGGGAAATACAAACTTATGGATGAAACCATTTCTTAGAAAATTCCTTTCTGTTGCATCTAAATGAAAATGCCATTCTAATGTGTAAATGTTAAAAAACAAACACCTCCCCAACAAAAAAACAACAAAAACAAAAAGTTGTTTCCATCTTCCCACATATAGCAATGTTAAAAGACAACATATCTGACAGAACACTCTCTCATCAAAGCCTCAGAATCCATTTACACTAACGTGTGGTAAAGGTTTTTCTTGAACAATAGTAATACATGAAATCCCAAGCCCACTGAAG
Source organism: Chelonoidis abingdonii (assembly GCF_003597395.2). NCBI lineage: Eukaryota > Metazoa > Chordata > Testudines > Testudinidae > Chelonoidis > Chelonoidis abingdonii. The sequence continues at coordinate 43,701,863 of NC_133774.1, read as the reverse complement.
TCAATGATGAAACCTTCGTTAACATCAATGGAGTCAGAATTTCACCCACAGTGAATAAAAATTCTAGAATGTTCAGAATTTTCTCAAGAGTCATTCCAAAATAGATATCTTAACTTCTTCATAATAAAAATTAATACAAATTATGCAGTGCTGGTTATACAGCTGGTTATACAGCTTAAAATAAAACTGTGCTTCTGATCATGGGAAAGAGACTGATTAAGAGCCACGACTTTGTTTGGAAAGGTAGATTCTTAAGAAGGAAGTAATAAGAAAGAAAGTTTCAGCTGGCTTTTTCAGAGAAGTACTTTTGAAAATATGGTCTAAGAAGGAACACACACATCTGAGAGCTGATATATCTTTATCACTATTTTAGTCTTCAGACATCAAATACTGATCTGCCTGTCATAGTTGAATTAAGATGCTTAAACATATCTCTAAGGCAGTGATTATCCCTAGTTTACAACAGAGAATTTAGCTGACCTAATTCAACACTTGGTGTCTATACCATCCACCACCCTCATAAACAGCATCAGAAAGTCAACTTTAAAATGAAACATCATGAACCCTTTATAAAACACCATTTTTACAGAACTGAAGAACCAGTTCACAAGTAGAAGTGAAAGAGATTCAGCAAAAACAAAAAACAAAACAAAAAAAGGGACAAAATAAAAAAAAAAGAAAGGAAAGCAAAATAAAAAATAAAAACAGAGACAGGGCGTCCATCTTCAGCGGGCCAGACTTCGATCTCATTTCCCCCATGAAGGTTTCACTTGACGGCAGGTTTAGTGGCATGGCAAACAATGCCTAACTCAGGCAAGAGTAACAGGTCTGCCTTGGCCAGTCTAGTCATCTAATAATGCACAAATATCACACAGAGAAAACATACAAAACCAAATTAATAGTCAAAATCCATCTACCAGAAAATGTGGACATAAAGTTTAGAATGATGGTTAGGGCAACATCTTTGTTACGTTTCAACCTTTGCTTTCTGAAGGTATAACATTTAAAAAACAAACAAAACAAAAACAAAAAAATATAAACAGAAACAACCCCAGAAAACCTGTGATGCACAAACAAAGAAAAGGGTAACATTTTGACAGTGAAATGGAATTTTACTTCATTTAAAATATCATTTTTGGTTAATAAAGTAGCAGTGGTGAAGTACATATATGATTATAATAAAATGAACATTATTTTCAATGCTTAGGGGTTCCCTCTTCACACACTACTGAGGTTGCATGTTGAAAGGCACTCTATATTTATTTTTTTTAAACCGAGCCTTCTGTATCCTTTTCTATCCATTTCATCAAGCTTCATTTCTGTACACCAGGCCTTTCAGAAATGGCACTTTTGGCCAACGGCAGAATTTAAACTTTGCAGTAGAACACGGCTGATACTGCTTCAGCAGCCCATAGTATCAATCACGTTTACAGCTGTATCACCAAAAATTGCACTGTGTTCTCCAGAGCCATATATATCAGCACACATCTCCTTGGAAAGTTAAACTATCGTCAACACAGATAGTATTTACAAACTAACATGAATGGTTTTGTAATAACGTTGTACAGAAACAGCATATTTATGGTGTGAAATTTTCAAGTGGGTTTGTCCCACAACCCAATCATATATTCAGTTAGTTGTATACAAGCTCTGTATTTTTCTGTAGAGTCCACAGTGACTTGTAAACAAACTGCTATACAATAATAGTCCTGCTTTCACATTGCCTCTGTCAGCTATGAAATGGCTTGAACATGATTGGGGAGGTAAAAAATATGTTCTCTTAACTTCTGTTGTATTCTTCCTCTAATATTATTTATCACTAAGAGACACAGAAAAATTCACCTTTACCTGCCTGCTGCCATGCCACCTTAGACTGTGACCCCATCACAAGGAAAACCCAAGAAGTGGTGTTGATTCATTAGGAAGCAATCTTCCCTCTCTGGCAGTACTGAACCAGTGTTTGAGTTTTCTAGATGAGACATAAAAACTAAAATTGTTCCCGATCATCCTCATGAATGATCTTGTGGGACCGTTTCAAGTGTATCAACGCTCATCAGATATCTTCGGCCCACCTGGATTCCTTTTGCAGTTTCAATTGGATACAGTATTATTTTTTTCTCCCTGACTTAAAGGTAAATAGTCAAAACCTATACTCCATGAAGCTCAGAAATATGTGCTGTATGTCCAAATTAACATGGTTGTGGGCACAGTAGCACATAAATAAGATTTAAATAACCTTTAAAAAAAAATACTTTCAAGGATCCACGAAAGTCTGCTTGCTCTGCTCAGATTGCTACAGACATCCCAGTACGGATCATTCTGTAGGCCAGAGATTGGCAAATTACAGCCCGCAGGCAACATCCGGCCTGTGTGACCATCCTGCCTGGCCCCTGAGCTCCCAGCCTGTCTCCCTTCCCTGCCTCAGCTCGTGGTGCCGCCAGCACTCTGGGCAGTGGGGCTGCAAGCTCCTGCTAGGCAGTATGGTGGCATGGCTGGCTCTGGCCAGGCAGCATGGCTGCCAGTCCTGGTACTCTGAGTGGCATGATAAGGGGGCAGGGAGCCGGGGGGGGGGGGAAGAGGTTGGGGGTTGGATAAAGGGCAGAGAGTACCGAGGAGCAGTCAGGAGATAGGGGGCAGTTGGATAGGCATGGGAGTCTCCGGGGGGACCTGTCAAGGGGCAGGGGTGTGGCTAGGGGTCAGGGCAATCAGGGGACAGGGAGCAGGGGGGGCTGGATAGGGAGTGGGGTCCCAAGGGGACAGTTAGATGTGAGGGGTCCCGGGGAGGAGAGACGGTGGCAGCCAGGAGACAAGGAGCAGGGAGGTTTAGATGGGTCAGGGGTCTGCGGGGGGGAGTCAGGGGAGGGAAGTGGGAGGGGCCAGGCTGTTTGGGGAGGCATAGCCTTCCCTACTCAACCCTCCATACAGTTTTAGAACCCCGATGTGGTCCTCAGGCCAAAAAGTTTGCCCACCCTTGCTGTAGGCATAGAACTCAAGCAACAGCTCTTGGTATGTTTGCTGTGCCAAAATAAGGCTCTCTCGGGGGTAATGTTAACAAACCCAAAGAAGCCAAAAAACAGACTGTGTGGACCCAAACAGTATTTTTTTTAAGAGATCAATTTAGATTTATTAATTAACTGACTATTTGGTTAGTGGTGGCATTCAACAGACGTATTAGCTTTGCAGATTACCATTAGCTCACTCTGATTTCCTGTGCAAGGGAAGACAGCTGGTATGTACACCTAAAGATGGTTGCATTCCACTGGTTTAAGAAAGTTATTTCTATGGACTTATGGCCCAGATCCTACAATCTGATCTATGTGGACAGACACTTAGGGCTTGCCTATACTACAGTCACTAAAGCAGCATAGCTATGGCACTATACCTACGCTGCTGTAGTACCGTAACGTAGACACTTCCTACAGCGATGTAATGAGTTTTACCTGTCACTGTAGGTAATCCACCTCCCTGAGTGGCAGTCACTAGACTGATGGAGCCTAACTGCATCATCAGAGTGGGTTAGGTCAGCATAGCAATAGCGGATTTTTCAAACCTCTGAGCAACGTAGCTATGCTGATATAAATTTTAAGTGTAGGCCTGGCCTAAATGCCACATGGCATCCCAATGAAGTCAATGGGGCACTGCATATGTGCACGGATCTGTCTATGTGCATCAGATTGCAGTATCAAGACCATAATTTGCAAAGCGCTTAACTAGTAACTTGAACATTTTATACTCAAGTAGTAAATGGAACCATAAACATTGAAAATATTTCTACTGGAGAAACCTAAACTGACAAAATACTTAGTCATGTCTGTACTTAACATTAGAACTGGAATTCCTGAAGACAGTCCAGTTCTGAAGTTTTATTTAAAGATTTGATTAAATAATTTATCTAAATTTAGCTTAAGGCTCAGATTTTAAAATGCATACAGGCATTGCTGCACTCAGCACTACAATGTCTAACTCATTTAGAAGTCTCAGTCTCATTTTTCTGAAGGATTTGGGCTCCATAGTGCCTAAATCTCACTAGAAAGAGAGACTGATTTCTAAACTAGTTAGGTATTGCAATGCTGAGTGCAGCAATTCCTATATACGCCTTTACAAATCTGGTCCCAAATGAAGTTGCAGCTTAACTGATGTTATAATTTAAGAGGTGAAGGATTACTAAACTTTTTAAAAACAACAATAAACCAAAGCACAGTTAGGCCCTGAACTGCAATCTGCTCTGTGCAGGGAGACTCCCTCACCTTTGCAGGAACACACTGACGTGAATGAAGACTCTGGATAGGCATGAGGGTCTGCTCATGTGGATCAGACTGGAGGATAGCAGTCTTATTTCATAATTTTTTTTGAAGTATTTCCACATACAAGTATGGAAAAACTACTAATTTAAATTAACTTATTAATTTTGCTTATGCATAGTTACTGCTAAATGAATACAAGAGATGTTTAAAAGTGTAGCCAACATATTTTACTACGTTTTCTTTTAACAGTTTATACTTTTTACCTTTTTCAAATCTAAAATTTTGCTTACAAAAAGATGAGGGAGAAAAATAAAAAGAAGTGCGTCAGTTACTTGCCAGTTTCTGAGAAAGCTAAAGGCAATTAACATATAGGACAAAGACCAACGTTACAGAAGAATGTCTGAAATACCAACCTTCTGCACAGGGTACGACTATCAGAGCTCTATCAATAAAAACGGTGTTAGTTAGATGCTGGGCCACACCAACACTTGATGCTTCACGAAACTTAATATAACATACTTTGGAGGAAAAAGCAAGAGGAGCGTTGCTGCAAAATAAAAAGGAAAAATCACTTAGTATCATGAAAACACAGATTTTAGGTTTTCCTCAAAAGTCTTTTTTAGTTTACTTATACACATTCACAGGAAGATATCTACAGAAAAAATTAACTGAATCACTCATTTCTCATCCACATTCACAACAATTGTACTATCTTCCTCTTAGAAAGGATTTAATAGTGGCAGAGTGTAGCTATGAGGTCTTCTATTAATAAGGCACAGTGCCTTCAGAAAACCTGCTATAGAACATTTATCGGTATAATCCAAAAATCATAATGTAAATTGAACTATAGCACACTTGTCAATAAATGGAAAACATTTAATCTTTCTTTTCCCAAATAGCCTTTGTTCACTTATTGTAGAGCACAAAATTAAGTCATCTGTAGTGGGTCCTCCAGACATCAGCACATATTAATTGATTTCCATGTCTATGCCCTTAATTAGACCCTGATCATTCTTGTTAATAAAAAAATGTTCTACAATAGCAGGAAAATTGGTCTTAGCTTACTGGTGGAAAGAAGGGCTCTATCTGCTACTTTAGCACAGTGTATTAAAGTATGTAATAACCTCATCATGAAAAAACTCACAGAACAGATTAAGATGAAACACTGAAGACAAAACAAGAAATATCTGTCAGCATATTCATTAGACACCCTATTAATCAAGGTTTTAGCCTTATTTTTTCTAAATGCCATGGTCTTGACCAGTCAAGTTCATATCTGTGTACCATATACTATGCATAGACTTGGCAGAAATTAAAGTTTCTAAAAAACAATTTTGAGGGATAATATTGATGTTAATTTTTAAGCTTTTTTTATGTTAATCTATTAAAATTTTTGCAATTTGGGGAAATTATAGAGTGGTTGGCAATACTTATTTAATTTTAGTTGAATTTTAATATTGAAAAAGATAAAACTTTTAATATTGAAAAAGATAAAACTTTATAGTAATGAAAAAACAAATTGTGTATTTTAACATGTAATATTGACAAAGTAAATATTCTTAAATCAAACTCTAGTAAGTTCTCAAGTAGCATTTTTCTAACTTTGCTTATCTGTACATGTTTATTGTTATTGAGGAAAATATTTGCATGCCTAGGATGAAATTGACATTTGCCGACATGTACTGATAAAAAATATAATCCTTTAAGCCTAACTATGCACAATGAAATCACTTCTGGAAGATTTATTTTAAAATTATTTTAACTGTTCTCTAAACAGGGTTTATAGCCATTGTACAAATATTCACTTTATATTCTCCATGTCAAAAGTAGATTAGTGGTATCTCAGACTTCTTGAAAGACTAAAAATAGGCATAAAATGTGATCTTACTGGGATTTGCGAATTGCATTCAGCAAGACCCAGAAGAAGCTCATGTGATAATGTCTTTTAATAAAGCAGCCAACAATGGAAAATTTGCTACTTCCTTTCTGAGACTGGCCTCTACCCGTCAGATATATTTAAACAGTGGCTCTCTTCCTGCAAATACTGGAAACAGTTCAGACCTTCCATGAGGCACTTGAGGTTGCTTACACCCCTTAAGTCCTCACTCCAGTTGAGTACTTCCAGAACTGTGTGCAATTACTAAATCCTAATTAGCAGAACATAAACTTCTCAACAGAAATGCCTTATTTCACCATATTAACTATATAAATGAACCTGAAGAATCATTACATAGCAACCCAGGGGCACTTAAATTTCAGAGCATGAGTAGAAAGACAGTCATTAGATGAAAAGCTTGCCATTCTGGATCTGATCTCTCCCCCAGTCAGAGGCATTTGGGACACAGCAAGAGGGAAGAAAAAATAAATATGTGAGTGAGAGATTAGGAGAACAGAAAAAGGCACGTTTCTCCTTCTTCCCACAAAAGAATGCTCCTGCGGAGCAACGTAGGCCTGGTCTACACTAGATAATTAGGCCAGCATAATTATGCTGCTCAGAGTGTGAAAAATGCATACCCCTAAGCAGAATGGTAAACAGTAACTCCTCATTTTAAGTCATCCCGGTTAACACAGTTTCATTGTTACATTGCTGAACAGTCAGGGAACATGTTCATTTAGAGTTGTGCAATGCTCCACTCTTATGTTGTTTGGCTGCCTGCTTTCTCCACAGCTGGCAGCCTCCCTACGCACCCCCCTGCCCGCTCTCCACACACACTGCCTCTCACTTGCTGGCAGACCCCATGGATAGGCACCTTCCCCCTTCTCCCCCGCCTCCTGCCCGCAGCAATCAGTTGGCTTGCGGCATTTTGGGGACAGGAGGGAGTGGGGAGGAGTGAGGACTCGGTGTGCAGACTTCCCCCTCCCTCCTGCCCCAGGCAACCAGCTGGCTTGCGGCTTTAGAATGCAGGGGAGGAAGGGGGAGGAGCAAGGAGACAGTGTAGGAAGTAAAAGGGGAGGTGGGGGGGAGAAGAGGCAGGTCAAGGATGGGGACTCGGAGGAAAGGGGGGAGTGGGTGGGCTGAAGGTTGAGCCTCCCCCTGCCCCCCTAGTGCTTGCAGAGTAGGGAAAGCTGCCGCTGCTGCGCAATGTGCTTCTCCTAGTCTACAGCACCTTCAGACTCCTTGCCTGTCTCATCTCCAGTGCCAGTGGGCTGTGCCTGTGTTGGATAAGGCAGGGGCACCTCCCAACTATTGTACAGTACCTGTATTAAATTGCTTATTTAAAATGTATATAATGCCTTTTGTCTGGCAATCTTTTTTCCCTCCAGAACCTAATCCCCTCTACTTACACTAATTCTTATGGGGAAATTGGATTCGCTTAACATCGTTTCACTTAAAGTCGCATTTGTCAGGAACATAACTACACCGTTAGGTGAGGAATTACTGTACACAGAGAAACATGGGGACTGGGCTCTGAGCTCTATTGGAACTGGTTTATCTGCAGCTGAGTAAGCTTCTGCGACACAATATGTATCTATCTGGCTATGGAGAATTTGGGTGACAAGGCATTTAAGGAAGGAACGAAATTGATGAGAAATCAATATATTCTTGCTTCATATTTAAATGGCTAACTTTGAACCCCTAAGGACTAGAGATTTACTGGGTTTTGGGGGGGTTGGGTCCCCACCCCAAAATGCTTTAGATTCAGTAGACTCTGACAGGTTTCAGAGTAGCAGCTGTGTTAGTCTGTATCTGCAAAAAGTATAAGAGTACGTGGCACCTTAGAGACTAACAAATTTATTTGACCATAAGTTTTTGATGAAGTGGGCTGTAGGAGAAAGGGCCGCTTCTTTCTGGCCGCTGGCTGTGTGGCTGCCCCTGCTCCTCCACGGGCCAGAGGACTCAGGGCCGCATTCTGAAAGGGGCTTTAGAGCTGCAGGCCAGGACCCCGGGGCCCCCTTAGCCCAGGACCCTAAATTCCCTGTGTTCCGGGTGGCGAGGTTTCCTGCTCATTCTCTCCCTCCTCCGGCCACCCTTCCCTACCCCCCAGCAGCGCTCCTCCTGCCACGCCCCCCAATGGATTGTCTTGCTCACTTGTTCATGTAGTTCTGACTGGATTGCATAAGCAGGCCTCTAGGAAAGATGATGTCCCAGAAACCTCCATGCAATCTTCGACTAGGTCTGAGTACAATGGACTATTTGATCCATTACCACTGCCACCTCCTTTATCATCTTCTGAATCACTCTTATTAGAAGAGTAGTGGAAAGCTGATAGAGCAGCCAATTCTAGGGTGACCAGATGTCCCGATTTTATAGGGACAGTTCCGATTTTTGGGTCTTTTTCTTATATAGGTTCCTATTACCCCCCATCCCAATTTTTCATATTTGCTGTCTGGTTACCCTAGCCAATTCACTCATTTAGACATTTTAAAGTCTTGCATCCAAGAGTTTTAAAAAAGCAGGCTGGGGAGCTTGCTGAGGAGCGTTCAATAAGCTTTGGAACATTGGAAAAGTTCCAAAAGATCAGCAGAAAGGTAACATTATGCTGATTTTTAAAAAGGGTAAAAGAATGACCCAGGTAATTATAGAACTGTCAGCCTGACATCGATCCTGAACAAGATAATGGAGCAGTTGATATGGAACCTGACTAATAAAGAACTAAAGGAAGACAGTGTAATTAATATAAATCAACATGGGTTTATGGAAAATACTCCTGAGAGAATTCTGTGCCAAAAAATTAGAAGTTCTGCACACAATATTTTAAAATTCTGCAAATTTTATTTGTCAATAAATAAATGTGGTTCCAGCATGGCAGTGGAGAGCACAGGCCACTGACTGCATTGAAGTGGGAGATTACCCTGAAGCCCTCACCTACCCTGGTGCAGGAACTCGGCAGGAGGCTGCACCTGACCCAGACACAGTGCAGGCTGGGCCTGCCCCTCTGCGCCAGGTGCACAAGGTCTGGGTAGGCAAGCTCAGCCCAGCAGGATCCAAATGTGGAGGGGCTTAGTATGGTGGGATCCAGGTGTGGGTTGAGAGGCTTCTGTGTGGGGCAATCTGGATGCACAGGGCTTGTTGGGGTAGTTCTGGGTGCAGAGGCAATGGGACCCTGCAGGGGATCCAGGTGAAGATGATTGGGCCTCAGCAGGGGGTGGGGGGAGCTCCGTGGGGGGGAGGGGTGTCCAGGTGCTGGGGGAGTGGAGCTTGATGGGGTGAGGGTCCAGGTGCAGCTGCTTGGGGATCAGTGGGGTGGGGGTCTGGGTGTGGGGGGCTCAGAAGAGTCCAAGTGTAGAGGCTTCAATGGGCTTGCTTAACAGGTGAGGCCCAGTTGCTCCTGAGGGGACGCTGCATGATGGGCTCCTGCTTTTCTCCTGCAATTCCCCTATCCCTTTCTCCATCCCCCTCCTCCCCATTCCTCTCCCCTTCCTTCAACACTGCCTCTTTTCTCCACCCTCTCTTCCCTCATTCCCCCACCTCCCTTACCCAGCCTCACCATGGACACTCACAGAAAGGCTCCCAGCACACAGAAGGAGAGAACAACAGGCACTAGGATCCTGGAGGTGGCGTTCAGCTGCAGAGGTGGCATAGAGCAGCAGAGTCAGTGGAGTTGAGGGGAAGCCTCCTTCAGATGGGCAGCTCTGCGCTTGCAGAATTATTTTTTTTGCAGGGGGGATGGGGTGCACTAGCACATAAACCTGTGTGCCTCCCCATGCCTTGCCTTTGCTTGGGGGGACAACCTGCCCCCCCGCAAAAAATGCACCCATGGTCATCTCCTCCCGCAGCTGCAGCTTCCCTTTGCTTTCCTGTCATTTTCAGCAGGGAAGCACAGGAATTCTGCAGGGTGGAGTCAGGGGAGTATGTGAAAGCTGAAGCTAGAAAAATTCAGACCGGAAATAAGGCATAAATTCTTAACGGTAAGAGTAATTTACCAAGATTTTCCATCGGACAATTTTTAAAATAACAGTTTTAAGAGTTAATGAAGAAGTTCAAAGTTCTTTCTAAGGGTTTCTTCTATCACCTAGTCTGTTGAAGAGTGGTTAGGAAGCAATTCCCCTTAGCAGGAGTTACCACAATCTTTGCCAGGGATGTCACTGCTGCATCAACTTTAAGGAAGATCAAGAAGTTGAAGAATTGAAGAACTTTTTGACTGAGACTTCTCCTTTGTCAGGAGTTTCCCAAACGGAAGAAAAAAGGAAGAAGGGGAATTCTGATTTAATTTTATGCATTTGTTTTAGCCTGCACATGCACATTTAATCTATGGAGTTATTGCCTTCTTCTCTATTGTAACAAACAGCTGAGAGAAAGAGAGACTCTCTCACTTCTCAGAATTATTGCGATCCAAAACCAATTCTTTAGGAGAAGAGCTAGAACTGAAGGAAAGAGATGACATTTTAGGCTTTTAGAGTTTACTTTTGTCTTTTATGGGGGTGTGGTCACACTCATAAGGAAGATGTTCGTGTATTACCTTAGAGGACCTAGCTTGCTGTCAGAGGGGTCTTCAGCTAAGCAGGCTAATCATAATCTGAAATGTAAGTGAAGAGAAAGACCAAGGAAACGTCCTTAAGAGCCCAGATCTTTCTCATGGGGAAAAAGGATATTCTATTTTTTGCCAAGTGACTCATTTACCTACTTAAGAGGTTAGGATGGGACCAGATGCCCTTCAGAGGTAGACTGGAGCAAGGGATCAGGTAGCTTTTCAGATTTACTCCAAAGAGTCTTGATTGGTGTGAATGGTCTGGTTTGGTAAGACTCAAAAGCTAAAGAAGACGAAACAGATTTTGTAGTGGTATCTCCAGACGAATCTCAGCTGCTGCAAGGGGATGCAGAGGTTACTAAAAGCCATACAAACACTGAGCCTTAGCAAAGCAACAGTGGGTTGGGACCAAGCCTGGCAGAGCTTCTCCTCTATTTTCTGGGCGTCTCCTCACATAGGGACCTCTTAACCTTCGGCTTGCTCTGCCATAATAACGCAGGAGGAAACAAACAGAGGCCCCGTCTAGACTACGCGCCGTATCGGCGCGTTAAAATCGATTGCTCGGGGATCGATATATCGCGTCTGATCTGGACGGGATATATCGATCCCAGAGCGCGCTTAGATCGATTCCGGAACTCCACCAAAACAAACGGAGTTCCGGAATCGACATGGCGAGCCGCGCACATCGATCCCGCGTGGTGAAGACCGGTAAGTAAATCGATTTTAGATATTCGATTTCAGCTACGCTATTCTCGTAGCTGAAATTGCGTATCTAAAAATCGATTTTCGCGCGTAGTGTAGACGTGGCCAGAGAGAAGGAAGGTAGTGGATGGTCCTGTTTGGGAAGTAAAGCCCCTGAAGCCATTTGGTCCCCTAAGGCAGACAATGGAATGAGGTAAAAAGATTCTGCTCACTACTACCAATGCTTAAAAGCAGGGAGTTCAATGGGTAAGAGAGGAGTGCAGACAGCCAGTCTGCGGTCTGTGAGCAAGCCTTTGGGTCTTGTGAACAGGTACAAACTGTCTCCTGTACTGGCATTAAAAAACGAAGAGTCACAGTCTTGGATTGAAGGAGATGCTAGGACCCATAAATAGTCTATTAGCACAAGAAGTCCTGGTACACGGAATATACATACAAAAAATATTGTCCACGGATGATGATAAAAAGAAAATTATATATATATATATATATATATATATATATATATATATACTCTCAGAGGCCCAGTGCTGGCACACACAGGGGGCAGAGAGTGCCCCCTGGGGAGCAGACTCCCAGATTCCAGCTCACTTGAGGGGTAGAAAGAGGGGTTCAGACCACCCAGATCCTGGCACATATACAGAAGGGGAAAATGTGAGATCAACAGTCACCTATACCTATTTTCCCCCAGCCCTTCTGCCACTCACCTCCATGTGTACTCCCCAAAGCCCCCAACCACTCTCACATCCCATACTACCCATCCCCATTTATCCATCTCTTCTTGCACTTCCAAACCTTCATCCTCCCCTTATTCCCCCCCACTCCTTTACTCCCCTGCCAGCAAGCATTCATACATTTATTTTTTAAACAAAAATACTTTGATTATATTCCCCCAAAATAAAATCTGAAAAAGCCTCACTCAGAGATTTCAGCAATATGCCACCCAATCTTTTCCATATTGCTACACAAGATGTGACCTGAACCAAGGGTATGTCTACACTATAAATACTACAGTAGCAGAGCTGCAACTATGCCAGTGATAACTAATATTGTGAATTCTATCTGAAAGTATGGGAGTTCAAACAGACTCTGTCAAATTAAAACAATGAAACTTTTTTTTTTTTAAAAAGTATTTTTTTTTATCTATGTACCAATAGCTCAGATAACTGAAACCAGATAAAATTTTAAAATCTAACTTTTTTATCATCATTTCTGTTTGATTTATTTATTTTACTTGGAAATTGAAGACAAAATAGTCAGCTCCACTTTTTTGAGTCAATTTCACTTTCTTCTTCTCAGGTGCAGTACCATACTGCCACACTGCAGTTGAACTTGCTAGACCTAAATTTGTAAATCCAAATAAAATAAATATTAATATATTCTTCTATTTTGAACCCAAACTTCTTAACAGTGACCCTTTACTATTCATAATGTGTACTTTTTTGTTCTTAAAAGCTTTGAGGAAGATTCTTGGAAATGTAATTCCATTCTAAAATCTAAACCCAATAAACATGTAACAAAGAAATCAGAAAAGTATTCTTAACAGTCTGTACTGAATTCCTGTCTGACATTCGTTGCTGTCACTTTGTTAACTCAGTGGACTTTTTCTTAAATATGCCTTTGCTACTAATGCATATATATATATATATATATATATATATATTATTCCCTGTGCTTGTCTTAATGTTTAAAAAAAGTGCTTTTCAAATGACTGCTGTGTTCAGAAAGCCTATTTTATTTTAATTTTAATTGTCAACAAGTATGTTATTGTTGGTGCACAAGAGAAATTAATTTAATGCCTCAGTTTTATCTAAAATATTAATTTCAAACCATGTCAAGTATTGGAACTCCAGTACCATTTGGCACTAGATTATGTATTTATTTTTATTTTAAAAGAGGTTTAAATAAGATAAAATCTAAAATAAAATTACAGAAAAATGGGAACATATCCTCTATCCCACAACATTTCTGAACACAGAACGGATCCACCATAGCTGAGGTTTAAATCTCTTTAATATGCACATTGTGACAAAATTCCTCCTCTACCTCGGTGGGTCCTGCGCTTATTGGCAGATTTGTTCACCTCAGTGATCTTCTCCTCTTGTGGAACCCACAGTCTGGGTCAACTCCTCCTGTGTCTGATCAGGAGTTGGGAGGTTTGGGGGGAACCCGGGCCCGCCCTCTACTCCGGGTTCCAGCCCAGGGCCCTGTGGATTGCAGCTGTCTATAGTGCCTCCTTAACAGCTGCATGACACTAACAACTCCCTGGGCTACTCCCAATGGCCTCCTCAAACACCTTCTTTATCCTAACCACAGTACCTTCCTCCTGTCCGATAACAACTTTCCTCCTCAACATCTCCAGCAGTACACACTCACTCCAGTTCCTTGCCTTCTGCTCCAGCTCTGCACAACACACCCTGCTCCTCCTGCCTGACTAGAATGACTCCTGTTTTTAAACCCATGTGTGCTGATTACCCTGCCTTTGATTGGCTGCAGGTGTTCTAATTAAAGTAGCTATCTCTACTGCCTTCTAGAAAGATCTTAATTGGCTCAAGGTGCCTTGATTAACCTGGAGCAACTGCCATTTGGTTATCAGGGTACTAGGGACTTGTTTAGCCTGGGGCTAACATACCTGTTTCTCAGTACTTTACTGTAGCTATCTGGCCTTGCCCCATCACAACATGTAAATTAAGATTTGCTGTGGTATTGGATTTCAGTTCAATTTAAGTTTTAAATATATACTATTTATTGCACAAACAGATTTCTCTATGGTGTGAAAGGAGCATCCACTTTATTTAAATCTTACAACACAAAACAATAATAAATAAGATCAACAGCTGCATCCAACCTTACATTTGGAAGAAAACTCATGTTAATTAGCAAATATCTGTAGAGCAATTTTAAAATAAAATATAGCATATAAGTGCTACGTTAAGGCTATTTTAAGTTTCTCCCTGTGAATATAGAAGATTATATTGTAAGTATGTCAATAAGATCTTAAATCTCATTTTGGATTTTTTTTTAAACATTCCTCATTTAGAAATTCCCTAGTCCAATATATTTTGATGGAAGTATCCTTATTTCTCCCTACCCTCCATCTCTACTTATAGCTTTCAAACATTCAGTGATACATATACTTTCAGTTTCAAAGGACAGAGATGTCATCTGGAAAAAGTGCCTTCTCCCTTTTTCTATTTGCTGCTGTGAAGTACCACCCATAAGCCCAGCAAATATTTAAAAGGGTCACATTAAACTCAAACCATCAAAAAAAAAATCAAGCTAATGTGTGAAAATGTTTTACGTACTGTGGTTACACATTCACACAGAACTAAATACTATTATAGATAGAAGAGATTAGTTATTTTTCCTCTTTTTTCAACCTTGTTTACTGTAATCATTTCAGAACACTTAGTGTAAGGCCAGTTTCATTCTTTAAAGTGATAATCACTTTTCCCTTTGTGTACACCTTTTACAGAGCAACACTTAAAAAAAAATAGGAAAGCAAGACTGTAAAACAACAAAAATTGGTAGGTGGGCTTAGGGACAGATATGGTACCTGGTAAGCTGGAACTACTTCTGAGTTTATATACTTTATAAACAGAGATGAGACTCCATCACCAAAGTGAGGTTTCGGGCCGGGTGGTAGAGAGGAGACTCCCCCATTGGGGTGGCCTTTAGTTTAGTCCCAGAGAGGGGGTAAGAAACGAGGCCCCCCTCATCGTGCAGGGACTAAGGGGGAACAGCTCCACTCACTAAGGGATGAGAGTGGGAGCAGACTCCCATCATTGGGAGTAGGTTCAAAGGAGAGTCCCCTTCCGAGGGATTCAGGACTGAGACCAGAGTGGGCGAAGGTTCAGGGCAAGGGCCAGAGTGGCGGAGCAGGGAGAAGGAAACTCCCCTCACTGGGGGGCTCAGGGAAGTGTCAGGCTCCAGGACAGCCGGCGGGGGACGACTCAGGTTCACTTTTCTACAGTCGCTGAGCCCAAGGGACTTGACCCGTCAGGAGCCCGCAGCCCCGACTCCGGTTACCAGGCTACAGAGACCGCTCTGAGTCGGAGCGGAGACAACATACACCCCGCGGCTCCCTCCCTGTGGCTGGGGGAAGGGCAGGTTCCAGGCGGCAGCCGCCATCTTAGCTTCGGGCAACATTCCTTCCCGTAGAGCGGAAAAGCACAAATAAATTGGATCACGTGACCCCAAAGCCATGGAGATACGCCGGCCGCCCATAATCAAGATGGCCTCCGCGGCATCCCACAAGCCTCTCTGGGCCCCTCTCTTCGGCCCGGGCAAGGCCTCACTTACTCTGGGGGATAAAGGCGCAGCTCCTCGATTTCTCCTAGGAAGCCGAAGAGCGTCCGCATCTGCTCGCTGGTTACTGCCGAGGAGAGGTTGGTGACTTGGATGACGGAGGTAGGGCCCAAGGGGAAGCCGAGCGGCACCCCGATTCCACCGCTGTTCATCATGGCAGCACCTCCACAACCGCTCCGTGCTGTGCGCTCGCAGCCAAGGGCTCAGGAGGCGGGCCCAACCATAGAGAGGAGCGTGCGGTGCCTGTTAGAGAGTCCCGGCGTGGGGACGCTCTAGCCTCGACATCGGCTGCTCGGTGGCGGTGGCGGTTTTTCTCCCTCCAGCCTCCTGTAGGCCCGTGGGGGAAGTGTCGAGGCGAAGGGCTGGGTCGGTCGGTCGCTTCGCGGAGGGCTGCTGCGCTGCCTCGGTCGTGCGGGCCCCCTAGGTCCGGCCTGTTCCGCGGGTCACCCACCGGGCCCGTGCGCCGCCCCGCCCCCGGCGGCCAAAGCGGCTTGGGCGGGCGCTGCGCTAGCGCGGGGCCGGGAACCTGCTGGTGGCTCGGCCGACGTTGGGGGAGCGGCATCCAGCCCACAGCTGAAGGAGTTGCCAGGCGGGCGCCGCCAGCTCCGGAGCACGCGCCTGGCTCTCCAGCTGCCCCCATTGGCAAGGCAGAGCTGGGCCCCCAGTGGCGTTTCGGTTCCTTGCGCACGTGAGCTGTTCTGAGTGTCGGTCAAGGCAAACCGACAGTGGATTTTTTAAAACTCTTCTTGGAGAAATGAAACGTTGAAAATACTTTGTCACACTGAAACAAGGGTTCGTTTCACCCAGATCCGGTCTTTTGGGTTTGGCCATGTTGAGAAAAGCAGCCTCCCTTATAGCCTTTAGCCAAGTGGTTAGGGAACTCCCCCAGGCAGGTTCAACGATCTGAATTTGAACCTCCTACATTGCTTCCTAGGCAATGGGATATTCTGGTAGTGGGCTCTTAAGCGGTGCCACTGTCTATAGGCATTAGAGCAGGCACTTGAACTTGGATGCCCCATATCCTAGCTGAGCCCTGCTGTACACCTGAAAACTAGATTGATGTAGGCCACAGGTTGAGAACCACTGAGCTATGTGGTCATCTTCAGGGCCACACAGGTAGATACAGCCCACACTGGTAAATAGTAGGGATGTCAAGCAATTAAAAAAATTGCAATTAACCATACTGTTTAAACAATAATGGGATACCATTTATTTAAATATTTTGGATGTTCTTTACATTTTCAAATATTGATTTCAGTTAGAACAGAATAAAGTGTACAGTGCTCATTTTATATTTTTTTGATTACAACCTAATAAGTACTGTAGTACAATTTCTTTATAATGAAAGTTCAACTTACAAATGTAGAATTATGTACAAAATAACTCTTATTTTTGAATGCAATGTAAAACTTTAGAACCTGCAAGTCCTACTTCAGCCAGTTGCTCAGACAAAAAAGCTTGGTTACAATTTGCAGGAGATAATGCTGCCCACGTCTTGTTTACAATGTCACCTGGAAGTGAGAACAGGCTTCTACATGGCACTGTTGTAGCCAGCACTGCAAGATATTTACGTGCCAGATGCGCCAAAGATTCATATGTCCCTTCATGCTTCAACCACCATTCCAGAGGACATGTGTCCATGCTGATGACGGGTTCTGCTCGATAACGATCCAAAGCAGTTCGGAACGACGCAGGTTCATTTTCATCATCTGACTCAGATGCCACCAGTAGAAGATTGATTTTTGGTGGTTTGGGTTCTGTAGTTTCCACATTGGAGTGTTGATCTTTTAAGACATCTGAAAGCATTTGCCACACCTCATCCCTCTCAGATTTTGGAAGGCACTTCAGATTCTTAACCTTGGGTCGAGTGCTGTATCTGTCCATAGAAATCTCACATTGGTACCTTCTTTGTGCTTTTTGTCAAATCTGCTATGAAAGTGTTATTAAAACAAATGTGTTGAGTCATCATCCGAGACTGCTGTGACATGAAATATATGGGAGAATGTGGGTAAAACAGAACAGGAGACATACAATTCTCCCCCAAGGAATTCAGTCACAAATTTAATTAAAGCATTTTTTTAATGAGCATCATCAGCATGTAAGATCGTCCTCTGGAATGTTGAAGCACGAAGGGGCATATGAATGTTTAGCATATCTGGCACACAAATACCTTGCAACGCCAGCTACAAAAGTGCCATGCGAATGCCTGTTCTCACTTCTAAGTGACATTGTAAATAAGAAGCAGTCAGCAGTATCTCCTGTAAATGTAAAACTTGTCTTAGCAATTGGCTGAACAAGAAGTAGGACTGAGAGAACTTGTAGGCTCTAAAGCAGGCGTTCTCAAACTGGGGGTTGGGATCCCTCCAGGAGTCATGAGGCTATTATGTGGGGGGCTGTGAGCTGTCAGCCTTCACCCCAACCCTGCTTTGCCTCCAGCATTTATAATGGTGTTAAATATATTTTTTAAAAAAGTTTTTAATTTATAAGGGGGGGGAGTCACACTCAGAGGCTTGCTATGTGAAAGGGGTCATCAGTACAAAAATTTGAGAATCACTGCTCTAAAGTTTTACACTGTTTTGTTTTTTAGTGCAGTTATGTAACAATATCTACATTTGTAAATTACACTTTCACGATAAAGATTGCACTACAGTACTTGTACAAGGTGAATTAAATAATATTTATCATTTTTATAGTGCAAATATTTGTAGTAATATAAAGTGATCACTGTACACTTTGTATTCTGTGTTTGTAATAGAAATCAATATTTGAAAATGTAGAAAACATCCAAAAATATTTAATACATTTCAATTGGTATTGTTTAACAGTGTGATTAATCACAATTAATTTTTTAATTGCAGTTAATTTGAGTTAATTGCATGAGTTAGCTGAGATTAATTCACAACCCTAGTAAATAGATTGAGAACCACTGATCTAGCTGTCACTCACGGCTCATTCTCAAGTGCTTTCCCTGGCCGAGTGACTATTCACTGCCATTCATGAATAGTCATTAGACTAGGAAAAGCACATGAGAGCCTGCTGGTTTGGGCAGTCAAATAGAAAATGGGAAACTTGGCACTACCTCTGAAAAGAGTGGAAAGTGTGATTTTTGCAATACATGTGAAACATGGTAAGTTGTAAAGAAGTTGTGAGCATAGTATGGCAGTTAAGTTAGTCCACCTTTGTGGAAACTTATTAGAGAAAGACTAAGGCAATTGTGGCAGCGTTTATTTATTGATCCTGGGGATAATTAGATTGAGAGCAAGATCAAGAGTCAGTGAGGATAGGGTAGGGAGTTTCAATGTAACTATACCACCAGAAAATTGCCTACAGTTATGTTTAGGGCAGCTCAGACCTGACACTCATGCATTCATGGATGGGGGTTTGAATTCCTTCCCAGTTAGTCTAGGTTTCATAGAAACAAAAATTAAATTTAAATTCTCAATCTCAAGCACCTTTAAAGCCCATGATAATCTTATTTATCTTGAGTGCATTAAGAAAGTCTTAGTTGGGGGAGTTTTTAACACATTAGCCAAAATTCACACGGGCATAATTCCACTGACTACAGCGAAGCTGTCAGCTTTGTGTTCTCCCTCCCCCAAAGCAGCACTGGAAGGTTCAGGGTACTGTGATTGATGAGTTACACGTGCACATAGACAACCTGCTAGCCACAGTCGCAACTGTTAGTGGAAGTGGACCGCTCTTCTCTTAATGTCCAGCCTCTCCTTACATCTCTCTTCTCTGGCTGGGATCTAGTATCAACAGCTAAGCTGGTATGGAAGCACTGAAATAGTAAACCTCATGGAAAAACTTATTTGAGGAGATGTCTGAGATGCCCTCCCTGGAGCCACTTTGATGATGATGATAAAAAATAATCACAGCTTTCACCTACGCCTGCCTTCCCCCGACAAAAAAATGCTATGTTTAACAGCCCAAACTACAGAGCACATAATTGCCCATTTAAAAATAATAAAAATTAAATTTCATCCCCAAAAGAGTATTAAATTGTTGCCACAATGGACATAGAGACCAGAAGAAACAAACTTTGGTCTTCCTTTGGCCAAACTCTTCAAAGTATATTATATATACTTTAAAAAAAATAAAAAATTCTCCTCTCACCCCTATGGGTGGTATGTGTCTTCCTCAACCTCGGGTCCTCTACCAGAGACCTGGGAGTTTGAGGGTTCTGCGCAGTATCTTAGCTGTTCCTAGCACTGCACTCTTCTGGACAGAGAGCTCTGATGTTGTTCCTGGGATCTGTTGGAGCCACTCACCCAGCTTAGGAGTCACAGCCCCGAGTGCTCCTACCACCACTGGGACCACTTTGGCCTTCACTTTCCACATTCTCTCTAGTTCCTCTTTCAGGCCCTGGTACTTCTCCAGCTTCTCATATTCCTTCTTCCTGATGTTGCTGTCACTTGGCACTGCTATATCTATCACCACCGCTGTCTTCTGCTCCTTGTCTATTACCACGATGTCTGGTTGATTGGCCAGTATATATATATATAATTTTTAAAAAAAAATAAATAATACAATTTATTCTGTCAAAGTGAAAGTAATTAAGCTTGAATCTAATATGGGAGAAACAGAAAATCATCAACTCCACGGGAAACAGAAACTGGAAGGAAAAAAATTCAAAGATGAAAACAAAAGCCAAACTACGTCAAGAAAAAAAACAGATGACTTGGAAACCCATTCCAACAATATTTGATCAACAAGACAGCTTAAAAATATACACCTCAAGAAGAATTTAGAAAATATGCTGAAATCATTATTACGGACAAAAGACTAATCTCTATAACAAATGTGAGAGTCCACAGAGGATCTGAGGGCAGGGAATGTTAGTGTGCCAAGGCCTACATTTGGCAGACTTCTTGCTCTGGACCCAAATATTCTTTTTTGCACAAGCTAGAAAAAATGGACATCGCATCATAATTCTTCTCATATTTTGGTGCTAAAATTTAGAAAAAACTAACAGACAAACCTTTGAAGTGAAAATAAAGTTACATGTAAAAAAACTACTTAGACTCTGTTCTTCCCTCCCAGACTGAAAATTGAATAGGTTAATTAAAGTGCTTCTTTAACACCACAGGAGACCTGGAATTTTGTAGATATTACTGCAGCATGTTTCCCAGTAGGAGATTATTTAAACATTCAGTGAGTCTATTCAAATAGATTGTAGCCTCACGGTCATTGGCAAACATATAATATCAAGTTTTATGCCCTTATAACGGGAGTGGGCAAACTTTTTGGCCCAAGGGCCACATCTGAGTATAGAAATCGTATGGACCACCATGAATGCTCACAAAATTGGGGTTGGAGTGTGGGAGAAAGTAGGGGCTCTGGCTGGGCATGCAGATGGGAATGAGGGGTTTGGTGTGTCGGAGGGTGCTCTGAGCTGGGACCAAGGGGTTCAAAGGGTGGGAGGAGGATCAGGGCTGGGGCAGGGGATTGGGGCATGGGGGTGTGTGTGAGGGTTTCAGCTAGGGTTGCGGATGAGGATGAAGGGTTTGAGGTGCAGGAGGGTGCTCTGGGTTGGGACTGAGAGGTTTTGTGGGCAGGAGTGGGATGAGGACTGGGGTGTGGGGGAGGGATGGCTCAGGGGTGCAGGCTCCAGGCAGCGCTTACCTCTAGTGGCTCCCAGAAGCAGCAGCATATCCCCCCTGCAGCTCCTATGTGGAGGTGAAGCCAGGTGGCTCTGCTGTGCGCTGCCCCATCCACAGGTGCTTCCCCTGCAGCTCCCATTGGTCATGGTTCCTGGCCAATGGGAGCTGCAGGGGGGTGGTGCCTGCAGATGGGGGTAGAGTACGGACGGAGCACCCTGGCTGCCCCTATGCATAGGAACTGGTGACAGGGCATGCCACTGCTTCCGAGAGCTGCGCAGAGCGGCCACCAACTCTGCTCCCTGGCTGGAGTGTTGGAGCAGGGCAAGCCTAAGACCCCGCTCCCAAATGAGAGCTGGAGGGCCACATTAAAACGGCTAGCGGGCCATAGTTTGCCCACTCCTGCCTTATAAGGTCTTACTATATACCCAGGTGTATAGTGGCCGATAGTACAAAAGTTAAAAAAAAGAACTACCAGACATTTTTGGTGCCATATAAAGACAGATGCTTTCTGCCACCTGAAAAGGGAATACATGTACATTCAGAAGTTCTGAGTACAGGTTTTAAAAGTACTGACAAGTGTAACAGGAGCTGAAATACTAACCATAAGATAGCAATGTACAATGACCATAACAGGTGGGAAGTGTTTAGAAATTAAATTCTCTGTATTGCTGATTGCTAAATGTAAAGTTACTATAAACTGGTTGAAAAACAAGTCCATAGGTGAACCTGTGATTAATGGGTCTGATGAGTGGAAGATGTTATATACAGAAGAATGATGCCAAACATTTCCATAAATACAGACAAAAATTAGAGATTTGTGGCTCAAATAGTTATTTAGAGATTTGACATTGAATCAGTTCCAAAATAATTTGTCAAACATACTTGAAAGGGGGAACTAACACACGGTATAGCTTTTCAGACTCAACTGAAAAAAAACTGGATAAATATGTGAATAGGTAGTTAATATGGATATAACGTTAAAACTTTAATGTTGCATCATCTAAATTTGTTATTTAAGGTGTTTTTTTTTTTTAAAGGTTTAAAAAATTTGCCTCTTCATGAAAGTTAAGCTCTATCAGCATAACCAGCAAGGCTTCTGCCTTTCCATTGAAAATCAGTGAGAAATTTTCATTGTCTTTATTTGGAACAGGCCCATAATCAGTGCAGCTAGTTTTGTTCATCCTTCTTAGAAATTTTATATATATTCTTAAGAGAACTTATTGATCTCTTTACAGAGACAATCCACTGATATCATGCATCATCATCTGTCTTCCTCAAAGAGAAGGAAAGATCCTAACTAAGACTCTTATGACTGATGGCCAGAATTGTCCACTGTAGCAAAGCAGCTATACTTTGTTTGATTGACATGATATTGAACAGCATTTGAAAGAATGCAAGTGTCAGGTGAGACTATTGTTATTCTTAATATTTCTTCTGCTGTTGTAAAACAGATGAAAGACTTTTGACTGCCACTGAGATGTGAGTAAGAACAGATAGGGTTTCTGGGAATCTGTAAGGAAGCTTGGCTGCCAATTGTCTGGTTAATGTAGCATACAATACTAATAACACTTCAGTAAAACATGGAAAATACCACACTCTTTGCCAATCACAAGATGGTATGTCAACCGCATTGTGCTTCAAGCCAAGTACAACTGTCAGGTGTCTGCACCATGGGGCTGAGTGTGCATGAAGAGCATTGTTTTAGGCCTGGTCTACATTGGTGTGGGGGGAATCTATCTAAGATACGTCGACTTCAGCTACGCTATTCTCATAGCTGAAGTTGCGTATCTTAGATCGACTTAGAATCACTTACTTTGCGTCCTCGCAGCACGGGATCGATGGCCGCTGCTCCCCCGTCGACTTTGCTTCCACCTCTTGCCGAGCTGGAACTCCGCTGTCAATGGGAGAGCTATCGGGGATCGGTTTATCACATCTACACCCCTGATAGATCAATCGCTACCCGCCCTTCCAGTCCTATGATTCTACAATATTAACAGAAGTATCATAGGTAAGACGCAGGAGGTAATTGTTCCACTCTACTTAGCAATGGTGAGGCCTCAGCTGGAGTCCAGTTTTTGGCACCACACTGTAAGAATGACAAACAAATTGAAGAACGTTCAAAAGAGAGCCAAAAAAAAAAAAGCTAAGAGGTTTGGAAATATGAGGAGAGCCGCCGACAGGGAAATAACCCACTCCCTTCCCTGACGGACCAAGGGATGCACCCCACCCATGTACTTATCCGCTCCACCGATACTGACTTGGACTCCTTATTCATTCCATGGGTGGCGTACCTGAGCCCACTTATCCACTGACACTTTAAAAACCCTTGCATCCCAATCTGGGTCTATGCCAGTTATGCGATTTGTATGTATCTTTTCATACTTACAAATGATATCTATAACCCAAGCCTAAGCCCAGATGAACAGTACCTTCCCTCTCAACCTGTGTATATCTCATTTCAAACATTCACTTTAATAAAATTTTTAAATCTGAACTGTGCATGTGTAGGGTAGAGAAGAGAAAGCTGAAGGGGCATATTATGAACAGTCTTCAAATACGTAAAATACTTTTGTCAGGGGAGAGTGATCAATTGTTCTCTAAGGGTATCGAAGGTAGGACAAGAAGTAATCGGCTTAGTTTGCAGCAAAGGAAATTTATGTTGGATATTAGAAAAAGACTAATTATAAATGGTAGTTAGTTACTGGAACAGGTTACCTAGGCAGGCTATAGAATCTCTGTCACTGGAGGTTTTTAAGAACAGGTTAGACAAACACCTGTCTGGGCTCATCTAGGTATACGTGGTCCAGCCTCAGCTGGGGAGGAAGGGGAAGGGGAAGGAGGGAGGGAGGGAGAATGGACTAGATGACTTCTTGAGGTCCTTCCCAGCCCTACATTTGTGATGCTGTGATTTCCATCTTCCTATCTCTTGAAAAGATGGACAAAGTGTAACTGGTGGTGTGATGCCTGCCTGAATCTGCAGACAGGTGGAAACCCCACATCGAAGCGGCGTTAACGGCCCTATTCGTCAGAGCCCTTATACTGCAGGTATAGAATCTGGGATTTTTCATGACCACAGAATTAAGCAGTTTTGCCCCAGAATTTACATGGGGCGGGGAGGGTAAATAGAAACATTGGGGGCCCTGCACAAGATGAGCCAGGTGCATGCATGGATCAACGGACGCCACTTTCAAATCCTCTGGCTCCGGGCACATGGGTGATACATGTAGCCCACAGTGGAATACAGTAGGGACCATCATTCAAAGAAGAAAAAATAGATTATGAAAATGGGTCATGTCTGAGATCAATTTTCATTGCTTTTAGGGTATGTCCTACCTATATTCAATATTCTCAAAGCCACACATACCTTGTAGCTCTGACATAACCGTGAAGGATGCTGGGAGCTCAAGGTTTATATATGGCAGCATTCTCAAATTCAGTAAACGTCACAGTTTGGAGTTGGAGGTTGTCTGTGCAATCATAAGGGCTAGGGACTTCTGAGCTTTTAAATTAACAAGAACAAAATCTAGACAGCAAGACAGCCTCAGGAAAAAAAACAAACAACCTTGGTTCAGTGGTCCCCAATGTGGTGCCTGCGGCGTCATGGAACCGGCCGGGGCATGTATGTGCGCCTGCCTAGTGACAAGGTGTGAAAAGTAGTGCCGCAGCCTCACGCCTGCCAGGGACAGATGTTCTCTGTCCCCGGCAGGCTCGGGGCTGCGGCTTCTCTCCGTCTTCTCTCCACGCTGCCCAGCACAAACTGGTCTCATTTTCGTTGGCCGGAATGACTTACCAGGTTTAGTGGTATCATGGTAGTGCAGATGTAGTCTGTCTCATGCACGTGCTGTTGGTTCCAACCTCTCATCACTCGTGTATTACTGCCTTTTTTTTGTTTGTTTTTTTTTCCTGCTTGGGCCTGCACACGCACTGGGATGTCAGTGACTTGTGTTTCTGTATATTATGTGAGTATTCTTCCGCTGCACTGATACTGCTGTTTTCTTGTGCTTTACGATTATTTTAACATTTTGCCTCAAACTGAGTGGTTCAGATGGAAGGCACTAGATAAGAACAAAACAGCAATAGCAAAAGAAATTATTCCAGTAGGTATATGTCCTAATTGTTGCAGACAGTTCATATAATACTGATTCCCTATAATTCCATATTTCTGTTCCAGAATATAAACTTAGTATTACTTCAGATATACTAACATACTACTTTGTGGCCATTCCCATCTCTACCCACTTGGAGATAACCTAAATTTGTTATATCTTATTAAAGCATTTTCTAGTGATTCTCCTTCTTAAAATGGATTGAAACATTATCTTAATTCCAACAGTCTGTATCTTCCTCAGACTACTGCATTCCCTTTTTAAACATCATTTGTTCTTCACAGCTTTTTGTGGTTTATTTTAAAGCCTTTTCTGGTTAACAGTGTTGCTTTTTAAGTCTAGCAGGGTGCTTTAAACAAACTTTAATGGCTAAAAGTATTTTTTATCCTTGTATCTAAACTGCTTTTCCTGTAAGCCTGTTTGTGATCAGCTAGCCAAGAAAGTGGGACTCTCTTGTTGGCTTTCTTGATAGTAATAACTTCATCATTAAAGTACCTTCCAAAGACGTAGCCTCAGGTTGCTAGAGTAGTTCAGTATTCTTTCCATCTTTGGACTACACTTTCTTTACATGACTTGCAACTAGATCAGACATTCTTCAACCCCCTTCCTAAAATAAGATTTCCATACATATACCTATGTTACAGATATGAGGCCTTTCCCTTTAAAGGAGATTTGGTCAAACAAAGCCTGTCCTGCACCACTGAAGTCCAAAGGAATTTTGCTAGAGAGCAGAATCAGGTCCATAATACTTTACTAATAGTTACACTTGTATGTATAGCAACCTTTTAGTAAAGGAACTGAAAGCATTAAATTAATATTTAGCAACTCGCCCTGTGATGTAGTATTCTCCACATTTTAGAAATGAGTAAAATGAGACACAGGTTAAATAATTGATCAAAGCCACATATAGAGCCCTTTTCAGAGTCTGGCACAGAATCCAGGAGTCTTGGTTCCCAGTATCTGCTGCTATCATTAACTCAACATTATGTCTTCCCTGCTTGTGAGAATTTGCTGCAAAACAAAGTGGTAAGGCAGGAGAGGAGAAATCCTATCTCCCAAAAGGGAGTAAGTGGATTAGACATTTTAGGATTATCATTGCCTCCTAAAATCAGGCCATTTCTTTGGAGGTTCACTTTTTGATGTGGTAAAAGCTGAGGTCCAACTACAAAATTCCTGTATGCATTCCAGCTCTGAACATGTGAGCATTTCTAATTATTAAGTTTTGTTTCCATAGCTATTTTCACATAGTGCCTGTATCTTGAAATCAATGGATTGCATGACTGAAATGACTTTGAATAAATAATAAAATCCACAGGAAATCTACTCTGCCAATAAAAGTGTCTGGCTTAGGTCTTAAATAAGTGGATTTCTTTGGAGTGACATTAATCGTGCTCTTACTTTGTTTTACCATAATTCAAAACGTTATGGTCCCAAGTAGTAATATTTTCTGTGTAGCTTTCAAATCAGTAATAGTTAGGGTTTTAAAAACCTGCTGTTCAAAAGCTCCTTTTAATCCCATTTTAAGCATAGTGGAGTGATTTAAACAAAGATGGTTTAAATCAGTTGTACAATCTCAAATCTAATTTGAAAATTATCATTGCAATTTTAATGAATTAAACTATAAATGTTCCCTGGGTGGCATGCAGAGGTGAAAGTAAGCTGGTGTGTCGTACCGGGGTGGATAGGCTTCCCCTGGGGCAAT
Organism: Chelonoidis abingdonii; assembly: GCF_003597395.2. NCBI lineage: Eukaryota > Metazoa > Chordata > Testudines > Testudinidae > Chelonoidis > Chelonoidis abingdonii. The sequence goes on along the minus strand of NC_133774.1, from coordinate 43,674,791 downwards.
TTAAAGGGCCTGGGGCTCCCAGTAGCAGCTGGAGCCCCAGGGCCTGTTAAATTGCCACCAGAGGCCTGCTGCTGGAGCCCAGGGGAAGCAGCAGCAGGGCTCGTGTGGTGATTTAAAGGGCCTGGGGCTCCTGCTGCAGCTACTGCCCCAGGCCCTTTAAATCGTCTCCGGAGCCCTGGGGTAGCGGCGGCAGGGCTCCAGTGGCTATTTAAAGGGTCCAGGGCTACAGCAGCTGCTACCGCCCCAGCTCTTAAAATAGCCACCGGAGCCCTGCTGCTGCCTCCCCAGGGCTCTGGGGATGATTTAAAGGGTCCAGGGCTCCAGTAGCCACTACTGCCCCAGGCCTTTTAAATCGTCCCTGGATCCTGCCAGAGCCCTGGGGTAGCAGCAGTAGGGCTCCGGCAGCAATTTAAAGGGCCAGGGGCTTGGCCGCCGCTACCACCCTGGGCCCTTTAAAGCTCCGCCAGAGGCCGGGGCTCTGGGGTAGTGGTGGCAGGCAGGAGCTCTCTCTGATGGTGATTTAAAGTGCCCAGGGCTCCGCTGCAGTAGTGGCAGCTGGAGCCCCGGGCCCTTTAAATAACCCCTGTGGCTCCTAGCTTCCTCTGAAGCTGGTAGCTCAGGCGTGATTTAAAGTGCCTGGGGCTCCAGCTGCTGCTACCGCAGCCCCAGCCCTGGGCCCTTTAAATCCTGATTTAAAGTACCCAGGGGTTTAAAGGCCTGGCCTCTTCCGGTAGAGGCCATGCCTCTTCTGGGTGAGTCCCCTCCCCCTCCTAAGGACTTACCGGTACTGCAGAGTCCTTAAGTTAGTTTCACCCCTGGTAGCATGAGAGCCAAGTTGGAGTTCCTGCTCCAATGACTAATTATTTATAGAGTATATATACCTTCTACAGGAGAAATTGAGACACACCCACTCCAGCATAACCATTAGCACAGTGCTTAAGGCACGCTTTTAAGAGTGGGGAGATTCCAGTAAATGGATTCAGACCTAGGTCTCCCACATCTCTGGTGATTACTCTAACCACTGGGCCAGTATTATTATTTTATGTGTGTGAGTGTAGTCCTTTAAAAATGCCTGGAAACAAAACAGTTTCAATTGAACAAAACACTTCATTGTAGATTAAATGGACTTTTTCAAGTCACTGAAGTTTGGATTTGGTTCAACACAATCTGAATTTTGTGTGCCCACCCCTCCCCCTGAACAGCCAGCGAACCAAAAGAGGCGGCCAGTTAGCTGGAATTGGAGGGTCTTGGAGATGCATGGTCCCTATCTGTATTCCGCATGTGGGTGTACTATGCTATGGGCCAAAGTCTGGAAGCATTTCTTAGCAGTGTCTGTTGACTTGCATATGCATAGTGCATCTCCTTGTGCTCCCAGCTGAGGGTATAATGTAGTGCGGGTCAACACAGCTCCAGTCTCCTTACTGAGCAGAGGGAATTGGAGGGCAGTAATGGAATACAGATAGAGACCACACATCTCAAAGAACCTCTAGTTACTGGTAAGTAACCTCTTCTTGGAGTGGTAGTCTCTACATGTATTGTCTGCGGGATGGTGTGATTGCTGTATGAAAACATGCATCCTTCAAGTAGAAGGGGGTATTCCAGTCCTCTGGATCCAAGGAAGGAACGATGGAGCCCCAGGAGACCATTTGGAACTTGAGTTTATGAACTTGTTGAGCTCTCTCAGGTCTCAGATGGGCCTGAAAATTGAAGTGAATATCCTCTCTCTACCCAGCCGTCTGATGTAATATGGGCTCATGCATGGTAGAAAGGGGATAGATGGGATGAAAAGGTAAGGCAGGATGGATCCAGTGCATTGCGCCCAAGTGCACATTCAAAAGGCCAGTTTTGGGCCCAAGGAGGGTTTAGACTGGCCAGAGGAGGGATGAGATCTCTTCCCTGAGTTCCTATTTCTCCTGCACAACCCATCCTGCCTACCCTGAGGTTGATAATTCCTTTGAGGGGCCTGGGATCTAATGTGCCTTCATTGAGTGGCAGGGGTGTGGAGTCCCAGGGACTTCAAGGTGGCTCGAGAGTCCTTGAGGCTGTACAGATGAGTCAGTTTTCTTGGAAAACAAAGACTGACCCTCAAAGGGGAGGTCCTGGATTGTCTGCTGCATCTCATATGAGAGCCCAGAGACTGAACGCTGTGTGAAGAAATATTTCCTTTTGTTTGTTTTTAAATCTGCTGCTTATTGATTTCACTGGGTGACCCTCTAGTTCTTGTGTTATGAGTGAATAACACTTTATTTACTTTCTCCACACCAGTCATGATTTTATAGATTTCAATCATATCCCTCCTTAGTCGTCTTTTTTCCGAGCTGAAAAGTCCCAGTCTTTTTAATCTCTCCTCATATGGAAGCCGTTCCATACCCCTAATCATTTTTGTTACCCTTTTCTGAACCTTTTCCAATATATCTTGTTTGAGATGGGGCAACCACATCTGCACGCAGTATTCAAGGTGTGTGCGTACCATGGATTTATATAGATGCAATATATTTTCTGTCTTATCTACCCTTTTTTGATGATTCCCAACATTCTGTTCACTTTTTTGACTGCCGCTGCATATTGAGCGACGGTTTCAGAGAACTATCCACAAGGACTCCAAGATCACTTTCTTGACTGGTAAACAGTTAATTTAGACCCCAGCCTTGTATATGTATAGTTAGGCTTATGTTTTCCAATGTGCATTACTTTGCATTTGTCAACATTAAATTTCATTTGCCATTTGTTGCCCAGTCACCCAGTTTTGTAACATCCTTTTGTAGCTCTTCAGTCTGCCTGGGACTTAACTATCTTGAGTACTTTTGTATCATCTGCAAATTTTGCTACCACACTGTTCATCTCTTTTTCCAGATTATTTATGAATGTTAAATAGGACCGGGCCCAGTACAAATCCCTGTGGGACACCACTATTTACCTCTCTCCATTCTGAGAACTGACCATCTATTCCTACCCTTTGATTCCTATCTATCTTTTAACCAGTTACCAATCCATGAGAGAACCTTTCCTCTTAGCCCATGACTGCTTGTTTTGCTTCAGAGTCTTTGGTGAGAGACCTTGTCAAAGGCTTTCTGAAAATCTAAATACACTATATCTATTGGATCTCCTTTGTCCACATGCTGGGTGACCCCCTCAAAGAATTCTAGTAGATTGGTGGGGCATGATTTAACTTTACCTTTACACAAACCATGTCGACCATTTCCCAACAAATTATGTTCATCAATGTGTCTGACAATTGCAATGGCCTTATGTCTCTGAGTGCACCTTTAGCATCTTGATCGTCCAGTGGCCCCACTGGTTTAGCAGGCTTCCTGCTTCTGAGATATTTAAAAGTTTTTTTTTGCTATTAGTTTTGGAGTCTTTGGCTAGCTGTTCTTCAAATTCTTTTTTGGTCTTTCTAATTATATTTTTATACTTCATTTGCCAGAGTTTATGCTCTTTTCTATTAAAGGATGCCTTTTTAACCACGATGGCTCTCTTTTGGTTCTCTATGTTTTTTAAATTGGAGTATACATTTAAGTTGAGCCTCTCTTATGGTGTCTTTAAAAAGTTTCCATGCAGCTTGCAGGGATTTTACTTTTGGTACTGTACCTTTTAATTTGTTTCAGTTACCTCCTCATTTTTGTGTAGTTCCCTTTTCTGAAATTAAATGCTACAGTGTTGGGCTGCTGTGGAGTTTTCCCTGCCACAGGGATGTTAAATTTAATTATATTATGATCATTTTTACCAAATGGTCCAGCTATATTAATCTCTTGGACCTGATCCTGTGCTCCATTTAGGACTAAATCAAGAATTGCCTCTCCTCTTGTGGGTTCCAGGACCAGCTGCTCCAAGAAGCAGTCATTTAAGGAAACTTTACCTCAGCATCCCTTCCTGAGGTGATATGTACCCAGTCACTATGGGAATAGTCCTCATTCATTCTCGCTCCACCCAGTTTACAAGAGCACTCAGCATAACTTCATCCCTTAGCATTCATATATGAACAAATTATTGGATTATAAAATCTCTGTTAATCTCTGTCCCCGTTCCTTTCCTGCCTCCTGGCAGAACTCCATTCCAAGTCTGAACAGCACAGCTCAATGTAGTCCAGTCCCTTAGCCCTTCTCCATCTTCTGGCCCTCCACATTCCCACTCCCACAGTTCCTCCTCCCCAAACTTTCCACGGTGATCAGCAAGTCAGTTTATATTTCTGGAAGTTTAAAAATAATTTTAAACATTGCTCTGTAGATATGGGAGGGCAGTTCTGTACAAGCATTGGCCAATCTGTAAGTCAATTAAAACAAAAAGGGAGGGAAAAAACCCAAGAAAATATATTGCATTCTACATTTCAAGGCCATAGATCTTTGTGTAGGACATTTCTCTGCTCCGGCCTAAAATATGGACCAAAGACCAAAACAAACAAAAGGGAGTTTGTTTCTTCTCCCTCCTTCCCTGAAACAAGCAGTCTTCAACATGCATCTGCCCTTTCCCCCCCAACAGTAAAAAAACAAACAAACAAAAAAAGCACTTTCCTAGCAAGACAAAGAAACAAAAACAAACAGCTGGAGTTGTAGAGCAAGCCATTCTGGCGCTATGATGAACCAAAAGAGTTAAAAGAATTTTTGTTAAGTCAACAGGGGGGAAAAAATGTGAGCATCATTACTATAACATTCTGTTTCTGATTTTTTTTTTTTTTCCCCCCACAAACTTCTCAGAAAAGTTCTACCCAGAAATGAGATCTGGCATGTGACATTTCAGAAAGATTGATTTCTTTTTGAGACTGTTGCATGTGTGGGGGAAAATCAGGCTTCTATTACTTTAGCTGTGGAGGTGCTGCTCCACAATTCACCAGCAAGATATCTGTGTTGGGAAACAAACAAAGATTTAAGTTAGGAAGAATAAAAGTAGATTCAGAATGTTATAGTAAATCAAGGATTATCCAAAAAGCAGAAGCCCCTACTGTTAGTGTTATTTAGGACTGTTTTCCATTGACTGACAGGCTTATCATCAGTACTGGAGTATATTTTCAAAATAATGTAGAGGGATTAGGAACCTATGTGGCTATGCAGAGGTCTGTCTCAGACTCCAATCCTAGCCTGGCTACAACAAAAAAGGCAAGAACTCCTCAAGATGCATTAATGCAGGAAAAAAATTGCTGTACATTGTAATATCGGACAAAATGAGAAATACAAGAACCCTAGATCTCCAACTGATCTTAATTAGTCTCGTTAAATTATTTTGCATCACTTGGAAAATGTTGTCCCATTGTGTCCAGAAATTTTTAAAATGTCTTTCAGCTGTCAGATTACCACAGCTGTTAATTATTTTATGATATGTTAGACAAAGATTTTTTGTTCTAATTGCACACTAATCCACACATTTTTTGACACAGATTAATTACCACTGGTGGTGAGACAGCTTCATTTCATAAGCCAAATTGACTATAATAGACTATAACGTAAGAGGTAAGGACATAATGTTAAACTCTTTCTAGTAGTTTCCTGTCACCTTTCATATTAGTCTGCAATTACAACTTCTTCCGATGAATACACTATTCATCATCATCACTTTTCCTTTGCCATAAATCTTCATAATTGTAAGCACAATCAGATGAATTAATGTCAGAAGAAATTAAATCATCAGTTTCAGTGCTCAGTTGTTGAGGATGAATTAAATACATGTGACTCCTAACCCCAGCAGCAACTGACGGGCTTTCAGTATATAATGCTTTATCTGTATTATGCATGATTACTGTTGCACATATTGAAAAATCATTTCTGTTTAGTCAAACAAACATTTTAAAATTTCAGGGAATTGTCACTTCAAGTATGAAATTATACTGTAAATTTTCAAACTGTAGAGGAATTTCATTGTTAAATGAGTAATGTAATAACCACCTAAAATTATCTGCACTGTGGTAACTATGCATCAGTGCTTTAGCGGAACAATACATTAATCTCATCTAGGTGCACACAGCAAAAAAATGTAAATGCAACCTTAAAGTCTTTTAGTGGAACGAGAACACACACATCATTTGTAATCTCTCTGAGTGGGAAGACAGTAATGACAAACCCAGTTTTCCCAGGGCTTCCTCTTAACTGTTTACATTTCTGCTAATTTATGAGAATTTCTTATTAACTCAAACTAGTGTTACCCAATATGCAAAATACTGCACACAATATAAAGGTAAGGATGCTAGCACATTCTGCCCTCAGATTATGAATGTGGGTTTCCTGAAGCTAGTCACTAAACCTCTAACATTTGAAATACCCAACACCACACAGTCTCTCCACTGACCAAAGTGTCATGTCTTGTCATTAGGACAACTCAACCCCTTTCTGCATCAAATTCATTACAAAAAACAGTGAATGTATAACTATTTTAGGTTAGTTTAAAACTACATGTACATAAAGAATTTATTTACTCATAAAAGAAAACATACTTATTTGAAAAAAATCTAGAGCTGTCAAGTGATTAAAAAATTAATCATGATTAATAGCACTGTTAATAAGAGAATACCATTTATTTAAATATTTTGGGATGTTTTCTACATTTTCAAATATTGATTTCAATTACAACACAGAATACAAAGAGTATAGTGTTCACTTTATTTTTGATTAAGAACATAAGAACCGCCATACTGGATCAGACCAAAGGTCCAGGTAGCCCAGCATCTAGTCTTCCGACAGTGGCCAATGCCAGGTGCCGCAGAGTGAATGAACACAACAGGTAATCATCAAGTGATCCATCCTGTCGCTCATTCCCAGTTTCTGGCAAACGGAGGCTAGGGACACTCTCCCTGCCCGTGCGAGCTAATAGCCATTGATGGACCTATCCTCCATGAATTTTATCTAGTTCTTTTTTGATCTCTGTTATAGTCCTGGCCTTCACAACATACTCTGGCAAAGAGTTCCACAGGTTGACTGAGGACTGTGTGAAGAAATGTTTCCTTCTGTTTGTTTTAAACCTGCTGCCTATTGATTTCATTGGGTGACCCCCCTAGTTCTTATGTTAGAGTGAATAACACTTTATTTACTTTTTCCACACTAGTCATGATTTTATAGATCTCAATCATATCCCTCCTTAGTCGTCTCTTTTCTGATCTGAAAAGTCCCAGTCTTTTTAATCTCTCCTCATATGCAAGTCATTCCATACCCCTAATCATTTTTGTTGCCCCTTTCTGAACCTTGTCCAATATATCTTATTTGAGAGGGGGCGATCACATCTGCAGGCAGTATTCAAGATGTGGGCATACCATGGATTTATATAGAGGTAGTATGATATTTTCTGTCTTATCTATCCCTTTCTTAATGATTCCCAACATTGTCAAAAAACATTCTTTTTTGACTGCTGCTGCACACTCAGTGGATACTTTCAGAGAACTATCCACAATGGCTCCAAGATCTCTTGAGTGATAAACAGCTAATTTAGACCCCATCATTGTATATGTAGTTTGGATTATGTTTTCCAATGTGCATTACTTTGCATTTATCAACATTGAATGTCATCATTTTGTTGCTCAGTCACCCAGTTTTGAGAGACTGGGAATTAACTATCTTAAGTAGTTTTGTCTGCAAATTTTGCCACCTCACTGTTTACCCCTTTTTCCAGATCATTTATGAATATGTTGAATAGGACTGGTCCCAATACAGACCCCTTTGGGACACCACTATTTACCTCTCTCCATTCTGAAAACTGACCATTTATTCCTACCCTTTGTTTCCTATCCATGAGAGGACCTTCCCACTTATCCCATGACAGCTTGCTTTGCTTAAGGCTTTCTGAAAATCTAAGTACACTGTAACCACTGGATTCCCCCTTGTCCACATGCTTGTTGACCCCTTCAAAGAATTCAAGTAATCCAGTCCTCTCAAATCAGACTGGTCTCCAAAATACCCTCTGATTCTGCTGCCTGACCTCACCCACCCTCCGGGCTGTTGAAGCTAGAGTGGTCACATTGATGCATCCCATACCTCTGTGATAAGGGCAGTTGGTTATCCATATTCTTCTGAGGTTCCTGGACACTCCTTAGCAATAAAATAAACCCAAGTGGAAACCAGACTTCATTTACCTAACTGTATTAAAAAAAATTGTCTCAAATTGTTGTTCAAAATACAGTGCTTTTCCCATTGGTTTCAATGGAGAACAAGTTTACATCTGTGTTAATATCCCTTGGTTTTGGTCTTGGGTTTGGAATGGCAGCCTCAATGGAACAACAATGGACAAAGCCACAGTTATAGCTGGCTTGGAACTATAAACAGTAATAGTTTAAAAAAACCAAACATAGCTATAAAGTGTTTACCTTTAAGTGTCTGACCAAAATTCTGACCCAGTCCTGCAGCACAACCCACTAAAGTAGACCTTTAAGCATTCACATGGAATCCTACTAGGCATATCTGAATCTGTACTAATACATTTTGATTAAAGACTGAGATCTGTATTATGCAAATGATATGAAACTATAGAAAAATTTGTTCTGGAGAACTTTCTAAGTATTAAATAAGTCAGTTACACACAGCTTTAAAGAGCATTAGTTTATTATCTATTCTCCATGTGTTATCTCATTATATACAAAAATTTGGAATGTTGGATAAATGCTGATCAATAAAAACAATTCGTAACTGCTGACAAGGAAATAATTCTAAAAAAATGGAGTACAGCAAATCAATCATCAAGGCTTGATTCTGTGTGTTGCTTATTGCTGTTTGTGTTCATAGAATGCTTTCAAGTATATACACCCTTTTTAAGCTCCAGTCCAAAAAAGGAAGTCAGAAAAATATTTACATAATAAATACAGGGGAAATTTCACTGTCAGTTGAACTGATTCTTTAATGAATTGTTATGATGAGCAAGAACACTGAGTTGATGTAAACTTTATTAATTTCACACTTGTGTTGATGAATTTGATTTTCTTGTTTGATATTGTTCTCCTCCTCCTGTATTTTGAATGGACTAATTAAACAGGCCTCTCCCTTCCCACTCTCCAAAAAACATGAATGCTGATTTTTTTTTTAACCTCCTAACCATTTCAATACATTTTTAAAAAACACCTCCAATATTTTCTTTGTAAAATCAATACCATCAATATTTTATTTTATGGTTAGTTTGCTAATTTCTTGAAGACGGACTTTGGCCAAGTATTTCCACTAGAAGTACTAAACTCCTACAGTTATACCATAACCAAACCAATGTTTTTGATAACAGTATTTTTCTGCAATACGCAAGCTTACAAATTAAGTTAACTGACACAACATAGTTTAAACCTTCTGTTAACGTTAAAGAAAAATGTTACAACATTTGCAACAGTAGAAACCCTAACTGAACTATTTAAACCTACTGTATAATATACACAAAATTAAAATAAGTTCAAGATCAGTAAAGAATCAGTTCTGGTTTTTGGACTTTTCCCTCCTCAAAGTTACAGTTTATGTATCAGGTCAAGTTAAATTAGGATTTATCTGTAAGTATTCCCTTTAAAAGGCAGAGTGTGGTTAAAAATAATACGATTAAAAGCAATGAAGATGTCATGTGATCATTTTGCATTGTCAATAAAAAAATATATTGAGAAATTAAAAAGTCTTAGAGGGAAAAAGGGAACGCGGAAGCCTGCCATTATATAGCTATATTTTTGTTCTTTTCTGTAAAGAGTAAAACACACAGAAAATAAGTGAATTTTATCAAAATACAGCACACTTCTGCTAATATTAAAAAATCAGTTCCTATGTAAATATTACAGAAAATCAACTAAAAATTATAATATACAAAGAGTTGTTAAAGGGTTTCAGTTAAAATTATTAGAACTATACACGTTACAAGAAGCAACAGATTAACAGTTTTGAAAGAAGTGCAATAACATTGGAGTTCACATATTTAAAAAGTACTGCCTGTTTATTTCAGCTAGCTATGTATAATTCCTTTATGTTCCAGCTCATTTTTCCAAAAACTGAAGTGGGCTGGTGTTTTTGCTAGCTTTATTAAAAAACATTTTATTACATATGGGTTGAAAAGGCAATTTCTACCAGTTTTAAATTATGAACTTATATTTATTAAAAATGAATTGCAACAAATGAATATTGCTCCAATGATGAGCTAATAATTAGCCCTGATTAAAAACAGTTATTGGTCTTCTATGGCACTTTTTCCTGGTCCATAACAACCATGTTTTAATTACCACAGCAGATTATGCAATCTCTACTGAATTACACAGGAAAAAAAAGAGAAAAAGTTAATGTTTCAAGCAAACAAAAGTATAATCAAATATTTTATACAGTAATAAGGAACGAAGGCAGCCTGTGGTAAATCACTATTACATTAATATAGTTAGAAACCCTTTAATGACTCTGAAGTGTCTAGTTCACATTTAATGTTTCCTGTAGGAACAGCCCTTTTAAGAAATATTGTTACAAACTGGTGGGTTCCAAGTACCCCGTCCTTTTGCTCTACAGTTCCCTACAGCAATTACCCATCACCGTTCAACAGTTTCACAAACTTGCTTTGGTTACCTAGCTCCATGCGTATTGTTTCCTTTTAGTTTAACAAGGCAATGCAAGGCCAAGCAAAAATCAAGATGACTTTCTTAATCCTTCTTTCCTAACCCCTTTACTGTGTGTGTGTTTTGTGGGTTTTACAGGCAACAGAATCTTAAAAACTGGCCATTTTTTTCTTTAATCTATAAATAAGTTTAAAATTGAGTACTTGTTACAAAGAAGATAGAAGTATCACCATTTGCACAAAATCGGGGATTTCCATGGCAGAGAAAAACCTCTGGGCACATCTCCACAGTACAGTTGAAAAAAATTGTGTATAAAAAAAACGAACAACTTGAATCACACATAGCAAATGGATAGTCGATGATGAGAACAAATCCTGAAAAGCTCACAATTATGTAAGTATAGTCTTCCTAAAAAGATTATGCTTTTATTGCGTTATTCTATTGGTAGACATACACTCGCAGACTAACCAAATGTTTCCTTCTTTCTTGATTCCAGAAACTGATAGCAAATAGTTCTTCACTAGGCCTTTAAATTAACCCAACCAGCACCAACTTCCATCTACCCATTCATCTATACAATGTGCACATAGCAAAGCCAACATTTCAAATCCCTTGTCCATATCTAGAGAAGTGGTTTCAGCATAACACATTAATACCCACTGAATAAAAATAAAGGCAATGAACAGCTACAGGACAGACAGCCCTGCCATCTGTCCACTGGCTACAACTGAGGCTTCTCACAGCCTTGCACAAAGTTTAGTAATGTGTATGAATTATCCAAAAATAAACCTACCATCTGCACAAAAACAATACAGGTCTGTTCTTGGAGGAGTGATCCTTGATTGCTATAATGCTTAAAAATGTAACCAGGGTTATTCACCATATGCATTTCAAAAATGGTTTCCTGTATGTTCTATACAGTGGTTCTTCCCCATAACCACAAGTTCAATATTTCATTACTGTACAATTTTTGATCATAATTTTTTCAAGTTCCTTTCATATATAAAAATAATCAAAATATTCAGTTTCCCACAAGTCCTTTGATGAATCTTGCTCGTTTTTTTCCCCACACTATTTATGAAGAAACCTCTCGCAGAATTATGAGTTCCACTGTGTTCTGAAAAGTCTTCAGCAAGGACACCGCTTGTCCATGATCAATATTGATGAAGCTGTACCCATTAGCCTAAGAAGGAAATTATATTTTATTATTAATGTCCCCAAGACATGTTATTTGTAACTTGAGTTTTAACTAACAACAAGTTGTTGTTAGTTTTAGCAATAAAACTCTACAGGTTTTCACATTATTACATTGTTCATGGCGTGGCAGAAACATTCTGTATTGTAAGATAGGGAAGTGAACTGACCAGCATGTTTAAGTGTTTGTGGAAGAATTTTCCTCCAAAGATTGGTGACAGGGACACATTTTCAGCTACCCAAAATGGAGGAACCAGAACTGAAAAAGCATATAAATCCCATTTCTCTTTGATTTTGTATGACTGCACCACTAGACAAAATTAATAAATGGAACACAGGTGCCCTCTCTCACAAGAAAAAATGAATATAGTACAGTAACTCCTCACTTAACGTCATCCTGGTTAACGTCTCATTGTTACATTGCTGATCTATTTGAGAACATACTCATTTAAAGTTGTGCAATGTTTGCCTATAATGTTGTTTGGCCATAGGAGCTTGGATCCGAAGTTGGCCAGCAGCCCCCTTATCAGTGCCCCTCCATCCGACCCCAGCACCTCCTGCCTGCCAGCGGCCCTGCAGATCAGCAGGTCCCACCGCCCTCCCCACCCAGCCTCCTGAACACCCCAAAACATCTGATTGCTGCAGGCAGGCAGCCTGTGGAGGGAAGTGAGGATGTGCACCGCATCCTTGCTCCCTCCCCCACCCGAGCCTCCTGAACACTGCAAAATAGCTGTATTGTGGCCTTCAGGAGGCTGGGGGGAGGAGCGAGGACACGCGTGTTCGGGGAGAGGGGGTGGGAAGAGGTGGGGCAGAGGTGGGATCTTGGGGGAAAGGGTGGAGTGGGGGGCAGGCCTGGGGTTGAGCACCCCACAGCACTTTGGAAAAAACAGCAAGAGGCGTAACCGGACGATCCACCCTCTTTCACCCTCTGACTCCATCACTCAATCAAGCTTCACAATCATCATTGCTGTGTAGGGTATTAAATTGTTTGTTTAAAACGTATACTGTATATGTATATAATGTCTTTGTCTCGCCAAAAAAATCCGTGGAACCTAACCATTTTTACATTAATTCTTATGGGGAAACTGGATTTGGAAGAAAATCATTAAGCAAGGAGTTACTGTATATATTGTGCACTGAGTATAATGACTATTGTGCACCACAGTTTTGGAATCTATGGTGGATTAAGTCTATTAAAGGCTGACATTTATTTTTAAAAAGAGGAGAGGGAGGATTTTACACCCAGTGTGCTACTCTGATGCTCAAGATACTAATTTTTCAACAGGAGTGAGCTCATATAAATTTTTCAGGGAGCCAAATTAGGTCCTATCTCTACCCTCAGAGCTCCGAGTTTTCTGCAGTACTTCAGGAGCTGCCCACTTCTTAGGGATTTGTCCTTCATTTACAGCAACTATATTTTTTTTCTGGGGGCATCCACCTCTATTATTCCATGGGCTCTGCCCTTTCAAGAAATCCAGTAGCGGACTCCTTGTTCAAATCTAGAGGGACTCTTGGTCCTCATCAGTATAGGAGCAGCAGTGTTCACTAAACAAGAGATAACCTCTTAGTGGTGATATCAGAATCATGTAAGCAAGCAACTCTGTAAGGATCTACCCAGCCATCTGCAAATTTATTACCTGCACCTCCATTTTCTTCTACCATATCATTCATGATTAATACAGTAAAAGCTGTGTTATCCGGTACGTTACCAACCAGAAAGCTCTAGAAACTAGTATTTCTGATACCCATTAAAAGTCCCGTTGGCGTGGAGCTGTCAGGCTCCCTACCTGACTCCGCATGGCTCCCTAGAAGTGGCAACATATTCCTGCTGCTCCTAGGTGGAGGAACAGTCATGGGGGCTCAGTGCGCTGCCCCTGCCCCATGTGCTAGCTCTGCAGCTCCCATTGGCCAGGAATCGTAGCCAATAGGAGCTGCAGGGCTCGTGCCTGTGGGAAGAGGCAGTGTGCAGAGCTGCCTGGATGCGCCTCAGCCTAGGAGCAGCAGGGACACGTTGCTGCTTGCGGGGCACCACCCACGGTGAGCGCCACCCAGATCTGGCACCCAAAAACCCCTCCTGCACCCCAACCTCAAGCTCCCAGCCCCCTCCTGCACTCAATGTAGTGAATTGTTTAATAAAAAAGAGACTTCATCATGATGTAGCCAAAAGAAGAACACCATAAAGACAAGTAGTATTCAGACACGTCTTCCTGGACAGCTTCAGAAAGCATTGCTGCTATGTTACTGGCATAACAAAGCCATTCAAGTGGAGATTTAAAACCAATTTTTGACTGCTACTCTGTCACTCATACCTAGAATTTAGCTTAATCTTTGATAAAAGTTAACAGTCCAAACAGATCTGTAGGTCTGAGCTGAACAAGGCTCGCTACTTTTTACTACCAAAGCCAAATAAGGAGAATTGTGCAGCATTCAAAATGGGTGGAACTGAGGTAGAGTAGGAGAGTGACAAGAGTTAGAAAATTAAACGAGAGTTACGTAAATAAGATGTGTGGCAGCTATATTGTGTTTAAAATGTTACTCCAAATCCTGCCCCTGCAATAAGTCCTTAGGTGAGTGTGGTCTGCAGCAAGACTTCCATTTTGAAGAGCAAAAGCTGGGTAACTACTCATAAGCCAAGAACTGCACAGTAGTGGTTCTCAACTCTTCAAGACTACTGTACCCCTTTCAAGAGTCTGGTCTGTCTTGTGCACCCCCAAGTTTCCTCTCACTTAAAAACTAACAATCAAATATAAAAGTGTAACAGCACAGTTACTGAAAAATTGCTTACTTTCTCATTTTTACCATATAATTATAAAATAAATTGGAATATAAATATTGTACTTTCATTTCAGCGTATACAAAGCAGTATAAACAAATAATTGTCTATGAAATTTTAGTTTGTTCTGACTTCTCTAGTGCTTTTTATGTAGCCTGTTGTAAAACTAGGCAAATATCTAAATGAGTTGATGTACCCCCTGGAAGAGCTCTGTACACACTCTCCTGGTTGAGAACCACGGCTGTACAGGACCAATTTCAGATCTTAACCTTCCTACTGATATCCAAAGCACATACAGCCACCAGTCAGGCCTAAATTTTACATTATGACGTACATTTAATTTATGTTTTCCTGAGACAGCAATAACCTTCTGAGACCATTCTTTGTATCCAGACCAGGGCTAAAGACATCTAAACACAGAGATGCTTTTGTGCTTTAGAAACACAGAGGTTGTAAAGTGTACAAAGGTGCGATTAGCAGATTTGTGTACAACTGCGGATCCTTTCTTTAGCAGCTTCAGAGAAGCTTCTCTAAGCCACACAAATACAAAAGTTGTGTAACTGGCACTGTGGCCACATAGGACAGGTTTTCCATTCTGCCACTGCCAGATCCTGCTTTACAATTTACATGAGAAAAATAGAATTATCACGAATAGCAAAACCTGTCATAGAGCAAAATATGGCCTAGTAGTTCTGAAAAATGAAAGTACCTGTAATTACTGCCTCAGCACATTCACCTGACATTTTCTCTTTGCTCTTTTTCAGAGAATGAATTCCTTCATAAAAACCAACCCACATATAGCCAGTCCAGCAACAAGGGGAAAATTTAACTACTGAAATATCATACAAATATCAGGAATAATAATCCATTCCAACAGAAGGCTACCTACCGCATATATTCGATTTTACAAAATACATAACAGTAATTCACACATCTCCCACGTGTTAATCAACAGTTATGTAAGTTTGCAAACACATACACACCCACCTAAAACCCAACTGTAAAAATAACAACTATAAAGATTTCTGCACTTATAATGGAAGAGTACTTGCACCCTTTAAGATCCAAAGCCAGTCATATTTCCCAGCACTGATGGGAGGAACTAATTTGCATAGAACTATTTAAGCCTCACTCAGATATAGGCAATCATTTAGTTGGAGCAGCTCAATCTCAAGTCCAAGTCTGTATTCTGTATATCTTATGTTAGGTAACTTATGTTGTCTATTAAAATGCTTTTACTTTTGTAAGTTGTTTGTTTTTAGGCTGCACTGTAATTGAGATACTAATATATCTGAAAAATACTCAAACGTAACGGAGTATAGCTGGTTGTCTAAGACTTCTTTTGGAAGAGATATTGATAAAACTATGTAAACAATGTAAGTACTAAATTTGAATGCAGTCTGCCACTACTAGCCATAAAAACGAAAGGCACTGACTGACCGAACAAACATACAGACAAGGACTATGCACATTAAACAGAATGATTACAATTACAGTACCTGAATTATTTTATCTCCAGGCTGCAACAATTTAGATGCTGGTCCTTCAGGCTGCACTCTGGTTACAAATATACCCTGTAAAAACAAATAGGGCGGAAAAAAAGAATTCTGACTGATCTTATTTAATAGATATTGGAGCAACTTGAAGCCATTGTAACTAAAGATATTCTTTGATTTTTCCACACTAAACAGAAGAGAATGTGATATACTGAAAAATAATTGATTCATTGACTTTTATGATTAAAATCTTTTCAGAGATTAAAGACAGAAGAATTGCATTAATTTGAACACTGAAGGGAAAATATTTCTCCATCTGAATTTTAAATTAACCCCTTTGTTTAAATTGCCAGATGTATATCTCGTGTCAAAATGTAGTACTGACACACAATGTAACAGCTCTAAGCTAAATCCTTTTCCCTTTAAGAGACATTGTAATTTTAAACTCCATAATTCATTGTTATCTTGTTTATAATGCTTGACGTTTCTAACATCCTACCATTCACCCAACCTAGATTGTCCCCAACACCAACTTTCATGTGCTGTAATTTGGCCAAACTACTTTCATCCCTTTCTATTTCAATTTTCATAGCCTCCCTCCTGCACAAAACTCCAACTTTATTACAAGTCTCAACTTCCACTCTTCAGTTCCCTCACTTTTGGAAACCAGTCTCCCTCCCCCACAACCCTACAGTAAAGACACTCAGCTTTAGCTTCACAAAACAACAAACTCACTCCAAGCCCCACAGAACTTACTGTGTAAGAAGCAATGACAGGCAAATAAATTATTTCTTGTGGCATTATGAGACTAATTTGTGAGGAAAATATGGGAGGAGCTGGAGCACCTTGTGTGTGACTGGACAGGAGTTAGCTAACGGGCAAGGACTGTGGAGATGAGATGGCAGGGGTAGAGCTAGGTAGTGAGCAAATGGGCATGGGTTGGAGAGAAAATATAATGGAATCAATAACGGAAGGGAAGGGAAGGAAATGAAAGGAAAAGAACACCCTACAAGAATCAGACAATGCATTTCAAACACTATCTCAAATCACTTGCTCCTATGTTTGCTTCCCTTCCCCAATCCCTTGCTTTTTTTTTTGTATACTTAGATTCTAAGCTCTTTGAGGTAGGGAATTCTCTAATATGCCCGTGAAGTGCTTAGCACACTTTTATTGTTTATTTTATAGCACCTAAAAGAAATAAACAATAGCACATTTGGATATTTTATAAATAATAATAATACTAATGATAATATTGTTACTGGTAGTGGAAAAAAAATAAAAAAAAGGGTCATGGAGAGGTTAATTCCATCTGCTGCTTTCCATCTGTTGTATGGATGGGAAGTGACACAACACTTAGAGGGGAAAAAATTCTGGAGATAATCTCTTTGTTCCAGACAACACTATTTGGAAAGGCAGTGTGGTGTAGTGAATTGGAAAAGACTGAGAGCTTGAGTTCTAATGTTACCCATCACTGACTCCATACCTGTAGACAAATCACTTAACCTTTCATCTTCAGTTTTTGTCATTTATTAAATCTCTTACTGTTTTGAAGATGAGAAGTACTGTATAAATGCTGACTATTGTTTTGCTCTAAATACACTTGGTTCCAATTAAAAACCTCACATGTACGTATGAGATACTGTGTAGTCCACCAAAGAGATAATATGTGCCAGGTTATTTATTGTAATTTGAAGTGAAGCATGTCAAACAAACCTATTTTAAGAGTTGTTATAAAGACAAAAGATGTTTTAAACAGGTACATATATATGAAATACTCACATCATCATCAGGTCGGAATGGGTTTCCTCTACCGCCAACTCCTCCTGATATACTAAATCCTAGCTCTGGATCTTTTTCAATTCTCACTCGAATCTAACAAAGTAAAAGAAACTGCCCTGAAAGCTCAGATTCACAGAAATGGACATAGTATAAAATGCTGAATCACTCGTATCATATTGTCTAATTACTGCAGCTGGAATTACGACCAAACAATAAAAGACTTACATTTGCAAACCATTGAACTCAATCTCAGTGTTCTTCCTCTTACCATTTTTAATATTAATACAAGGAAGTTTTGAATATGGTAACAGACATACCCAAAATATCCGCAATAAAAAAACAATAGTAAACTTTACTTTTGGAATGCTGATTAATATTCATACAGATGTTTTTATTTAGAATCATAGATTATTAGGGTTGGAAGGGACCTCAGGAGATCATCTAGTCCAACCCCCTGCTCAAAGCAGGACTAACCCCCAAATGGCCCCGCAAGGATTGAACTCACAACCCTGGGTTTAGCAGGCCAATGCTCAAACCACTGAGCTATCCCTCCCCCCACTAAACAGCCTTCAAATTAATGAAGAGCCTACTTTGCAGTTCAAAAGAAATAATCATATCTCAAATATAATTTCTGGTAACAGTATGTTAAAACATAATACAGAGCTATAACAGTCAAGTTTTATGCTGTATTAGTTTAGTTAGATAATAGCACATCTCCTAAGGCTGTAAATCCAGAAATGTGGAAATATAACCCAAATGATTTAAATACAGTAACACTGGTCTACAATTTTTAAGAAGTCATCTGCTTCAGAGATAAAATGTGGTATTTATTATGTATTTTGATGTGCTGAATTCAAATATGACAACTAAAACAACTGATTGGCTACTGTTTCTAAGATATTTAAGTTTTTACATTTTATGTCTATGTATATTGTGTAGATAGTAGAGTTTTAATCATAAATTGTAAACCTAGGTCTTTTCATGTGTTTATGGTTGCTTTACATGATAATATTTCACCTGTCCTGTTTATCTAACACTTTAAAAATCAGCAAAAGGGTTATATAAATAAAATTTATTATGAAACAAAAGGCAAAAAACTATTATGTACATAGTTTAGTCCTATTCAGTGTCTACTCGGCGCTTCTTGGCTTGTCTCTTGTATTCATTAAATGGAGCATCTCTTGTCACTGTCCAGCAATAGTCTGCAAGCATTGATGGGCTCCATTTGCCCTGATAGCGTTTCTCCATTGTTGCAATGTCCTGGTGAAATCGCTCGCCGTGTTCGTCGCTCACTGCTCCGCAGTTCAGTGGAAAAAAATCTAGATGAGAGTGCAAAAAATGTATCTTTAGTGACATGTTGCAACCAAGGCTTTTGTATGCCTTGAGGAGGTTTTCCACCAACAACCTGTAGTTGTCTGCCTTGTTGTTTCCGAGAAAATTTATTGCCACTAACTGGAAGGCTTTCCATGCCGTCTTTTCCTTGCCACGCAGTGCATGGTCAAATGCATCATCTCGAAGAAGTTCACGAATCTGAGGACCAACAAAGACACCTTCCTTTATCTTAGCTTCACTTAACCTTGGAAATTTTCCATGGAGGTACTTGAAAGCTGCTTGTGTTTTGTCAATGGCCTTGACAAAGTTCTTCATCAGACCCAGCTTGATGTGTAAGGGTGGTAACAAAATCTTCCTTGATTCAACAAGTGGTGGATGCTGAACACTTTTCCTCCCAGGCTCCAATGACTGTCAGAGTGGCCAATCTTTCTTGATGTAGTGGGAATCTCTTGCACGACTATCCCATTCGCAGAGAAAACAGCAGTACTTTGTGTATCCAGTCTGCAGACCAAGCAAGAGAGCAACAAC
The DNA here is from genome assembly GCF_003597395.2 of Chelonoidis abingdonii. Taxonomy (NCBI): domain Eukaryota; kingdom Metazoa; phylum Chordata; order Testudines; family Testudinidae; genus Chelonoidis; species Chelonoidis abingdonii. Next base: position 43,655,218 of record NC_133774.1, on the reverse strand, counting down.
CTTCAAATCGCCACAAAGCTGCCACTGATGTTGGTCATAGTTTATGCACCTCAAAAGTTGTTTCATGTTGTCATAGATTTCCTTCATATGGACTGCATGACCAACTGGAATTGATGGCAACACATTGCCATTATGCAGCAAAACAGCTTTAAGACTCGTCTTCGATGAATCAATGAACAGTCTCCACTCATCTGGATCGTGAACGATGTTGAGGGCTGCCATCACACCATCGATGTTGTTGCAGGCTACAAGATCACCTTCCATGAAGAAGAATGGGACAAGATCCTTTTGACGGTCACGGAACATGGAAACCCTAACATCACCTGCCAGGAGATTCCACTGCTGTAGTCTGGAGCCCAACAGCTAGACTAGAGCCAATCAACAATTTTAAGCATCATTTTCGTTCTCAGTGACCCAGAATTAGTAAAGTTTGACTACATTTATTTCAGAAGCATTTTGGCTGTAGACCAGTGATAATCTGCACATCTGGCAAATAGGCATTATCTTATTTACATAAGCTTACTCCCCTCTTTTCCTGGCTCACGCCACCTGATCTCCCCCATTCTGGCTCTCCTTCAGTTTCCCACACCTAATCCTCTCTCTCTCTCTTGCTGGCTCCCCTCATTCCTATATAATCCTGTTTTTCCCAGGTCTCCACAATGTACACGAGGCATAGTATCTGTGGACAAAGCTTGGTCCCTAATCCACTATGGTCATAAAAATATGATTAGAAAAATAGCTGCCTATGTACCACCATTCTATCCAAAATACTGCCTTGTGCTCTTGCCATATCTTAATGGTGTGGGCAGGTTGGGCCTATGATTTAAGTAGGGGCTCTATGGGTCAAGTCTCAGAGGACTCCTAGGAATCTGAGTTAGTGTCCTAGAGCAGCCCTCTAAGACACTACCTACAGCAACATAATATACTCCTCCACACAACTATCTCCCAATATTGCTCTCCTTATAACGGCAGACGATAGGAGCAGGTGACTGGAAAGAGGCTCCAGAAATCAGGAGTTTTCCAGCCTATCAGGGAAACTTAGGTCTAAACTATGGTATAGCACAGGCATAGGCAACCTATGGCACGTATGCCAAAAGCAGCACGCGAGCTGATTTTCAGTGGTGCTCACACTGCCCAGGTGATGGCCACTGATCCAGCGGGCTCTGCATTTTAATTTAATTTTAAACGTTTAATTTTAAACGAAGCTTCTTAAACATTTTTAAAACCTTATTTACTTTACATACAACAATAGTTTAGTTATATATTGTAGACTTATAGAAAGAGACCTTCTAAAAACATTAAAATAGATTACTGGTACATGAAACCTTAAATTAGAGTGAATAAATAAAGACTTGGCACACCATGTCTGAAAAGTTGCCGACTCCTGGTCTAGCCACTGATTTTCCTAGGGTACAGCTAGAGTAAGGAGCTGCCTACTGAGGTACAATAACGCCTACAGTTTCAACTAGTTTCTCTTCTATTATATACTGCAATGATCAGGACAGACAACACTTCCCCTAATATGTGGTGCTGTATCTTTATTTTTGTGTTAAATTGTTTTGTTTTGATGTTATGTTGTGATCTTTGTTCAAGGGGGGAGGATGGAGGGACTAGGAGGGACTGTGTGTGCTGGAGTTATTACTTGCAGGATTCCAATAAATCCTTTGATTTCTATAAAAGTGAGAACTACAACTACTGGCAGTCCTGCAATTTTTTTTCTGGATGCTTTTTCCAGTTGCATAGCCAAACCTCTTCATCAGGGACAGGCACACAATTTTTTTTCTGGCATCTTGTGCCTGTCATGTTTGCTTCCAACTGATCCGTTCCTCCATCTTTTCGAATGCTGCCTTCAGGTCACTAATAAAAGACTCTGCTACCTGTGTAGGTGCAGAGGACCTTGCAGGTTCTTGCTGCCTGAACATCACTTCACAAGGAAGCAAGTGTATACAGAGTTCAAAAATAATCTCATAGGGAGAGTAAAGCATAGCTGGCTGATGTTATACGCAAAGATGATAACGGGGGGCATTCTGCACAAAAAATAAAAAATTCTGTGCCAAAAAAATAAAAATTCTTCATAATTTTGTCAAACACACACCAGTTTCATTATTTTGGTAATTCAGTTAAAAATACCTGTCAGCAAGTATGTCTATAACAATACAGACAACAAAAAAGACTCAGGAAAGGTTTTTTTGACAAACAGATTTCTTACTAGGCATATTAATAACTTTGTGTTATAATTCAGAACCATATTTCCTACACTGCTCAGAAGCAGTGCCAAGGCTTGGGGGAGTCAGGGATAACAGAGGAGCTGAGGGAGAGGGACATAATTGCTGGGACTTAAGTCTGGAACTGAACCTGGAGGAGTTGTTGGGTATCAGTAGCACAAGTATGCATCAGGTTGGTCTTTTGGGGGGTGGGAGGGATGGGGGAGGGGAGGAATTGGTCAACAAACCCTGGCTGACCCTAGCATCTCCCATTTGGTCAGGCACATCTGTCCCTGTCCCCATGTGTTCCTGCACTCGTTCTTCCCCATCCTCACACGGCCCTACACCCTCACTCAATGTCACCCCAGTAGCTCCTGTGCCCCCACCCCAGCCTGTCCCCCACTAGTAGTCCTTCTGTACTCCAGTCTCTGTTACCCCCCTAGCTGCCCCACATGCTCCGCTCTGTCCATCCCCCTCATATCCTGTGCCTCCTCACCTGGCCCTGCAGGCAGGGCACTGTGAGAAAGGCAGCCTTTGCCCCCCTCCCTCTCTGCAGCCAGCTGCTCTGGCCTATGAGCCAGCTGCCCTTTTTTCTGGCACCACATCAGCCCCTGGTGGGCAAAACATGTAACTGCAGCATGACCCCTTCACATCCCTGTCAGAATAAATTATTGTGTTTGTGTGTGTGTAAATCTACAGAGGACATTAATTCTGTGCTTGCACAGAATCTCCCCAGGAGTAAAAAGGTGTCTTGTATCTTAGTCTTGTTCTTCACTGACTATGAGTCTAACCATGGAACCAAGGTTGCGGTTTATTTGCTCCAATCTCCTGTTACTCATAGGGTAGGCAATACTGGTTCTCACCTTGGTTATCTGGAGTTGTTGGCAAAAAACTTACATAACAACTGTGACTCAAATTATTTTCCAGATCACTGAAGATGAAGCTTGGTGGGCCAAACTGCAACACTATTCATTTCATCCATTCATTGATTAACTGTATCAATCCTTTTATCCTTCAGTAGTTGTGCCATCACATACTTTGAGATAGAGTCATACACTAGCAGCAAATATCTGCTTGCAGCTGGTGTTTCTGATAATAGGCCTTTCAAGTAAATCTGAATGAACTCCCAGGGCTTATTAGAATGAGGCCTTTCCCCTAAAGGAGTTTTGCGTCCCCTTTCTGGTGCTTTCTTTTCTTGACAGGTAAGACAGGAAAGTACTCACTTTTTAACTTCTGCAGCCATGTCCAGCCAAAAAATCTGTCATATACCTTGCTCAGTGTCTTTTCATATCTCAGGTGTCTGCTGCTTTACCATCAGGAAGACACTCCAGTACTGTTCTCTGTAAGCTTGCTGGCCATACAATCCTTATACCAGCAAGTTGGTAGCCAGATCAATAGATAATAATTCTTGAACTGTGTTTAACCACCCCTGTCTGGGTATCCTTTGATATATATGTTGGTGCACCAAAAGTAATTCAGGGGCCTTAGACTGTTCTTGCCAGATGTCCTCACCAGAATCTACTCTCACTGCCCTCACCTAGCTGAGTACATCCATAACCATATTTTGCTTTCAAAGGTTTATGGTAAACCATGACTATATATTTGGACAGTTTGTTATTCCAGCTCCACAAGTGTCCTTCTGGGTTGTGCTTTGTAAGGAACCACTCCACAGCACTATGGTCAGTATATACCATGAATTCCATACTTGGTAAATATGGACAATCGGCCTTGAAGGCCTCCAGAATAGCCAGACACTTCAGTTCTGTGCCAAAACACTTGGTTTTCTTCTCATTTAATTTGCACTGTCCAAAAGCCACATCTCTGTGCTTACCGAGCTAATCAATTTATTCAAGTGCAAATCTGACAGCAATCTTTGAGGCATCACAGGTTCATGGGTGAGTATTACAATACAACTGCAGTTGTGATCACTCAAGAAAACTGAATTAACAACCCTTGTTTCAAAAGAAGGGGGCTGGTGGAAAGATGCTGCTCTCCATGATTGGTCCAGTCGCTGGCTCTGGAACTTATTTTCCTACCTTGGTCTGTCAGATTTTATTAGTTTTCTGGGCTTTCTGGGCTTGCTTTTTTCTACTACAGACTTTTTGCACTATTAAATGTATTGGTTATTTTACCATTTGGGTGAGTATTACTAGTCTAGATAGTCTTGAAATTGACCATAGTAATTAAAAACTCAGAATACCTATTTTTGTATATTTTAATTATTGTATAAGCATGAAGGGCCATGGATATTCAGTAGCTGAAGGGAGATGTAATTCAAGTTTCAGCAGAAATACTCTAACTAAACTCCTCACTAACTTCTGATAAAAGTTAGTAACAGGTTTATTTCTCTGTATAACATCTACCTCACAAGAAAGGGAACAAAACAGATTAAAATCAAACTGAAGGTATGATTTCAGGCAACCATTTTTCTTTTAAAAGTGGGATGATAGAACTCCAGCAAGCTACAGCTTTTTCTTGCTGGAGTTAAATTCTTAAACTGTTTCTGTCATCACCAATTTAGCAGTAATAGTAATAGCAAATAAAATAAAACCACCTTCCACTTATGGCTATCAAAAAGTGCAAATCATATATTCAAAAACTTATTAAAAACCTTACCTCTCGACTTTAATTAATATAATTTTTATTCTTACCTCTTGCTTTGCCATCTCATTGCCTTGTTTGGGAGAACATTGCGGTTGGGTATAGGGAGGTTGATGGGCAACTTTCAGCATCAGATAATCAATCAATTGCTCTCTAGAGGGATGTCTTGCCACAGATGCTTGGGAAGCTGGATGATGGACTTGACTATAGTTTGTCTGAGGCCTGTGAGGCTGGCACATCTGCCCATTTGTCAAAGGTATCTGAAAAAAACATGAATCATTTTAAAATTATAACATTTTATAACAACAATCGAATTTTTATTCAATTATTTCAACATTTCTTGACTGGTCATTGCATTTTTATGAGCATTACTAAACCTCAGTTTTAAACTACATGCCAATGGTTTACATTGTTAAATTATATAGTATTTTATTTTTTATTCATATAACTTGTCTATCAATTCTAGTTCTGAACTATTCATAGAAAAGTGTAATCTCAGTTGGGGGGAGGGATAGCTCAGTGGTTTGAGCATTGGCCTGCTACCCCCAGGGTTGTGAGCTCAATCCTTGAGGGGGTCACTTAGGGACTGGGGCAAAAATCAGTACTTGGTCCTGCTGGAGAAGGCAGGGGGCTGGACTCAATGATCTTTCAAGGTCCCTTCCAGTTCTAGGAGATAGGATATCTCCATTAAATTTAATTAATTTTAATATTACAAAGGTGTGAATGCTATGTCAAAATGTCTATTTGGTAAACTCTAATTATACTACTGTTGGGTGTGTTTTCTGCTACCACTTAATATGGAAAAACTCTTCCACTAAAGACCTTACAACTAAAGACCTTATAGAACCGTACTTTTTAAAACTATGGTGAGAATCTTTCTAGTATATATTGGTCTCTGGTTTGACTTTATCTGTTGATTTGATTTGATTTGGCAGACACTATAGCGTTAATGCCACAGGAATATATGTAAATATTTTATTAATTAACTAAAGTTGCTGCTCTGGACAACAAAACTTTTTACTGAAGGCCTCCTTGGCGATTAATTTGTACTGGAGCACAATGCCCATGGACAAGCACACCTCCTCGCCCCCCGAAAAAACACCTACTAAATTTACTCAGTACCCTAATATGCTAATATCTCCTGTCACTCATTCTGTAAAATCTCCCATTCCAAAACCACCATCATCTTCCATTTATAACACCACTGCTATGCTGAATTAATCTGTCAAGATATACCATACTAGTATGTCCAAATACTAAAAGTTTTACTCTCTCTAAATCATAAATAACTGAAATAAGTAGGAAAGAAAATTGCAGCTTCTATTCATGCTGTGTTAGTTGTCTTCTGTATCTCAGACCCTGTTCTGAATAAGTGAGGTTCTACCTTGTAAAGTGATTCTGAAAAATGGCAATGAGGGGTTTAATATGTATTGTTTCATTTATTTACATATCAGATTGGTCTGGTTTACAAGTAAAAAAAGATGTTTTTCCAACTGCCATTTACAAAAAATAAAACATAATTGAGAAAAAAGTTAGATTCTTTCCTTCTTCTGCAGTCATACCAATAATAAAAGCCAAAATCTGCCCAGGTACAATTGTGCAACCTCACTGCCTTCAATGGGTTTGCACAAATGTAGTTGACTGGAAGTTAATAAACTATTGATGCACATGAAAAGTATAGGTTCCAGCTCACTTTCTTTTAGCTGTATTGGCTCCTGAAGTCCTAACAAGAGTAGAAAGTTATTTTTGTCCATATTAAGTAGATGCAACTCTGAACACACAAGACTTGCTGGTGCCAATCTCAGTTGGGCCTGCAGAAATATCCCAATTGGTGCACACAGTGCTGCAGCTGGTGACTTGGTCTAAAAGTGAAAAACTCACACGATTCCACCCCAGGACAGGTTAAGGTAAGAGGCCTAACACCTGAAGGGTGCACTAATCAGACTCCTGGGAGGTACAGAATGAAGGTGCAGCTAGCCCTGTAACAGTGACTGTTACATAATCATTTTTCAAAGTAAAACCACATCTTAAGGCAGTAAACAGTTTCTCAGACTGTAACTAAAGAGATAACCTTATAATTACCATCTGGGAAACAAAGTATTCAGTTATTTTGTAATTTCTAACTACTTGATGTAATTTTTTTGTCTGTATAATTTAAGATAAGTAGAAGGTTTTACTCTTTTTTTTTTTTTAAAACAACTGTATGTTTTGTGAGGGATAGCTCTGTACATGGTCCTGCTAGTGAAGGCAGAGGGCTGCTGGATTCGATGACCCTTTAGGGTCCCTTCCAGTTCTATGAGATAGGTATTCTTAACCAAATTCCATACTACAGAAAATGAACATTTGTTTATTGATCAAATGCATTGGAAGTCACCACAGTTCTAGGATGAGATTTTCACCCCTGTTCTGGCCCCTTTAACTGCATAAAAGGGACAGAGTAGAATAAAGGAGCCATACAAGTCCCATATCTAGTTGGAGGAGGATTTGCCCCATAAAGCTGCCCACAAAGGACTCCTTCACAAGCTCTGGCTTAGGGAGTGGCACTGGAGGCAAGGCTGTACGGGCATGTCAGAGTCAGGGCCATACTGAGGTGATTCTGGGCAGTGCTATGACCCACAGGACAGCCCAGGAAGCTGTTATAACTTCGGCTCTCCAGGGCTCTTTAAGATGTGCTGGAAATGTCTCAAGCTCCCAGAGTTACCCAGAAAAAGAAAGGTGCAAAGGTGGCTTAAAGCTCCCTTAGTCCTTCATCCCCAGCCGCAAATTCTGTACTGTACACTCTCTGGTGTCTGCAGTTTACCATGATATGTAAATAAATGCTGACATGTTTTAAAAAAAAGTTTATTCTGCTTCTAAAATTGTTTGCCACATGCAGGATTCTGCATGCAACATACAGACCCTTTGTTATTGGGAAACCTTTTATTAAAAACCCTCCCCATTAACTTTTCCTGACCAGAAGAAAATAAAACAAAAAACAAATCACTCAGTTGTTCCAATGACATGATTTCTTATTTCAAGAATGATCTTTTAAGGCTATATGATTTATCATTTCACCATAAATAAGTGGGTGAAAATCAAATAATGTTTTAGAGTTAAAAACAAATTACCAATTCTAAGTGCTAACTACTCCACCATATTCCAAATATACATTTTTGCGAAGGATAACTTATCCAAATATGGTAACATATTACTCATTACCTGTGCAGTTACTTTCTTCATGCTGTCTGGAGGAACATCTTTGAGATTAAGTGTGCCAGATGAGTAGTTCTGCTGTCCTGAAACGAATACATCCTCTTGGCATGGCTCTCCTGCAGTGGATGTCTGGGGATGCTTTAAACAGGGTAGAAATAACTACGCAAATATTACTTCAAATTATCAAAATGACTCAATATTTCTTAAAATATTAGAATAAATTGCTCAATTTTTACATTTATTTTTGCCTGTAAGAATGCTAATCATATCATTTGAGTTTGCATGGACAACTTAATCCTATTAATCAAGTCAGAGATCCATAAAATTTAACCCCAACTTTAAAAAAAAAAAATTACAGCTGTTGACCACATAACACAGATGGTTCACAAAGAAAGGTGAACAAATGTCCATGGCTGCTACGCATGGACTTACAGGATTAATACAAGTTTCTTGTGGACCTGAATTCTTCTAGATTTAAACACCAGATCTTCATTCAGGTTGTTCAATGCTGACGCTACCTTCATCTTTCTTGCCAACCTACATATCAACTTAATTTGCTTGATTGCCTCTAGACATCTTTAAATAAGGGTTACTTTACCAAATATTGAAAATAAATGGATAAACCCCAACTCAGGTCTCTTTAGACCTGGATCAAATTCAGAAACAAAAGGATCATCAGCTATAGTTCTGGTTACAGAGGAGGGCAAAACAGAAAATAATCTTAGATCTTTACAGTCATCCGCACATGAAAGCCAATTAGAAAAACAATTTGTTTTATAAGTTGTAACGATAGAGCATATGAACTCAAGGCAATTTAAATGTTTGGGTTCAGTGCCCAGGAACTCATAACACAAATTTAAACTATTTTTATAATTTGACAGTGCTTTACATGTATAAAAGGCCAAAACTCTGATTATTGATTTAAAGACATATTTCAAGTTTCCTTTCCCCCTCTATATATTGCAATAGCCTACTGTAGGTACTCACACGAACAATGTGCACACCAGAACCTCTTCTGTCTGCAACACTCAAGGCAACACTACTCTGGCTGCCATGCAGATCCCTAGAGCTGCCATACTGAAAGTTGCTAATTGCAGCATAATTGGAATTAAAGGACCTAGACAGCATGCTCTGAATAAAGAGGGGACAGATTTAACATAGAGATTAGTGCAGCATGCATAAATCACAGGACATGTTATACACAGATTTATACAGACATATATTCCATATCATGCAAAAATAAATATCATGCAATTGAATTAGCTGTGGCATCTTGAAGTACAAAAAACCTCCATGACACTCTGTTTACATTTATTTACGATAAACCAACATGCAACCTAACATAGTACACATACAAAATTACATATATATAAGGCCATTCAGATGTATATGTGCTCAGGAAAACAATACAGATGTTTAACTCATCTAAATTGTCATACTTTAATTATTTCCAACATATATAGGTATGTTGGTGGAAAGGAAAAACTGACAGCCAAGATGCACTTGTGCTGAAATTGTTTCATTCTCAGCAGAGACATTATTTTGTCTCAGTTTTCAAGATTACTTGTCCAACAATGAAAATTTTTTCAGCTATAGAAATTTTGTTTTTTCTACCAACACAAAAGTAACAAAATAAATAACACGCACTCAGACAAATTTATTGAGCAGAGATTTACCTAGCAGGGAATGTAAGTTCAAGAATACTTGGAGGCTTTTTTTTTTTTTTTTTAAAAAAGCTACAGTACCTTGCAACACTGACCTCTGTAGTATTGGCAATGGTTTCAAAAAGAAAAGCAGCAAGAGCATTACCACCTTCCCCCATGAAGTTTTGTCAAGACAAAACAAATGAAAGAACAGGGACACCCAAAATAAGGGGAAAGTCCCAGAATTAACCAAGGTGACAAATAAACTACACCTATTTAAACACTGACATTGAATCTACTGCATGACAATATTTGTGTACAAAAAATTACATTCATAATGTTAAGGATATGCCACAAAACATCAAAAGCCAGGAAATGCAGTTTTGTTTGTTTCTATGAAATTCCTGTGTGATTGTTTTCTGTTAAAAAAGGTCTCATATGAAGTTCCAAACTTATAATTTATAATTTGATTAAGATACTATAACCACTGTTGGGTGAATACTTTTGTTTTTAAATGCACATACAATACTGATTTTTGGAATGCATACTAGTCACCAGAGACTACACTACTAGGAGCGTTCCTGCTACATTACACTTGTGGGATGCTCCATCCAATGCCACTGACCATTGGGAGCCTACTAAATCAGCAGTGCCTATTGGGACTACACAGTTCTTCTTACAGCACCAACCGTTTGGAACCCAGGACATGAGAGGCTCTACAGTTCCCAGTTGTCTCACTTTGTTTTGCTAAGCCTGTGAATACAATGCCAAGGGAAAGGGGAAGATGGGTGAGCAGTGTGAACCTGCTGAGGCAACATTAAGAAAACCACAGTTACCGTTCTTCAAATAACCCCTCTCATTTAAGATGGTCTCTACATATTCCCATTTGTGGGAATCTAGCAAAGCATTCCAAGCCCCAGGAAAGAGTCCTAATTATACAAGGATTGCAGTATTGCCCTTCCAAAATGGGCATGAGATCTAAATGACAAATTAAAAAAAACAGTCCTGTGTAAACATGTGGGCAAAAGTCCAGATGGCAGACTTGAAGACTTCTATCATGGAAATTTTACACATGCAGGGCACTGATGTCTGAGCTAATGAAGAAAGCATTAAGTCTTTGAGGTACCGAAACCATAGTTAAAACATACACATGCCAAAAAATGGTCTAATTGATGTCATTCTGCTCCCTCCACTTCTGACTAACAAATCATAGTAAATGCTAACAAAAGATGAAGAACACCTTAAACAGTTGAATTAAGCAAAAAAGGTATCTACACGTTTTTTTTGGTTGGAAAAGCAGAGGAAGAGGAGGTTTTTCAACTGGTTTTTATGGTCACCAGGAAGCTAAAGGAAATCTGCCAATGTAGCCATGTGCACCCTCTGAACAGAAACTATGATCCATTCCTGTGCTCATGGATCCACGGCAACATTTTGTTCTCTCTCTATAAGAGCATCAGGTCTCCTGATGGAGATACTCCACTCCCTCCACAACTCTGTTTCTTCTTCCCCTTAAACTATCTCCTCTACCGAACACAGTGTATTGTCTCACAATTCAGATAGTTTCAGTTAAATAGTTCAAATGGGAACTTTCAACAAGATAAATACAGAAACACCATCCTAACATTATGTAAAGTACAATTAAGTAATCCATATCATTAAAGACAATTTGGTGAAAAAGATTAAAGGCTTTTAAAACAGAATAAAGCTAACACACAAAACAAAGCAAAAACAAAAACAAACACACACACACACGCAGGGAATGGATGATCAAATGTTTTTTTGGCAGTTTATATATACATACTTATTTGTAACCACTAGAGAGCAGCTTTACATTATAAGGAAAAGAATGGATTCTATGGATACAATAACTGATTTTTCGCGATGTGCTGTTCACATGTTCCACTTCTAGCGCATGTGTAACACCAGAATCTTTTTGAGTAGCAGTGTCTGTTGTGGCCTGTGCGCCTTCCCAGCACTCCTTAGCCAATGGCATAAAGGATGGGGCAGCTGCATCTAATCTTCAGCTCCTTCAGTTATGCTAAATCTAAATTAGCAAGGATTTTCCAATAGTAGGAAAGGAGGGCAGGCCATGGAAAACATGTCTAACACATCTTGAAAAGCCAGCATTACTGTAGGGTAGTAACTTCTTTCTTCAAGTGACTGTCCACATGTTCCACTTTGGATTACTCAAGTGATAACTTGCATGGACACAGTAGGCACTACTGGAAAAATGACTGTTTTAACAGCTCTGTCAAAGCAGGCTTCAGACAGGGAGATCTCCACCAGGGAATAGTGCTAGGTGAAGGTGTGAACTGAACTCCAGGCAGCTGCTCAACAAATCTCTAAGACTGGGGCACCTTGCAGGAAAACTGCAGAGGCTGCCTGAGTTCTGGTGGAATAGGTCCAAACGAGCCACCCCGTAGCATGTCTTAATATGATCTGAGACCCATTTTGACAGTATTTGGCTGCAAAAAGATGTCTCACAGCATGGAGTCCTTGAGTGATCATTCATGGCTGAATACTGACGACTGAGTTGGTCTGCTAAGGTGTTTTGTAGACCAGGATGATGTAATGCTACTGATGTGACATGGAGACCTATACACCATTCTCAAAGATGGTTTGCCTCCTGGCACAATCGTGATGGGTGAACACATTCCTGTGGTTGATACAGTACGTTGCTGTGGTGTTGTCAATGAGCATCTGTACTGTGGCATCTCAAAGCAGTGGGAAGAAGGCTAGGCATGCCAGCCAAGTGGTTCTCAGTTCGAGGATCTTTATGTGAAGCCTGGCCTCTTGGGTGGAATGGAAGCCTTGGATCTGAAGGTGGCCCCGATGACCTCTTCATCCTATTGCAGATTCATCAGTCAGTAGTTATGCTGGGAAGAGATGAAGAGAAGGGCACCCTGCTGCACACATGTAGAGGGTCCTTCCACCAATTTATCAAGGAGAGGACTTGTGAACAGCATTTCTCAGTGGTATCTGCCTGGTTGATACACTGATCTCAAGAACCCTTGCATGGAACACAGGTGAAATCTGGCAAACTGCACTGCACAGATGCATGAAACCATGGGACCAATGAGTTTCAGATTATCAGGTGAGACTGATGCTATCTCACCTGAAAATTAGAATGATAAGAAATCTCTCCTGTGGGCAGGCAGACCTTCACTAGTGAGGAGTTCAACACTGCTTTTTATGAACTCTACAGTCCAAGGGCCAATGTGGCAAAAAGAGCCAGGACTGCTCAAATGGAGTTGTTCATTGTTCATGTACTGAGGTGATTGACTCAGATCAGTCAGTCATTGAGGTAGGCATAGATCTGAATTCCTTCTCTTCTCAGATGTGCAACCATGACCACCATGCATTTGATGAAGACCCTGTGCCACATGGAAGCCAAAGGGAAGCATTCTGTACTGGTAGTGAGACTTTTCCCCCAAGAAACTGGAGGGGGGGGGAAAGAAACTTGTGGGGCAGGAGTATTGCAATATGAAAGTGTATCTCTTGTAAGGTGAGTATTGTAAACCAGTCTTGAAAATCCAGTAGTGATTACAGATGCTAGGGTTACCATCCTGAACTTGTTGAATTGTTTGTGGGCCAGGATAGGGCACCATCCCCCTTTCTTCTTTGGGACCAGGAAATATAAAAAAAAGAATCAACCACCACCCTGCCTTGGAATTCCAAGGGGACTACACCTGGTACGAGGTGTAGGAGGGAGTCCATTTCCTTCCTGAGCATATCTTGTGAGAGGGTCCTGGCCAGAAGGAGGGGATGGGGAGGGAGGGACTAGAATGGGAGAGAGTATCCCTTCTCCATAATCCCCAGGATCCACTGATCCCGACAGTCCAATTCCATGTCTCCTGAAACAAACAATTCCTAAAGGTAGGAAAATTTGGCTCTACAAGACTCTTAATAACACCATCAAACCTACTATGATGAGTTTGACGGAAGGTGTGTAATGGAGGAGGAACAGGCTTTAATTAATAGCAGCTAAATACACCTAGAATGGCTATGGTTTAGTGTAGTTAAATTTTGGGATTACATCTTCTCATCTGGAACCTCTTCCTCTCCCTCCAAAGCTTGGAAGATCTCTGCTGACTGTAAATAATATGAGGATGGTTGCCTCTACATCTGACAGAGTTGAGACTTGTACAGTTTCTTTCTGGGAACCAGAGTGTACATGCCCAGGGAGCACAAAGTCGCTCTTGAATCCTTGTGTGTGAAGAACCCCATCAGTTGCAGATTCCTCAAAGGAGTGGTCCTCCAGGGTTATTTGAACTACCTTTTGTATTCCCAAGGACTACAACCAAGAGGCCTAGTGCATTACTATAGCAGTAGCAATACCTCAGGCCACCATATAAGAAGTGGCAAGAGAGACCTGTAATGAGAGCAGGGCCGGCTCTAGTTTTTTTGCTGCCCCAAGCAAAAAAAACCAACAAAAAAAAAAACCTCCGAGAGTGCAACTGCTGAAGCAAAAAAAACCAACCCAGAATGCCGCCCCAACCACCTGGAATGCCGCCCCTGGAATTCTGCCACCCCAAGCACGTGCTTGGTTTGCTGGTGCCTAAAGCCAGCCCTGAATGAGAGGTCATGCCACCAGCTGTCCTTCCTGCACTACAGATTTTTATCTGTCACAAATTAAGATATCAGAGGGGTAGCAGTGTTAGTCTGGATCTGTAAAAGCAGCAAAGAGTCCTGTGGCACCTTATAGACTAACAGACGTATGAAGCATGAGCTTTCGTGGGGTGAATACCCAACGAAACTCATGCTCCAATACGTCTGTTAGTCTATAAGATGCCATAGGACTCGTTGCTGCAGATTAAGATATGTGATCCCAAGTCAGGAAGTCATAGTTAGTGAGGAGCTCTTGGTAACTGGCAGTAAACTTTGTAGGTGATTGAAAAATATAACTTCTGACCAGAGAGGTCAGGTTTTTTTTCCTTTTTTTTAAAAGGGGACTTTTTCCTGCGAGGTACTTTAGGTGCACTCTGTTTCTTGGATCTCTCCTGGACAGAGAGCCTGGTGTCGGATAGTTATAGAAATATTCAAAACTTTTGATGGGGACCTGATAGAGCTTTCTTCTAGATGTAGGTGCTTTTCAGGCAGGCGTCTGCCAAGGTCTTCTGGCTGGTTCCAAATACAATCATTTAATGGCACTGCCAATTTAGCAGGGTCCAATGAGTGCAGGCTGTCAAGAATTTTGTGTGATTACTCTTGCAGTATGTTGACTGGTATTTCCAGGGTTTCCACCATTCTCCTGAGGAGTTACTGGAAAATCTATTAATTGTCAGATTGGATTGGAACAACTCAGGTCGGGCTCTATTCTGGCAAAGAGAAGAAGGAGCTCTTTTGGCTTCTGTTTCCTTTATGTCCTCCTGCTCACTCTCTGCATTAGGAGGCAGCTGACTGGGGTGGCTTTCTTGAGATCTCAAAAGAGAGGGTGACCTTGCTTTCATCTCCTGAAGGGCTGTTGGAACCCTGAGAGTAGAGTGCATCCCCCACAATGCCCAGAAGGACCACAAATGCACGGGGATTCTGGAAAGGGGGTACAGGCCAGGGTAAGTACCATGCAGGGCACTGCTCAAAGACATCTGCATAGTCTCTCTTGTGGGAGTGGTCTCCGATTGTCCTTTCAGGCAGGCTAGGGTCATATCATTCTGGGATGTGATGCAGGTAGAAACATATTGTTCTGGGGTGTGTTGTCTATCACCTAATCCTCTGAGGCCAAGGAGGAGAAGGAATACATCTCCTTCACAGGTGGAGCAGATCTCTCAGGTGCTCCAAAGGGGACCAGGCAGCTCTTGTGGTTGCGGTGGAAGGTTCGGAACCTGTGAACACAGTTTCTTAGTAGAAGACAGCAATAGAGACTCAGGCTGATCGGAAACTGCCAAGTCTCCCAGTACTGGTGAACCATGTAGCTACCATGAAGATGGGTTCCCGAGGTGAATACTCAGGGGAAAGGATGGCTGGTATTGTCAAATGTGGACTGGATGCAATCAGTGCTGAGATTTTCAGTAGCAAAGGCAGCATCTAGATCAGAACACTTTCTGATGCCAGGAGGTCTGAAGAGCCCTCCTGCAGTGCTGACTTCAGTGCTGAGTGCTTTGATCCAATCTCAGGCATATCAATGACTCTTAGGGAGTTTTCCCAGACTCGTCAGTGGTCGCTCAGTGGCGAGGCATCAGCAGAACCTGATCTGGACCTTGAATTGCTGCCTAGGCTGTATCTGCTCAGGACCAGAGAGACAATACCTTGCAAAGAGTGCTCCTTATGTCTTCTCTCTTCAGAGGACCTGGCTGAGGAAGTGAAGGAGGTTTTGGCCAACTCCATGATAGAGGAATGGGACTGCTTTATAACCTTGGCTACAGCGCATCCGGGTGCGTGTAAGACACAGATGTGGCTGCAATTCACAATACTACACACACAGAAATTCCAGTCTCGTGTGGATGGGATGCATGCACTCCAAACGTGGAATACATGTGGACAATCACTTGAAGAAGAGCCTTTCTTCCACTTACAAAAAAAGTAACAGTGTAATGAACAACCCAACAATTTTTATTGACTATTCAAGTCTCTATAAGAAGATCTATTTAAAAAAGTCTTAGCTATCATTTTTCCTCTAGTTGCATAGTTTCAGATTACTCAATTACGATAGGAACATATCCCTTTTGTGCTTTAAAATGGGTTACACATATTCATTGCTATGTTGAAGTTAGTCATTAATCTTATTTGCTAGACATCAGACTTTCATTTCATCCCTTATGCAAACTGCTGCTTGAAATGTTTTCCCCTTTACATTACTAGGCGAAAATGTCCAAGAGCCAGACAAAACAAGAATTAGCTTCTCTGGTTTTGATTTATAGGCAGCCTTTGATGATTTAAAATTTAAAAATATTATTCTTGTACAAGTTTAGAAACTATGGAATTTATAATTTTACAAAAATCATTCATGAAAACTTTTACTAAAAAATCCTAAATAGAAATAATGATAAGTATGTTATATAAACCACTGAAAGTCAGGTAATGCAAAGCAAATGTGAACAGTGATCTTAACCATACTACTGTGTAAAAGTACAGGCAGCAACATATGAATTAAAGATGGCGATATTTTTAAGTTTGTACTTCCTGATTTTTTTTGTTTTGTAACCTTTATAATGTTAAAAAACACAACAGATTCTTTTAATCTGTGAATTTCTTTTCTTTGTTGTGGAACATTTGTTAAAGAAGATGTACTTGTGATCTTCTAAATTAAATAATACAGTTTCTTTCCCCTGTATACATCCCAGAGGTCTAGAATACAGTATGGAATAACTCCCTACAAAATTAAAAGCCCATTTTGAGTTATAAACAGAAGCACACCTAAAACTACTAACTTTTGATTTATGGGACTCTCATAATTTAAGTGACCTGAAAACCAAAAAACTTAAAAAAGGTACGGAAATTGTAATGCTATTTGCTGAATACCTTAAATAGAAGGACACAGAGAAACATGCAGCAAATAAAAGACAGTTATCTGTTCCATAACTAGCATTCTTTGAGATGTGTTGCTCAGGTGTATTCCACAGTAGGTGTGCATGCTCGCCACGTCTACCGGTGCTGGAAGTTTTTCCCTTAGCACTACCTGTAAGAGGGGGAGCACCGCTGTGACTCCTAGAGTGGCGCCTCTATAACGTGCTATAAAGGGAGCTCCGCACTCTCCCAACCTTCGGTTCCTTCTTGCCAGACAACTCCGACAGAGGGGAAGGACGGAATGAGTGACCAATCGTATTGGCGGGAAAACACCCTGCTGAGTGATCGGCTCACATACTGCGAATGGCGGGTAGGTGCAAGGCCCATAGGGAGATATTGTGGGCTATGCAAAACTCCCATAGGTCCAGGGCTTCCTGGCACAGGGCCAAGGAATGTGTGGCCCCGTCTGTTAATGTAATACATCGTGGCCATGTTGTCCGTGAGGACTCTGACTGCCTTCCCATGAAGGTGCAAACTGAACGCTATGCACGCCAGGCATACTACCCTGAGCTCCCTGACGTTTATGTGGCAGGACAATTCCAAGGTCGACCGTCTGCCTTGGGTTTGAATGCTCCCTATATGGGCTCCCCAGCCTAGGTCTGAGGCATCTGACACCAGGACTAGTGAGGGAGGGGCTTCTCAGAAGGGAATCCCGTTCAGCATGTTGCTCGGGAGGGACCACCACTGCAGAGTGGCCGCTACATTGGGTGGTATCATGACAACTTTGTCTAGGCTGTCCCTGGACTGGGAATACTGGGAGGCCAACCAGAGCTAGAAGGGCCTCATTCTGAGTCTGGCATGCCGCACCACTGGTGTGCATGCTGCCATGTGACCTAGGATTTGAAGGCACACTCTTGCCATGGTCACAGGGAAGGTCGTGACCGAGTCTATGAGACTTTTGAGTGTCTCAAACCTGTCCTGGGAAAGAGAGGCTGTGGCTTCTAGGGAGTCTAGCAGAGCCCATATGGAGTGTATGTGCTGGACCGGTACTAACGTGGATTTGGTCATATTCACCACTAGGCCCAGACCTGCACATGTGGACAGCAGGAATTGTACCTGGGCCTGTACCTGGGACCGGGAGTTGCCTTTTAGGAGCCAGCCACCCAGGTAAGGGAAAATTTGCAGCCTGCTCCTCCGGAGGTGGGCTGCCACCACTGCCGCATTTGGTAAAAAGCCTGAGGGCCATGGAAAAGCCAAAAGGGAGGACAGCAGGAGGGTCGCAAGGTTATTTTAGGTGGGGGTCATGGTCAGTGGTGGATTAGCCACTGGGGCCTGTGCCCAGGGGCACTGGCCAATTGGGGCCCCCCCCATCACACTCTGCCTCCCCAGCATTGCTGCTGTTGAGCAGGGTTGGGGGCGGGGGCTTGCTCTGCTCCACCTGCTGGTGCTTCTGCCGGGGAGCAGGGCAGGTCTCCATGCCCCGACCCTTCTTCCCAGCAGAAACATGGGGGGTGGGTGGGGAGGGACGGGGGCAACTGCAGGTGGAAGGAGTGGGGAGAGGCCCCCTACTTGCTCTGGCCGAGAGCCCCATAAAAGTGTAATCTGCAACTGGTCACTGTATTGCCACCCTTACTTCTGCACTGCCTTCAGAGCTGAGTGACCGGAGAGCAGCAGCTGTTGGCCAGGTGCCCAGTTCCGAAGACATCATCCCACCATCAGCAGCACAGAAGTAAAGGTGGCAATACCATACAATTACAACACCGTGAAATTTCAGATTTAAATAGCTGAAATCATGAAAATTATAATTTTTAAAATCCCATGACTGTGAAATTGACCAAATGGACTGTGAATTTGGTAGGGCCGTAGTGATGGTCCTTAGTTTCTGTGGGTGCTCAAGGATCGACCACAATAAAAGCACCATTGTGAGATCCTTAAAATGTACATGATATCAGAGCTCACATACCTACCCAGAAAAGGTTTGAGGCCAGAGTCTAGAACTTATTCCTACAAGGAGGGAATTACAATAATTAAGATTCTTGGTCATGAGGGCTAAATGTTGCTGTTCTGATTTTATCACATAAAAAGAAGATTACAGCCTGAAAAAAACCTGTGCAGATTCAAAAAAATACTTTTGTTCCACGTCCATTTAAAAGTCATGCTTGCGTATGATGTAGGGTGACCAGATGTCCCGATTTATAGGGACAGTCCCAATTTTGGGGTCTTTTTCTTATATAGGCTCCTATTACCCCCCAGTCCCTGTCCTCATTTTTCACACTTGCTGTCTGGTCACCCTAGTATGATGCCAAGATTTTTAACCTTGCTTATCATCTTCAAATAAATCCCCTTAACAAGCAGAGACATTGAGGTGATGAAAATATTAACATGATAATCATTACCTACCAGAAAGACTTTATCTTCCTGAGAGTTAGGCCTGGTCTACACTACGCGTTTAAATCGATTTAAAGAGCGTTAAATCGATTTAACGCTGTACCCGTCCACACTACAATGCTCTTTATATCGATATAAAGGGCTCTTTAAATCGATTTCGGCTATTTCCACTCCTGACGAAGTGTAATACGCTAAATCAGATTAACTATCGATTAGTTCATTTCCGTGACATCGACGTTATTGGCCTCGGGCGCCATATCCCACAGTTGCAACACTGACCGCGTCTTGGACAGCAATCGGAACTCGGGACTAACTGCACGCTGGGCAGGAAACAGAGAAAAGCCCCCGCGAACTTTTGAATTACACTTCGTGTTGCCCAGAGTGTGAGCTCATGATCTCACACTGACACGCAAGAAGCTCATTCAAGCAGCGTATACAATGCAGTTCCTGAGAATTCGAAAAAAGACACCAGCCTGGACCGACAAAGAGTACTGGATCTGATTGTATTATGGGAAGGAGTATCATGCTAACAGAACTCGTTCAAAAAAGACGACAATGAAAAAACTATTGAAAAATTCAAAGTCTATGACGGTGATAAAGCCACACAGCAACTCAGTGTCACGTCAGACGTAAAAGTTAAGGAGCTCAGACAGGCAGAAAACCTAGAGATAGCAAATGAAGGTCTATCAGGGCCAAAAACATGCCGCTTCTATTCTGTAAGCTGCATGCAATTTTAGTGGCTGCGCAACAGTACCCACCCCGCTACAGTTGATCAGAGGTCGGGTGTAATATCAACCGCTGAGGATTCTCGAGGGTGAAGATGAGCAGAAAGGAAGAGAGGAAAGAGCCTTGTGAGGCCCACAGCACTCGTTAGCCCCAACAGCAGAGCTTTTTGTGACCCAAGAATTACCGTCCAGCCCTCAAGCCACAAGCCCGACAGTGAAGCCTGGAAGCCCTCTGGTGAGTTACCTTTGTAAATATTCAACATGTTTAAACCAAGCGATTTCTAATGACTTGAATTGCCATCAGCTTGGGATTCATTCGCAGCCAGTAAAGTACAGAAAAAGATCGTTAACAATGTCTGGCAGGGCGAAAAATCCTCCAAAGAATCTCTATGAATCGTTCTTGGACGGTACTCAAAAAGCTTTGCAGAAGATTCTGGGCAAGGCAGCCCTATTCGGTCCCCATGTATGACACTTCCACGCCATGCATGTAGGCAATAATTCGAATCATAGCTTCACAAAGCACAGCCGCGTATGGACCAGGACTGCTGCATTCAGAAACATCGTTCTGCATCCTTGTGTATTCTCAGGAGAGTATATCATTCATTAACCTAGTTGAAATTCAGGAATTTAATGAGGCAGACATGGCATTTCCTACTGGGCAGCGCTTCATCCTTCCTTCTCGTGCAAACCGGGCGAGGGAGGTAAGGATAGCTGATTTCGTTGTGCGGCGAGCAGAATCTTCCCAGCTAACCAGCCACGCGTGGGGGGGAGGTAGCGCTGATTCTCCAGTGTTTGCGAACAGGAATCTTCCCAGCTACAGCCACGCGTGCGGGGGGGGGGGGGGAGGATAGCCTGAGTTTCTCAGCGTTTTGCGAGCAGGAATCTTCCCAGCTACCAGCCACGTGGTGCGGGGGGGGAGAGGGATCTTACCAGTGATCCTACATGATAGAAGCATGCATGGGGAGGATGGAAGAGGGGGTTGGGGTTGGCGGTTCCTCTTAACCAGGAACAAGGCATCATAGATCACTGTAATGATGCTGGAAATCAACAGAAAGCCTTACCAGGCGCATTGGAAGCTTTAATTTGGATGCCGGACCTGCCGTCTGTGAGATCTGCAAAGCACTCTAATATTAAACCTGTAAGTGAACATCACAGGTGCTATTGTAAAGTGGAGATGTTAGCACTGTTAAAAGTACAAGCTTGTCTATAACATGTTATCTTTTTACCGTACTTCTCTCCCTGTTCTCCCTCCCCCATGCAGATCTGCACAGTTGTCCGTCTCCCTACCCCATCCCGAAGCTAGCTCAGATTTAGATAAGCAGAAGAGAAGAGAACACGAGATGAATTCTTCAAATCATGGAAGTACAGCAATTACAGAGCTCATCAAAGAGTGAGGAGTTGCTAGCCAACTACAGGAAAAGAGCCAGAACGAGGATAGGAAGACACTCGAGAGAGAGGAGCAGAAATCGGTGGCGGGATGCTACGCTGCAGCTGTCTGCGTCTCAAACTGATATCCTCAAGCAGTGGATCTTCAGGGAAGAGCACTGCTTACAGAGTGCCGCTGCAGCCCATGTTAAACCACCCTCAAACCCCCCACTCCAATCTCCCCTCACCCAGACGTGTAAAACGCCGTGGGGGAAGCTTTCTGCAAACCCGCCCACTCCACCCCCCTGGACAGTACAAGCAAAAGGCTGTCATTACGTTGGAAATGAGCTAATGCCTTTCCTTCCCTCCTGTCTCTCCCAAACCAACAGGCAGGGATACCTTATAATTCTCTCCTCTTTTATAATACTTTAATAAGAATACACCAAAGGAGGAGTGTGCTTTACAGGAATGATTAGAAGAAAGAATACAGTGATTTGAAACAATACTGAATACTTTTAATAAAGGAATAATGATTTTAAAATCAACTACTTTATTTCCTAAGCAAGCGAAGTAAAGGGATGGGTTGTCAGTGAATGAGTCTCAAGGGGGAGGGTCATCAAGGGAAACCAAACACAGCAGTACATGTATCCTGCCCGTCTAAATCGTTTCAGGCTTCCTGAGCCACTGCCTCCTGTGCTCTTCTAATCGCCCTGTGTTGCGCTCGTAATCAGCGCCAGTGATTCGCCTCAGCCCCACCGCCATAACAGTCTCCCCCTTACTCTCACAGAGATTGTGGAGCACACAGCAAGCAGCAAAACAAACTGGACATTGGTTGGCTGAGGTCTGACGAGTAAAATCTTCGCCAGCGCCCTTTTAAAGCCAATATGCACATTCTACTACATCCTGCACTGCTCAGCCTGTAGTGAACAGCTCCTACCACTGTCCAGGCTGCCTGCTTATGCTTCATGAGCCATGGCCATCCAAGCGGTAGGCTTGGGCACCCAGGATAACTGCGGCATTTCAACATCCCCAACGTTAATTTCTGGTCTGAAGTAATTCCCTTGCTCAGCCGTTTAAACAGAGTAGTGGCTTCTGAAGACGCGAGCGTCATAACGCTTCCTGCCATCCCACTGGATGTGTGAACGTCCCTTGTGATCCACCAGTGCTTGCAGCACACTGAAAAGTACCCCTTTGGTTTACGTACTGGAGCCCTGGCCTCTGGGCCAGATAGGGATAGGGTTCCATCTATGGCCCCCCCACAGTTAGGAATCCCATTCAGCAAAGCCATCCACTATCACCTGCACGTTTCCAAGAGTCACAACCTTCCTAGCAGTCATAACGATTGCTTTGGCTACTTGCATCACAGCAGTCCCCACAGTAGATTTGCCCACTCCAAATTGATTCCCGACTGACGGTAGCGTCTGCATTTGCAAGCATTCCAGAGCTATCGCCACTCGCTTCTCCACTGTAGGGCTCTCTCATCTTAGTTATTATGCGTTCAGCGGAAAGCATGTCCACAAAGTTCAAAGAAATGCTCTTACGCATGCGAAAGTTTTGCACCACTGGGACTCACCCACACCTGCAAAACTATGCGTTCCCACAGTCGTTTGCTTGTTCCCGTGCCCAAAAGGCCGTTCAATGGGTAAACCTGCCCATTACAGCAGTAGCTCCAAAACGCAGCCTGCGGTTAGGGAATTCAGTGTCCGCATGTCACACACAGCTTCTCGCCGCCTGCCGTAGCTGCCACTCAAGCTTCCTGTCCCACCCGCCCTTCCTCTCCTCCTGCCTTTGCAGTTCATGCTCAGCATACAGCACGAGAGTGCGCGAGTGTTACAACTTCACGATAGCGTTACTATCTCAGCAGGGTCCATGATTGCGTGCTATGGCATTTGCTCAGTTCACCCAGGGAAAAAGCGGCAAATGGTTGTCTGCTGCTTCACAAAGAGGGTGAGGCTGTACCCACAACCACCCCGACAATGATTTCTGCCCCATCAGGCACTGCTCTCAAACTCGGAATTCCAGGCGGGAGACTGAGGAACTATGGGATAGCTACGGAACGGCTACCCACCAGTGCACCGCTCCAGAAATCGACGCTAGCCTTGGACCATGGACGCACACTATCGAATTAACGTGCCTAGTGTGGACGCGCACACTCGACTTTATAATATCAGTTTTAAGAAACTGATTTTAGCTAATTCGACATTATACCGTAGTGTAGACGTGGCCTAAGGATAAAGTAGCTTGATGGATCTGACTGACAATGTCATCCAAGGAAAATGTTTTCAAGGACAAGAAATATGTATTGCCAGCAGAGCAATGACACTGTGCCCTATATTTAAAAAATACTTTCCTAAGAGGCTTTGTATATACATTGGGCACCATGGATGACTACATTCCTGAAAGATGCTATCCTCTCTTCATATCCCTTGGTGATGACATATAATTGTTCAACAATGCCAATCAGCTTATCTTCCAGGTATAGCAAAGCAGCTGCAGAAATATCAGCCACTGTCTCTTAGCCACCAATAGTCAGTCATGTCAAAAATCTGCTGGGATCTACTACATGATCAGGATGGCTATGTGCCTTATCTCAAAGCATCAAAAGATCATTCAAGACTCTGACAAACATGAACTCCAAAATACTAGATTCTAGATTAATATCTACTTAGTGTGGCTTTGGTCCTCAGATGCAACTGAAACTACAAAGCCATTAACTTTTCAGTCACCTTGCAAAATAGAATATAATTTTTTAAACTACACTACAATTAAAAACACTTACCTGAGCCTCTAAGCACTAGCTCCTTGGTGAAAGCCATGATGTTACATAATGGTTCGTTCTAACGTAGTTGAACTGAGCCAACAAGAATGATGTGCGGGGGAAAAAAAAAAGTTTTTTTCCTTTTTTTTGGGACGGGTAAGTTTATCATCAGTTATCTGAATATTTCTCAGAGACATTCAGCACATACATTTATAATTACCTATATTTTTTGAAAAAAATGTTCATAGGTCCCATTAAAAAAATTTCAACGCACATTTTCATTACAAAGTGAAAAATTAATCAAAATATAGATTACGTAGCTTTTTTTTCTATAATACAGGATGATAGAAAGATGAACAATAAATTAACAATTTTTTTTTACCTTTTCTAACTTTTTAGCTTCAATGTGCCGCAGTACCTGTTCCCGCCAATCATGTGGGACTTTGCTTTTTCCTGGAGGGTCTAACAAAGAATGTTCAGAATTAACCCGTGGGTTTGGTCTTTTTGTGGGACTAGTCCGTGAATAATTAAAGTCACTAACTGACATAGTTCTTTCTGGTATTTCATTCACTGAAGGGCGAGCACTCTGAGGTCTAGGTACATTTGGACCATCAATGCTGTGTGTTCTTGCAGAAAGAGGTCTCGGTTGCCCAGACATTACTGGTGGAGCTCTTCCCATTGAATGCAAATCTCTATATGTTAAGTAGTCCCCCTCAGCAACCTGGGCACGCCTGGGGGGTCCAGTATCACCAACATTTATGGAAGCTGTAGAGGATATGCTGCTCTGTCTCTGAAGAGTACTTCTGGTTGCTCCAGGAACAAGTCTATCATTCGGTGGAATAGCCCACATTTCTAAATGTCTTCCACCCATCCTTTGATGCATGTTATATGCAGCATTGGCTCGAACATTATTATGATTGGAGAAATTCATGCTGGCAGAATGTTTTACATAATTAGAGCTTTCTGTGCTGTCTGACCTAGACAGACGCTGAGGTGGTAAGCTCCCTTGTTCTATTTGAGCATTTTGTTTTGGGAGCCACAAGGTGTCTTTGGCTGTTGTACTGCTGCTATATTGGATATTATACTGAGGTACACTGAACATCTGTGCACCACTCAGCACTGGTCCTCTAACTACATTAGCACCTTCAGGATTGTGATTTGAATCAAACTTGAACAAAGTTTTTGTACAAGATACTAAATCAGAAGATGATGATGATCCAGGAAAGACCTGCAAAGACTGGTCATATAGAAGAGTCGCAGACTTGCTTCGGACAATGTTTTTTCCATCTGGACCAGCAGATGCTGATTTTACCACTGAGTTGGACTCTTGGGATCCATTGTCATTGACAATATCAAAAATTTTTAGAGCACCATTGTCAATGTTGGTGATACTGTGAGATTTCACCACAGGGCCACTTCGCTGTGGGGACAGATCTTCAGTGCTCTTTGAAATACATATATCCACAGAAGAATCAGTGTCAACTGTGATGCTTTTCTTTAGTTCAGCCTTCCTTGGAGATTGAGGTGCTCTCTCTGAATGTCCATTCACTTTATTTATAGAACAGAGGTTAGAATATTGATTTCTATTTTCTAAGTGCTCAGTTTCTTCTTTCATGTTATAGTTTGAACAGCCCTTTACCGACACTATTTCCTGTGTCTTTAATCTTTCCATAACACTTGGTTGTATTGTATCTTCACTAGTCAGTTTGTTGATGTTCATGTTAATTTGGTCTAATTTGTGTGATTCCTCAGTAGTTGGGTTTAGATCAACACCTTTTTCTATTAGAGCTAATCTCTCTTCAATCCTTAACTCATATTCAGGCAAATTTGTAACTTTCTCTTGCGCACTGATTTCTTCTTCTGCTGTGATGTTGAATTCACCTCCATTTTGCAAAAGGCTATTAAAATTTTCATCTTCTTGCCTGAAAAAAAGATAGTTCTTTGAGAAAACCAGAGAGGCTGACAATAGCATTGATCTATTTTTAAATACTGGTTCAGATAAGTTGTGTATTATCATGCAGAAGTCTCACACCATGGATGCATGATGAGACAAAAGACCAATTGCTGACCTAATTTATAATGCAATATTCCCATTAGGAAAAACATTCTCTATTAACGGCCTAATCCTACAAGTTTTACTCACATGACAAGTTGCACTGAAATTAATGGACTATTCATGTAAACAAGAATTCTTGTATTAGCAACAGGTTGTAAAATCAGGCCCTAATTTCAGAATTCCACTAAAAAATTCAGTACTAATGTTTCAATATTTTACTTATTTCATTTTTGTTGCAATAAAATGATATATTTCTGATTTGATACTTCTAAACGTAAGATCAGCATAAGAAAAATGCCTTGATTTTAGTTCGTTATATCATATTTTAATTACTAAACTATAGATTGCTAGCCATTAAACTAATAGATTACAATGTTTAAGGAAATCTAACCACTTTTTGCAACCTGGGTCTATTTGCTCTCCAATATCCTCTGAATTATAGTAAATGATATGATGAAGTTTTCTGTAGAGGTAACAGAAAAATAAAAGTTGAAAAGGATCCAATTATTGTACCTTAAGTAGATGGGAACAGATTCTTGAGTATTACAATTTGCTGGGGTGCCTTTTTTTTTTTTTTTTTAAAGTTATTTTGTGTTGCACTTCAAGATAAAAGTCCTATTTTGTTATTTAAAATTATTTTAGAATATGAACATTTAAATTGATTATTTAATGAACAATAATCAAGGTATCAGACTGGACTATAACAATAATTTTGTACTAAAAGATAAGCAACATGTTTCTCTATTGTAGTTGCTCCGGTATCCTTGCTGTTATAGCCTTGCTATAAACAGTTTCACAAACCTGATTTTGGAAATAGCAGCACTATGTGTTTCTTTGTCCGGAGAGCACACTGAAGTGTCATTGCTACTGTCAGTATTTAGAGAAACTGAATCTGACATTCGAGAAGGAGAGGAACAATTGCTGTTATTGTGATTGCTGTTGTGGGTGGCTTCATCTGATAAGGAATCTGCATCTTTATCTGAAACAAAATTTTTAAGTTTAGTCATGCACATATTGATCTTCTATAAAGTCAACAAATATTCACATGTAATGCTTATTACTAGAAAAGGAAAGTATAATTTCTTCATACATTCTAACACTATAAATAATTATTTATTTTTGTTATTATTATTATTATTATTATAATAATAATAAATGGCCTTTGCAAAGTTCAGTTTTGCTTCATATAATTTGATGGAATTTCTGTTTTTGTCAGCAATGGTTCCTGTTTAAGGAACAGATGGTTAAATGCAGCCAGTACTTGTCCACTAGTGAAATTCAACTTGTGCTCTTTTTAAGGTTTATTGGCCAGGTGCCAACGTTACATTATATAATCTTTTCCAAAGGCCATCAATCAAATCATGTTCCACATGTTTGTTTTTAGAACCCCTTTAAGTGCTTATATTGCACAAATGTTATTAGCTTTTTTCCCAACTAAAGTGTTCAGCTTCGTATGTGAGAAACATGGTAATGTAGCAGCACACAAAGTTGCTACTTCCTAACCTTACGATATAATTCCATTTATTTGAATCCAGTGTGCCCCTCATGTAGCCCTATTTAAATCATCTGCTGATTGCAGAGATAAAGGGAGGGTGACCCGCATTAGTACCATAATTGGGCCCCGGGTGATTGCTACTTTCCACCACCCAACACAGAAGTAATGAGGTTGAGTAGTGCCCGTATAAGAAAAATTAAAATTACTGATTATTTTTTAAGAAAGGTTTTTAATGACTTACGGCTATAAATGCAACGCAAACAGAACAGGAAAAGAAAAATTAAAGACCAGCATTGAATAAGAATTAATATAAATGACAAGTTATACTGAAGACAACCACAAGTACAGGTAATATTATGCATTAGTTACTACTATAAGGGAATGTAACATTATGCATTAGTATTGAATATAAATGGCAATTTATACTGATGACAGGCACAAACACATACAAAGCTATTACTACATATTAACTACTAACTTTACATGTACTGTTTTTGCCCTTAGTAAGCACAAGTACAAGTAAAGATATTATATATTGGATTAACAACTTACTACTATTTTTAAACAATGTAATACTATTATTAAGCTTTTACTACTACTTTTAATACTGCAGTACTGATACCACCTGAGAATAAATGCTTCCAACACTACCATTTTTAATACTGCAGTATTAACACAGCTTCAGATTAAATTAGTTTGAGCAACCAGACTCTTTTATAACCTTACCCTGCATTTGTTTGAAAATACGTTACCCTTTAGTCAGCTGTTTTTTGCACTGGCCAGGTACAGACGGTCTAAAAGTGCACATTCCTTTGGTTCAGGTGGTGTTGGTTGGGTTTACCAACACACACACACACAGTTTTGTGCCTTCATACTTCTTATTTTATTTGTTGAACATGTTTTAAAACAGACCAACCAATTAGGGTAGGCCAATTTACTGTGGTGGTTGGGGTTACTTTGATATTTAATTATTGTTTTAATTTTATAAGTTATGCACAAGGAGATAAGTTATTTCCATATAGCCCATTGTTTTGATTGTGGGTAATGTGGTTTTATAACCTCTGCCTGAAGGCCTAACTTATTTTACCACATAGGAGTTAGCATAAAGCGTTATTTGGTTGCAGCATTTTTTGACCGCAAGTTTTAGCCTAATTTTGCAAAGCTTGCTTTTTGAAGCTTCCGGAAGTTTGAGGCCCAACACTGACAATACTTTTGTTCAGTTTAGGCTTGACAATACAGTTGTTCAAATTATTTACACTTATAACATCTCAATAGCCTTCATCACTGACAGTGATTAGTCAGGTTTTTCTTAAATAGACAAATACTTAAAACCATTATAGGACATAATTTAAATACAATCTGGAGTTTTAATCTATTCAATGAAGTTTTTTTCCTACTCTTTAATAAAGTACAAAGTATTAAGCAAACATCAGCATTACTCCCTTCATTCCCCATATTTCTGTATCAATGAAACTGCAGCTCAAAATAGCACTTCAGTTTATCTGAATGCCAAGTTATCCAAAAGTTTTATATGTCCCCCAGTCATCTGGATAAACAGGAATGTACTGTATATAGTTATAACACAGCTATATATTAAACAAAATATTCTGGAAGAAAATGAATCTTTGAAAAAACCTTTGAATGTGCTCTAAATACTGTTATGTTCTGAAGAATAAGTTTTATAAATATAGCAAGAGAAGATCAACAATGTTTTTATGCCTAACTATAGTCCCAAAACAGAACTCTAGTATTTTCATGAAGACCTGTAAGGCATGTATTCTTGTACACGTTTGTTCTTGCTTAACCTGTGCATACAAATACCTGGTGAGCAAGTAGAAATCATCTATGTGCATGGCCTACTAGGCACCAAACTAGTCAGTCATAAGCAAGTCTGGTTTCATACACATAAATTTGACAGGCAAATGTACATATAAAATTCACCTTGCCTAACTTTGAAAATCTGGCTCCAAGAGACTAACTCAGGCACCAGCAGGAATTAATTTGTCAACCTGGCCTCTGGCTCCTGGGACAAAGAGTTTTTGGCTCATGTTATTAACCAGACGTCAGATGTCAGGGAAGGCTTTGCTAACTGTCAAGATCATCTCCCTTTCTCACACTTCTTCCGCATGCAAGTAAATGAATGTTATGTGCTCCAACGCGGGGCAAAGCCCTACAGATCCGTAAGGTCTCATTAACCTTCATCCCTTTATACTGTATTCCAGAGTGCTTCTTGCTCTGAAAGGAACTGGACTGGGCAACATAGGAGAATATACAAAATGGGCAAAGAACCATCTCTTTCCTAACTTTTAAAAGTTGTGTCCAGAAAAGCTGGACTAGCCCTTACACTTCTGACAAAATGGTTGCCCTGGCTAGAACAATTATCCTCCAGAGAACCAATTCTGGTTCTTCTAACAAATTTCATAATACAAAGTTTCCTCTTGAAAGAGAGAGAGAGAACAAAGTGCCTTTGGACTTATGAACACCAGTTTGGGATGAAAAAGAGTCATGTGGCAAATTCAATTTTTTCTGCAGTTTAAATTTTCATTCATTCCACTAAAATGGGATATTTATAGGCTTGGCAGGATTCAATTTAAATTGGCAGTCATCAGTAAACGTTGATTTTACCTGACACACATCAATGGAAAAAATTATCCATCAATAGCTATCAGGGAGTGCAGCTTCCCCCCACACTTTGCATCCACAGGGACCTTGTATTCCAGCCATGTAGAGAGCGCTATGCAGCCCTGCTGACACAGTCCTATGACAACATAGGGTGCCTCCTGCTGCAAAACTGTGAAATATATTTTTTTTAAAATCTATCAAAATTTGGGGGGAGGGGAAGGTTAAAAATAAATCACTAACTACCAAATTTACAAAAAAATCAAAATCAAATTCTGCCATACCTAGGTATTTACTCAATAATAGAGAAATGAACAATCCTCAGAACCATATAACAGTACTCTTGATTTTGTGTGTTTTATCATCTAACCTTTTTTATTATTGCTAAGTGCTACTACTTTTGGTTGGTTAATGGAAGTTTCTATCAGCGGTGGGCGCATTTCTGCCATTTTCATCTCTTCATCAGAAGAGAGTTCTTCTGACTCCTGCCAAAGGAAAAACAAATAGCGTTTATGCTGTAAATCTGTAGTGGATTGCTTAAAAAAGTTAAATGAATGCTATAAAAATTGCCACCCTACAGAAATCCCAGATATTACAAATAGCACTAATGAATGCTTAAATCATAATTAAGTTTCCAAAAGTTACTAAGGATTTGGATACCTCCACTTTTGTTTGCCGAACTTGAGACACCAGGGCAGATGCACAGCCCTTTCT
Organism: Chelonoidis abingdonii; assembly: GCF_003597395.2. Classification (NCBI taxonomy): domain Eukaryota; kingdom Metazoa; phylum Chordata; order Testudines; family Testudinidae; genus Chelonoidis; species Chelonoidis abingdonii. The sequence continues at coordinate 43,624,015 of NC_133774.1, read as the reverse complement.
AAAAAAATCAGGCCACTTGAGGTGTCTCAGGTTGGCAGCCAAAAACACAGATATTCAAAATCATAAGTGATATTGGAAAATCTAAAATGGCAGCTCTGGCAGAACAAAGTGTGGTAAGGAAAGCCTATAGGCAGGCTGCAGGGGTTCAAATTCCTACCTGAGTGTGCCCTCCACTTAGCAATCTAGTTAATCCTGAAGCAAAAAGTGATGATATTTTGGCATCATTTTGAGGAACAGAAACTAGCTACGCCTTTGGATATTTTGCAGAATTTCAGAGTCTGATAGTTTAGTCTCTCCCCTTTTTCTGGACAATTCTATTATGATCTAATAATATTCTCAAATAAAGTGTGGAGCAGTAGTAAACTGAATTCAGATTTATATTCATAGGGCAGGTATTTGCTAGGAAGTTTGAGGTCTGAATCTAGGTTTTAAGGCTGAATACTCAAGGGAAAACGTTTTCTGCTTCTTTTGGTCAGGGTTCAGTCTGAGAAGCTGAAAATTCAACCTCTTTCTGATGTGAAGAGATGGAACAGGAGGAGAGCAGGGTGAGGTGATCAGAAGGCAATATATGTTTTTCCTTTTGTGTTGTTTGGCTACCTCCTTCTCTAGCCTATTACTGAGCAGCTTGATTGATGTCTGTAAACTTTGAGAGGGCAGTGTCAGTTGCACAAGCATCCACTTTCCAGAAATACATCCAAAGAAACTTTTTTTCAGTGATATTTGAAACCAGAGGACTTATAGGAGAACAACACTTAACTTTACCCAAAGAGATTAAACAAATAAAGTTGCAGCTTGACTGATTTTGTGAAAGGCAGACGTCAGCTTGTCTTTTATTTAATCACACCAAGCTAAAAGAGCTCTGGTGAAGGTATTAAAGGCCATAGCAGCTTCCCCAGATGCAGCTGAGCACCATAATTCTTTTTGAGTCACTTCTTTATTTTGCTCAGTTTGCTCTTTAAGGAAAAAAAAAAAAATCTCCTTCCATGAAGTAGACGGTTCTTTCAGGGGAGTCTGTTTCCTCTTAAAAATACTGCAAAATCCTTCTAGTAGGGAGACTGGAAACTGAAACCTGCAAGATTAACACTTCTTGATATAGATTTCTTCCTGCTAGGCGTTTCAGGATATTTCAGCTGCAGGACTTCTGGTAGGAGCTACAGGAGGCTCTTCTTCCATGATGCAGACTGACTAACAACTCTATTCCATAGTGCCTTTGGCTGCAGTAAGGAAGGACTTATTGTGAGGACCAGCAAACACAACTTAGCCCCCCAAAACAGAAATGTGTTTCAATGCAATTGGGACAGTCACTCACTCTAACTATTTCTCCACTCTCCCCTAGATTTTAATGCAGCAGATAAAACAGTTACTGACCTGTACTAGAATTGTTATTCTTTGAGATATGGTTGCAGACATGTAATTCTACTCAGGTGTGCAAATGCCCAGTACACCAAAGAACTTTGCTTAGCAGGACCCATCAGGGTGGTGCTTGTGCACTTAAATAGCCTGGGGAGGGGCTAAGGGAAGTGCTACCCCAACTCTTTAGTTCCTTTGCACCGAATATGAAGAGCAAATGCAGGGGGGACGGAGGGTGGGTCGTGGAATACGGCTGCACCCACATCTTGAAGAACAACAATTACAGTATAAGTAAATAACCATTTTTCCTTCAAGTGGTTACAGACATGTGTTCCCCTCAGGTGACTCACATGCAGTACTCTTAGGAGATGAGGCTCGGAATCTACTTAAGTAACGATTGTAGGACTGCTCTCCCCTGCTTTCCTGCATCTGACTTAGTTGCAATGGTAACAGCACAGTACTTGGTAAAATACTATCAACATTACTTAGGCACTCACTGAATGAACCTGTAATCTCTGTGGAGGCATTGTCTGAGGTACTTCGTATGTTGTCATAATGCAGGAAGCTATCCACCTGCAAATCACCTGTGCAGAGACTGCCTGAACTTTCATTCGATCCTCATAGGAAACAAAAAACTGAGGGGATACTTGAAAAGTTTTATCCCTTTCTGGGTAAGATACTAAAGTATGGTCTCATATCCACGTGAAGTTGCTATTCATCGGCATTCAAGTGCAGTTTAGAAAAGAACACTGGTAAATAAATCATTTGGGTAAGAGGAAACCACTTTCAACAAAAAGTGTGATGTGGCTGTAGGGCCACCACTTTGTCTATGAAAAAGTGATTATACAGGGGCTCAGCCATGAATGCCTGTAGCTCGTCTGCCTCATAACCTAAGTCGTGCAGAATGCAATGCCATCCATAGCCTCAGAAACCAACCTGACATTATAATCAAAGAGGCTGATAAAAGAGGTGCTGTTGTCATCATGAACAGGTCTGACTACCAAAAGGAGGCCGCCAGACAACTCTCCAATACCAAATTCTATAGGCCACTTTCCTCAGATCCCACTGAGGAATACACTAAGAAACTGCACCATCTACTTAGGACACTCCCTACACTAACACTGGAACAAATCAACATACCCAATCTGTTGATCTGATACCAAATCATTTTTTTTAAATGTCAAAAATAACATTTTTCAGAAACATTTGCAGTGGCTTGTCAGAACTAAGAATATGCTACTGGGAAAGGAGATACAGCTGTCCGTGATTCCCAAAGGGTGGCTTCTGAGAATGTGCAATATATATATTGTTCATTATTTAATGCACACACATAACTGCACTTAATCTATGAAAAAATACAGTTTAAAAATTGTGATTTGAAGTAATTTTGTTCACTAGTGAGTTCCCCTGGTTTATGTCATGTCTCTCTAGCGGGTCCTATGTAGAAAGAGATGAGGGACTCATCACACATCTAATACAAAGTTTACAGGAATTCAAGATCTCTGCCTGAATCTTAAACAAAAGCCAGCAGGTTTTTAAACTCACAACAGCTAAATTAAATTCAAACTTCCTTTACTGTAGATGTCTACATTAATCACAGTGGGATAGATTTTTGAAAACATGTCTCCTTTTTACGTTTAAAATGTGTAGGGACAACTTGAAAGTCTAAGTTTCAGACTGCTCCCACAAATCAGATACTTGGATATCTGAATGACAGCTGTGGCCACAACTACCTATGCAACAAAAAGGGGGAGACAGCTAAGGGGAAGCAGAAAATCAGTGCCAACATGAACACTCTCTAGACCACACATTTATATCAGTGATTTTAGAGGGTTTTTTTTTTAAATTCACATATATTTCAGTCTGTTATCTCCAAATAAATGCAGATAAAAACTTATTTCAAAATAATTTGAAATGAGAAAAACATTGCATTACTTTGTTAATAACCATACTTACTTCCCAAATGCTCGCAATGCTAACGGGACGGGCATTTCTGCTATTGTCAACATAATTTTTCATTGCTATCTTTCAGAACAACAGATTCAATCCAACACAAATGCAATTCTTTTACTGCCATGGTGTTCATCACACTGCCATACCTCAAGCGTATCTTCATGGTTGACAATTATTTTTGTGTTCTCTAAAGTTTTAACATGTGAAGTCATCTGTAAATTTCCAGTGCTGTGCTCAGCTTCTGGTTCAGTGGGCTTCTGCACGCAGTTTTCCATCATATAGTTCTCTCTGTCTTCTGTTTTGCTCTTTGCTGAAGCCATTTCTGCAGTCTAGAGTAAGTAAAAAAAAAAAAAAAGAAAAAAGAAAAAAAAGATTATTAGTGGAGAACCACCCTGCAAAGGTTCATAATTATTAATATTTTATAATTAGAGCTAATACGTTATATTCTGGGAAAACCATACAATGACATAAAACAGACTCAACTTCAAAACTTCATAATTTTGACTGTGAAGCAAATTGGAGAGAAAAAAACCTTTCAGATTATTAAGACAGCTGATTATAAACTCCCCCCGCTCCCCCCGGCCTATTTTATCCAATACATTCCTATTAGAATGGCAGATAAGTGAACACATTGATCAAAAACAACAACACACACACAGGTGGACTGACAATGAGAGAAGTGAGCAGCTGTCAGCACAGTTCTCCCGCCTTACCACCAAGCAGAATCAACATGTTTCAGCCAGTGAAGGATCCCTTAGATGCTTCACCACTGCTGCCTTTTTCAGCTTTTCCTATAAACCCTCTGGTCAGATGGGAGAAAAGCAGAGCCCTTTGTGATCATTCTGATTTCCAATTTGAGGGTCAGCAAATAAGGAATGCTTAAAGGTGATGGAGGTGCATCTTTTGGAAGATCAAACAAGCTACTTTTGTGATATGTCTAATTTATACTGGCCTCAGGAGCGAGTCACTCGGGTTGCTTCTTAAGTAGAGTCATTCAGAGGGCAGCAACTATTATTAACACAAAGCAGCCATTTATAACTGGCTCTTTTAAAGTACTGAATACACAGGTTATGATCTTTAATTTGACTTTTTTTTCCTCACTGAAACCTTTCAAAAAAAGAGATTGAATTAAAAGAAATAAATCAATATATTGTTATGCAATATCATACTCCAGATCTTTGGGATAGCTGTCAAAACTGGAAGAGAATATTGATTCTAACCTTTACACCCACATCTTTTACTGAAACTTGCTGGCCTTCTTTCTTTGACCCTCTGCCACCATCTTCAGTGGTTTCTTCATCTTTTAGTCTGTGTACTATCGTTTGAACTGTTTTGACCATATTCTTTAGTTCATCAGGATATGGTGTTGGATATCTCTTCAAATTACCCTCCTGAGAAACAAAGAAAATAAGAGAAACAAAACAACTTAACTTAAAACATGAATATTCAATCAAATATGAATTTGACAAGAAGGAATTAACAGAACAAACCCTGCATAACTATTTTGCCATTTCAATTATACCTGGATAAACCCAGGGGTGCTGAGGCTAAATTAGCTAGTCCCGGAAAACAGTTTGTCGTCTAATGCGTGCCCCATCCTGTCCCATTAAAGTGGTTGCAGTTTCTCCTTGTCGTATATTTATAGAAAACTCAAAATACAGTCCTTAATCACTGTGAGATGCCAATGATTCTTTCCAACTACTATCTTGAATTTTTTCAAAGCATCATAGTTCAGAAAAATAATGCCTTAAGCCAGTTCACAGTTTAATAACATGTGCTCCGTTTTAATAACATATTCTAACCGGCCAGGCAAAGGAGACCCCAGTGATCAAAAAGATTTCTCCCTCGGGTAATTTAAAAAATATAAGGCATGAAAATAAATAGGTTTTATGCTTTTTAATTCTTCAGCTACTACAGACTAATCGGTGCAGATAGAGGTTGATTGCCATTAGCAAGAGTAAAGGGGGAGAATTAGGAATTCAAAATGGAGTTGGCAGTACTGACCCTGGGTGGTGCCTCCCTTTCATCTTTATCTTCATCACATTCAAATGCCACCTGAGCACGCTGTTTTCTCTGCTCCTCCCACAAAGAGGGATTGAAACTTTCATTATCAGATATGAACAGAACTAAATAAAAAAAAAATTCCAATAAATACAGGACACATGAAATTATATTAGAAACCATTTCTTTTTCATTCCTTTTATTAGGTGTGGTTTGTATTTATATCTGTGCTTCAGAAGGTAAAGGACCAGAAGTACCAGAAACTAAAGACCTTCTATCCTCAGACCAATGCTATGCTGCAGCTCATTGCATTGAAAACCTGCCCATTTTGTATTAATAGTGACTTCAGTTGCAATCTACAGAAAAATCCTCTGCAAAGCTGTATTTCAGTTTTCAAGTATTCTCACCGAAGGAACTCCCCTGAGCTGAGCTTGCCAACTGTAAAAAAATTATGCAGGCTGCTTTTCTGATATATCTAATAAAGGCTGATATAGCAACACTCAACTTCATTTCACTAAGATTTACGTATTTCCACTAAAGAAAGAGACTTAGCTACAAATATGCCAGACTTCCAAATATCCATACTACTACTACTACTTCCACTACCTCCGAGCCTTAAAAATAACAAAACCCCCCAATAAAAACATTAAGATAAGCACATGGTTAAGCAGGAATTATGAAAATTACAGTTTTACAAAACTATTTCTTATTTTTAGCGAAAGGAAAAATCCTAGATTACCTTGTTGTCACCAATTACTGCAGCATATATGTTTATGATAGACGTTACATAAATTGGTTCTGTATTAATCTGTCAAACTTTACTACAAAAATCCCCTGCATTCCTATATATCACATTAGCAATGAAGAAGTTGCTCACATAAACAGCTGCTTTTCAATATCCTATACTTGGAATAGAACAGTGTTTCTCAAACTGGGGTCTGTGGACCCCTGGGGATCCCGCTGATCAACTCCTCCCCCACACCCTCGTTCAACTCCTCTCCCTCCCTTCCAGCGCCTCCTTCACACCTGGGAGAAGGAGGGGGAGGAGTGGGGATTTTGGGTACATGCTGCTCCTGGAAGCAGCCAGCCCGTTCCTGTGGCCTGGAAGGCAGGGCGTCTCCATGTGCTGCCCCCAGCTTGAGTGCCACTCCGCAGCTCCCATTGGCCGGGAACTCCGGGCAATGAGAGCTGTGGGGGTGGTGCCTGCAGGCAGGGGGCAATACGTGGAGACACCCTGTCCCCTGCCTAGGAGCCAGTGCCAGAAGGATGTGCCGGTCACTTTCAGGAGCTGCCCGTGGTAAGTACTGCCCCCCTTCTCCTCTTCCAGCACCCCAACCCCCTGCTGTAGCCCAGAGCCTGACCCAAACTCCCTCCCAGAGCCCTCACCCCCTCCCCACACCCAAACTGCCTCCCGCACCCCCTCCTGCACCACACACACCTGCCCCAGTCCTAAGCCCCCTCCAGTGCCCAAGCACCAAGCCCAGAGCCTGCACCCCTTACCCCCTCCCACACCCAAACTCTCAGCCCAGAGCCCACACCCCCACCTGCACCCCAACCCCCTGCCTGGTGAAAGTGAGGGAGGTGGAGTAGAGTGAGCGACTGGTGGGGGAGATGGAGCGGGGACGTGGCCTCCGGAAAGGGGGTTGGGCATGGCCTTAAGGAAGGGGGTGAGGCAAGGGCTGAGCGGGGGGTTTGGGGATCTCTGAAAAATTTTAAATCAAAATGGGGGTCCTCAGATTGCTAAAGTTTGAGAATCACTGCAATAGAAAAATAATTTCTAGATTATATGAACTCCAAATGTAGCCTGCTATAGTCAAGATGATTAAAATTATATGTATTGAATAAATAAGGCAAATATTGACATTTCAGCAAAATACATCTTTGAAGACAAATTTCAGTTGACTAATCTATACTTGGAGTGCATTACTATATAGGTTTTTCCTACCTAAAAAAAATTAAGGGATTCAATCTATAGTTCTTTTTGAAACCTGGTTTTGGGATGGTGACCTTTCTCCTTCATGACTGTTTTGGAGTGGAAGAAGAGTACTTACTCCCCTTTTCTGCTTTCTTATATTGGGTCGGAACAACCCCTCACCCTTTTTGTGATAATACTCTCACAATTTGGGATGAGAATGTGTGTTAAATGAACATTATTAAGGTTGTGAAATCACTGGGTTTCAAAGGTCACGCAATTCTGACATTTCCCAACTTCTGAGTACTTGATTTCACAACCTTAATAACATTACTTTAACTTTTTGCATGTGAGTAATTTCCTAGGTTCTCAGAAAAAGCAAATTTAAAAAAATAAATCAGAAAGTCCATCATGTGGCATCATGTTAATAACCACATGGCTCATCAGCAGAGTTGGAACTTTTACATTCACTGCACAGAACTCTGCCACTTGAGCTGAAGAAGTAACTGATAACAGAAGTGGGTTGTCATCCTCCTTGTGGACTAACACTAGTGGGGGATGAGACACTTTGCCAGTAGATTTCAGAGATTTTTGCTGACAGCAGATGAATGGTGAGAAAAATGGAGTCTAGGATTCCATTCCAAACTCTGAAGTGGCCAGGTATCTCTCCTTCTGCTTGTCCTCCAACAAGCCTACCTTCTCCTGCCCTGACCTGTCCAACCTGTCCCTGTGCCATTTCTTCCTCACCCCTGGCTTCTCATTCCAGACACATTCTTGTCACCTAGCCAGTTCTTGTCTTCATTCCTCACCTGTCTCTTCCCAGTTAGTCTCCTTGCCCAACCAGCCCTATTCTCCACACTCCTTGAGTTCAATCTCTTCCCCCATTCCTGTTCTCTCACTTCCTGAACTTCCAGTCTCCTTGCCCAGCCAGTTCCAGCTCCTGGCTTCTCACTCTTTCTCCGATCTCTCTTCTACCCCCAATCCTCACCTCATAATTGTAGCCCCCCTATCAGGGTTCCTATTGCTAACTCAGCCTCCCCCTTCCCCAGCTCCTTTTCCCAATCTTTTTGCCAAGGCAGTCCTAGTTCTTTCTTCACATCCATGTCCTCATCAGATCTGTCCATCATCCACCCCTTCTCCACTCCTACCAATTCTCTGTTCTAATGTCCTTTCCCAAGCACTCCCAGTCTCCCCAGGTTCTCATCCACTCTCAGTCCCTTGCCACACTCCCAGTTTCCCTTGCCAGGAAACTGGTCCCAAACTCCTTACCCAACTAGTCCCAGTCCTCTCACTCACTTGCCTCAATCTTCCCTTCCTCCCTCTAGGCTCCTTGTCTCAATCTACTACTTCTCCCACCCTCACCCCCATCCAACTCATGCCTTTTGCATCACAGTCAGGGAACTTCCTTCTTTACTTTACCTGGCCACCAACAGAAGAAACAGTCTCCCTTCTCCCAGATCCAATTCCCAGACCCATCCTGGATGAGAGCAGCAACTCTGCTGAGCTCCTATATCTCTGGGCTTGTGCACGCTCAGTTATTTTATGGCAATAGCATATGAAGAGTTTGGTCACGCACAGAAGCTGCTGCATGCTCAGTGTGGACAGAATCTTTGGAAATTCTATCTGCGAAGTTCTAACTTGTCTACCTTCCATGTGCAACTTACATTTTGCCAAGGCTTACAACTTAGCCAAATCTGGGTGTTTTTTCATGGGAACAGCAACAGCACGTCCCTGAAACAAAGGCCACTTCCGGACCCCTACCAACTTTCAAGTTCCTGTGCCAAAGCATGGACATGCTAGACCTTCTCAATGAAATGGATTTAAGAACTTTTTTTCCCACAGTATGGCAAAACAATATATTTTTCCCTAACCTCATTCCTGGAAACGGCCAAACCATTCTGGATCAAACTTTCAAAAAAAGTCAGTCCGAGGCACACATCAGACAGAGCAATTTCCAGCCCAAAAGGTTAATCTTCGGCAAAATTATAAGCAACTGAAAACAATATCTTTTATAATGAGATGAGTCAGGCAAACATAATAATAGATGGCACTGCCAGTCCTGATCTCTGTTTCTCTCTGTCACACAAACGCACACTCTCTCTCTCGGCCCTTCTCTCCCACCATTTAATAATCCCTGGACTTGCTCAGTTCTACCTCCGAGCAATGATTGTTCACATTCTTCAGACAAATTTTCATCAAATTGTTCTTGGTTTTAGATCTATATATTGAAAGTCATGTTCTCTGAACTCTTTCCATTTTTACTTTCACTGGTCAGCATTTTTGACAAAAAGAATCAATTCCTACCATCCTCACTCCTTGGTTGCTGGGGGAACATGTAATTAGTAAGCACTGTTTTCTGTGTTTCAGGGTCGACTTCTTTTTGAAGGGGGATGAGCGGTTTAGACTGAGAAAAGAAAAAATACTATGAGAATATACATGTGTAATATTCAAATAGGATCTCCACATTGAAATCCCTGCTGCTTTGCAGATTAGATTTTGAAGATTGATCTGTCTGGCATTAATTCCTATGTATTCTTCTCTGAAGGATTTTTACAAGTTATACCAAACAAAGTTATATCAAAGAAGTGCCTGTTTAATAATAATAGTGTGGGCATTCTATAAACAAACACTCTATAATAGTGTATTAGAGATGCATAAAACGGATGGATAAGTATACACGACAAAGTATTCAGTTTCATTCCAGGACATTTCATAGTCCCAAAATATTCTACATCTGGAGTGTACATTATCCATTTGAAACTGCAGGGAAGTGCACAGAACAGAACAATTTTCTAAACTAAAATTAGATCAGGACATTAGGTTCAGTGCCCTGCCTTTCAAAACATGTAAAGACTCTTGAAATTACCAGTGTGGTTGCTACTTCTGTTTTCAAAGTAGCAGCCGTGTTTGTCTGTATCCACAAAAAGAACAAGAGTACTTGTAGCACCTTAGAGACTAACAAATTTAATTTGAGCATAAGCTTTCGTGGGCTACAGTCCACTTCATTGGATGCATGCAGTGGAAAATACAGTAGGAAGATATATATACACAGAGAACATGAAACAATAGGTGTTACCATACACACTCTAACGAGAGTGATCAGTTAAGGTGAGCTATTACCAGCAGGAGAGAAAAAAAGCTTTTTGAAGTGGTAATCAAAATGGTCCATTTGCAGCAGTTGACAAGAAGTTGTGAAGAACGCGGGGGAGGGGAGGGAGGGGGAAACACACTTCAGTCTCCCTGGTCACTCGATTACAGACCTAAAAGTCGCAATATTACAACAAAAAAAACTTCAGAAACAGACTCTAATGAGAGACTGCTGAATTGGAATTAATTTGCAAAATGGACACCATTAAATTAGGCTTGAATAAAGACTGGGAGTGGATGGGTTATTACACAAAGTAAAACTATTTCCCCATGTTTATTTCCCCCTCCCCTCTCCCACTGTTCCTCACAACACTACTGGATTACCAGAAGTATGAATGTCTTCCATTCATGTGCCACTCACTGCTGTTTAGCTTATAAAAACTGAGGAAATTACAACCTAAGGTTGTCTTGGTGTATCTGCAGATTATCACTTTTTACCCAACTGATTATTCCATAAAATTAACTATTTCTATTGAGAGTAACTTGGACACATACCAATTGTACAAACTTATTAAAAATACTTTTCACCTGATTGTCTGACAGCCACATCGCAGTCAGCTGTTGTAGCTTTGTAAAGCTATAGGGCAAATTCTTCAGCCTGTGAAAGAAACATCACAATATACAAGGCAAAAAAATTAATCTAAGTATGGCTGTCAAGACTAATGGTCTATTCAGAAACAATGCTTTCTCTCTCTACATATATTGCCTCTAAAAAGCTTGCAAAACATTTAAAGAAAATATTGTTAGATAAATAGAAAGGTAATAATTCGAGCAGCAAACCATTTCATTTCCAGTAAATGCTAAAGCTGTGTTGAGAAAGATAATTCTGTTTTGTGGTGGAGTTCAATATTTTGAAATTTGGTATTGTTTTGTTTAGCTACAACCTCCTCCCTCCCGCCTGCCCTCACCCCACCCCCCGACCCCCAAAGTCTGAACTGTCACTAAAGTGAAGGAGCAAATCCAAATGGTGGGCTTTCCCAGATCTGCAGACCCTAGAACTTCTGCAGTCTCCAACTCTGAGACAGTACACCTGGTGGGCTGCCAAGGAGCCAGATAGGCAAGCTGGCAGGTAACTAGGCTGTGTTCCATTGGAATCCTGCTTCACTTCCAGAGGAACTTTGCCAAAATCGAATGATCTCTGTGAAATGTTTCAGTTTCAATGGAACGGCAAATTCCTGCAAAGAAATGTTTTATCACAATTTCACTGACCAGTCTAATAAATTCAGAGATGCACTCAAAGTACTATACAGTGTACTGTGATAGTATTCTGTATCTTGCTTTGTACTGTTCATACATATATGACATTCAAGTCTTTCCTGAAATACTGATTCAGATAGTCTTATAAACTTAACTCCCAAGGAATAAATGTTGATGATTATGAATGAGATGAAGTTGTGCCACACAAGGAAAAAAAAAATTCATTAAAACCAATTGGGCTTAACAACTACAACATATCTGTTGGATTCACATGCAGCTGGAAGAGTACAATAGAAATCAAAATGTGAAATAGTGCAGTTCTGCTTCATGAATCACTCCTACTGCGGTGACTGGAAAGGAATAAAGAAGCTTTTACAAAATGTAGAGGTGTATGCAGTAAGATGATTAATAAAATATATGCAGTAAGATGATTAATAAAATATAAATGAAAGGTGTTATTTTAACTTTAAGATGAGAAAGAGCTCCCAGAGAAAGATCACAACATTTTTGGAAGGATGGAGTGAAAAGGATTATATTTTGTAAAAAAGTGGTGGAGACACAATGCATTCCAATCTCTGCAATGCTTCTGCATTTTATGCCATAATTAACTAAATGAATGCAATTCACAAACCTGTTGTCACTTAGATTGATGACTTTTAATTTCTGCATATCACCCATTTCTTCAGGGAGAAATTCAAGCTTGTTGGAATGCAGAAATAGCACTGTTACATTTTTCCAGTTTCCAATCTGAAAAAATAAATGATTATTCAGCTTTCCAACTCTACTTACACTGATTCACAATATTAGAATGAACACATCTAATATTAAATTTTATTGTGTGTGCATAATTTTATTTGCTTTATTCTTAAATATGAAAGTGAATATACCATTATAATATTAAGTAAAAGTAATTATTCTTTTCTTCACTTTGTATCGTGTTGTTTATGAACTAAAAATTCAGACATTACTTTTGCAAAACCAAGCTTGCCTCAAAATATTTCAATACTTGGACTGCAATTGCTTGAAAGGCACTATATATATACACATCAATTAATTTTTAAAATATTTTCAGAAAATCCACTCAAAATCTGTCACTTTTGAATCTGAAGTGAACAGAACTAAGGTAAGTATAAAATATAGTCTAATATCTAGGTAATATAGATTAATATTGGCTCTGAGCAAAAACATACCTCTGATGGCAGCTGTGTTAAAAAATTATGGTCTGAAGCAAAGGTCCTTATGTTAGTGAGTTGCCCAATAGATGAAGGCAAAGCTTCAATCTCATTGAAACTACAATCCAATTCTTCTACTGATATTAGCCTGAACAAAATTAAAGGAATTCAAAATATTAACCTATGTACATGAAAACTTACTTGCTTTAACAATATAATCCTTAATAGAAATAATTTTCATTATAATTAGAATAAGTTTATTTACAATTAAATTTATGGATGAAACTCAAATGCTTCACAAACCTAAATAACCATTAAAAAAATTCAGATACTTTTTGAACCTGAACTATACTGATACTTTCTCCTCATGTATTCAGGCCAAGTAGACTTTTTCCTCAACTACCTGTAGCCTGTTTTTCAATCTCTGCTACCCCAACACAGTCCTTAAATCTAAATGGCTGATGACCTAGGTACCTGTGTCATACGGCCCAGCATCTCCACTTAAAATTTGTACACACTGCATCATACAGTGCTGTTTGAAGAACACCAGATAATGGAAACATTCAAAGTAGACAAGCCAGAATCAGAAAAATGTCAAGCAGGGGCGGCAATGAAGGGATAAAGACTTCTTTAGTCCTAAGGAGTAGGAATATGGCATTTAGAGAGCAGTTGGTGCCATACTGATGAGGACTCATTAAGCAAACATTTTTAAAAGGTGAAGAATCGGGGCTGACATGCAAACTTAACTGATTGTTTTACACGAGCTGGTTCACTTATGTCTCACAGTAAATAAACTGCAATTTGTACCTAAGCACCTTAACTTTGAATTCTGATGTCCAAACATAATTTAATAAATTTGGTACAGCTAGGCAAAAATAACATAATAGAATGAATGCCTGTCAGTTTTTAGTATATCAACTCATTTTTTTTAAAAAAGTCTAAATTCTCTTCCGTGTTTACATTTTGAACCAATGATTTGTAATATTACTTTACCTGGTTTATTTTTTGATAAAAATGGTGAATACCTAATGACAATAAAAGATGAGTGGTTTGGCCATATCTGATTTGTTGACTCTGTTTAATTGGGGAAGAAATTCATGTCTCATTGTTAAAATGGAATGTATAAGAGACCTGTTATTTCAGTTTATTTTAAATGTTTACAGTATGTAACTCACGCAGCCACAAATATGAAGCTGGGACCTTTTGTATACACTATGTCTCTCTACATTTTAATTTGACTGCATGTTTTACTAAACGCATAAGAAAGGCTACGTTTTACTCATGGGGAATTTTGACTTTTACTATATGCCTTTAATTAAAACTTGGGAAGGGTGCCGCGAGTGCTCGGGGAGCAGCAAGTGGGGGGGAGGGCAGTCTGTGGGTGCCGCGGGAGCTGGGGGAGATGGCCCAGGACCCCTGCTGGTGCTGGGGGGGAGAGCTGGTGGGACTCGCAAGGGCTGCCTACCTGTCTCTGCATTCTTGCAGCTCTTAGGTAGCAGAGGGGTCAGGGGGCTTTGCACGCTGCTCCCGCCACAAGCGCTGGCTGTGCAGCTCCCATTGGCCGAAAACAAAGCCAATGGGAGCTGTGGGGGCGGGGCCTGCGGACATGGCCAGCGTGCAGCCCCCTGACCTCTCTCCTGCCTAGGAGCTGCAGGGCCATGTCAGTGGGAGCCGGGGAGCCCCCCCACCCCAAGGTAAGCACCGCCTGCATTCTCCATCTCCTAAACCCCTCCAACACACCCAAACTGCTGCTGCTAGCAATGGGGCTGCCCGGCTTGGTCAGCCCCTGAACTAGTACCGGCCATTGCAGAAGTAATAGAAAGTCATGGAATCCGTGACCTCTGTGACAGACTCTCAGCCTTACGCATAAGTATTATTTTATTTTCCCATACTTCCCATTCATTTCTCCTATATATATTGATGCCTGAATTTCTGAATGCAGGATTCAGCTCCTTGAAAATACAAACAGTTACATACAGCCAACTAGCAGTTGGATGTGACGGCTACTGTTGAACATCATTGTCTCATGGAGAGAAATTAGTGCAACCAGTCATACCAAGCAAAGATATAGGCATACCACCACCATAGAAAGTAGCCGATTGTTAATGAAGAATTTGCAGAAAAACAAGGCAAGGTTTTGTTCAGGTGAAACACTTACCCTCCTATGGAGTCTGGCAAATACATCAACTGGTTTTCATCAATTTTAAGTGTTGTTACTTTCTTTAGTGAACCTGTTGTAAAATGAAAATCTAATCAAAAAAAGAGTATTCAAATAAGAAAAGTGTAATTTCTTCAAATAAAGGAAGTTGCAGATAAGGATAAATGTTACTGGCAAGTCATGTTGTCTTCCATATTACCTGAAATCTTGGGAAACATATATGCTATGTATCTCTTGAGGAAATAAGCACATTAGAGTTTCATTTCCAGCTCATCATATGTCAGCCACACAGAAAAGATAAACTCCTTATCTCTAGTTAAAGTTAATAGTTTGCCATTCATTTACAAAAAGTTTTTCAAAATTTGTGATAAAACTGCAATTCCAGAATGTTACTCAAGATTTTATCCAATGTCTTGCACAATTATGAACAGAACAGTTTAAGATTACTGTCTTGCTTTTAGGTCCATAGGCTATTCCAAGTTGTATTCCATAAAGTTTTGTCCAACAGCTACCTTAATTTTTTTTAAAAGCGCATAAATTAGATGATAATACAAACCTATGGACTCTGGAAGTTGCTGAAGTGAATTACTGGATAACAGCAGGTCTTGTAGGCTTTCACAGCCTGAAACACCTTCTTCAAGTATTTCAATGTTGTTTTTAGAAACATCCAAGTAGGTCAGCTGTTTCAAGCTGCCAATTAACTAAATGTGAGGGGAAAAAATGGGTTAACTCTGCAACTTCAATCAATGAAGAAAGCCATTATTTCTGACAGTCTACTGATTCTAAAGCTGCATCTCTCAAACTGGGGGTCTTGACCAAAAAGGGGGTCACAAGACTATTGTAGCGGGGGTCATGAGAGTGGTTACTGCTGGCCAGGCGCTCAGCTCTGAAGGCAGTGCTGCCACCACCACCAGTACAGAAGTAAGGGTGACATGGTATGGAGAGGGGTTGTCACAACCTGAACTATTTTCAAAGGGAGTCCCAGTAAAAAAGTTTGAGACCCCCTGTTCTAAAGTATCATGCTGTACGAGAAGATAAAATGAAGTATTATTAGCATCATGGTGTAATTTGATATTAAATAGACAAAATATATCATGCTAAATTTATTTTTAAAATATATAAATATCAGAACGTGATGTATAGTTGTATGCATGCCTGCACAGTTTAAATGTAAACAATTCAGTTACTGGAGTTTCTTTTTAAGATTAATTAATTTTACAATTCAGTTTTTGGACCAGTAAGTACTCTTCCAGTCTGAAGACTTAGGTTCAGGAACACTCCTTAATTTAGCACAAGCAGAGACTGTACCTAACGTAACATGGAAGTGTCATAATTTATCATAGGTGAAGCAGCATTATTGCTCTTCAAGCACTCAACTTTCTCCCTGATGCATACAGTTTTTGTAGAGTTGAACCCTGCCTTTCCCTAAAAAGCAACTCCAATGACAATCATTAACTGGACTAGGTTGAGGGATTAAACAAGCAAAAAACTAAGCTCTTCATATTTTTACTTTAACTTCCTTATTTTTCTGCATGGCTCAACAGACACAAATTTTTATGAACATTAAACCAGCTAACACCACTATATGTCACTTATGGATAGTTTTACCAAACTTAGGCTGTATAGTGTAAGGAAAGGCTTTTTGGGAAAAAAAAAATCATTGAATTGAATATTTAATACATTGGGATGCTCCAAGTAAACAAAACAACATTGGCTGGGAAGAGCAAACCACGGCCACAGGGAGCTGATGGGCTCCATGCCTGCAGATGCTCCAGGTAAACAAAACGTCCCAACCTGCCAGCAGCTTACCCTGATGGGCTGGGAGCCAAACTTTTTCAAACCCTGAAATATAGGTTCGTCTTATGAAAGGGTCATACAGCTTTTGCTATTTTACTTATCCATCTTGGGGGGTTGGCTTATAAACGAATGGGCTAATAAACCCTGTTATGGTCTTGGCCTTCACAACATCCTCTGGCAAAGAGTTCACACAACGCAAAGTCAACCTGTGGAAGAAATACTTCCTTTTGTTTGCTTTAAACCTGCTGCTTATCAATTTTATTTGATGACCCCTAGTATATACTATTTATTTTAAGGCTCATGAGAACAGGAATAAAATGTCAGTATGGACTCTACATAACTGTAACTGAGATTCAAAATATAGAGCCTGACCCTAAACCTATTACAATCAATGGGAGCATTTGCACTGGCTTCGGGTCAGACCCATAGTAAAATTCTTACGTACACTAAAGGGAAATACTCAAAAGTGATGAATAATAATTGGCCATATTTTATATCTACAGTAATCAATAGAATTTAACAAAATATATCTTTTGAATTGCAGTTTGCTCTCTAAAGTACAATTTCTTCCCAGAAAAAAAAACAAAAGACCAGATATCCCTATATTAAAATGAGGATTTGGATCTAAACCTTTACAGAATTGAGGCATAGGTAAAAATCTCAAATGACAGAACAATTACTTTCACTGAAAGGAACTGTTTATATCTATCCCACAAGAGATTAGCAACAGCTTTCAAAAGGGTTACTTAAACTTAATCTCCTGGCTATGTAGTACTGTTAAATATTCCTAATTTAAGAAGTTAATTGACAAGACAGGTACTACTGCACAGTTAAAATACAATGCATTTAAAACATCAAAAAGACATACCCCGGGGATAAGAGTTAGTCTATTACCATCCATCCAAAATTCCTTTAACCCACTCAGTTGTTCAAGTACTTCAGGCTGTTAAAAGAATTTTTAAAGATCAGATACAAAAGAAGAGTTTAAATGCAGCAGTGAAACAGTCAATAGAGCCATTTGAATAGTCTTATTAAATAAGATTTTTTAATCCTAGTTTTAATTTATACTTGCTTTGTGTGGAGCCACAGAACAGAACGCAGATAACTAACAAAATGTAAGCCTCTAACCAGTGTAAAAATTTGACCAAAATTTTTAAAAAAATCTTTACAAAAAAATTAGTTGTTTTCCTTTTGGAACACACATTAAAAAAATCTTGAAATGTAGCTATTGCTTTTCATACTGAGAGATCTAAAAACATTCTACTAATTTTACACCTCAACATGGCTATTTATTCAACAGCCAGTTAAAGTATATTAGATCTTAGGCCAGGAGAACTTCAAACTTGTAGCTTAAAACCTGTAACAGTGTAGTAGCAAATCAAAAGGTGTATATGGGATAAATGAACCATTATATCAATGAAGAGAATATTTTAATAATAAGTTCCTATTATAACTTTTCTCCTTAATTTGTCATAGGCAAAGGAGGAAATACAGAAAACAAAGGAATCTACAATTTGTTTTTCCATTTAAATACAAATGTTTTCTCAAGCCCCAGAAAAGAGGCAATGCCACTTGACAAAACACACACATTATGTATGCTTCACTGGAAATATTTATACTTTGTTTCTGAAAAAACAGAGAGAATATATGATGGAGGTATTGGCTGTAGCCCAATAGTTCAGACTGAGTTGAGTTTTGCACTTAAAACATGGATTCAATCACTTTATTATGTATGAAGAATACAGCACTCTCTCCCTAAAATTATGGTTCTTACTACAAGTGCAGAATTAATTTTCTGACAATTCCCAAGCAAATCTTAATTAGTTCATGAGTGAAGATTTAAAGATTTAATGTTAAGAAATTTAACATTCATTGCCAAAGATCTTCATAGAATAATGCAAATTCTTTAAACTTTCTAAGTAGGAGGGAAAACAGAGGCATAGAGGGATGAAGTGACTCATCCAAAGTCACAGTGCCAGAGCTAGAAACAGAAAACAAGTAATCTGATCATCAGTACATTTTCTTAGTACACGGGCTAGTAGTGCATAGGGAAGTGCATGGTACAACAGCACTCCTCAAACTGTGCCCCACACAGCACTTACTAGTGGTCACAGAGAGTTGGCTGGTCACACAGTGTTGGCTCTTCATCATGTTTCCAATTGCTAAATTCCATTATAAGACAGCTAAAAATACATTGAATACTTTCCTAATATTACTTTACAGAATCAGCAGTTGCTGTAGTTGCTATAGAGACATTATGCTATTGTAAATGGGAGAGGAAGTGCTTGTCTGCAGAATCATAAATGGGAGAGGAGGCACTCTTCCCTATGACAAGGTCTGTGAACCCCAAGCAAATACTATTGTGGGCACTACCCAAAACAGCAAATAAGTAATAATTTCTCTTGAGCACAAATAGTTTACACTCACTATCTATCAACAGAAGGTTCCTCTTTACAGTTTATGTTTGCCTGCCATCCTGAAGCAAATGAAGACTTGGACCAGTTAATTATTTGATTACCAAATAAAAGAATCCCTATGCCTGCATATTAAAATACACTTTCTACCGAACGTCACAGTCCTAGCACATCATTAGGATTTTTTAAAAAAGAAAGGGAAAATAAATATTGAGGCAGAATTTTAAAAATACGATTCCATAAAGCAGTAAGAAGTGTATGCAACATTTGTTCAGTCACATAGCTCATAAGCTGATTTTTACATTTTGATGTTGATTAAAAATAGATTTAAGGATAAAGACTTAAAAAAAGATTCTAAGATCTACTACTTAGCTAAAACTCACCACTTCTGTGAATTCATTACTTCCTAAATCCAATCTCTCCAGCTGAGTCAGTCTGTTCATGGTTCTGCACATGGAAGGAATTAATAAGGAATTAGATTTAAAAAAATACCAGTTACATCCAATCGTCCTGTATTCATACTAATACATGTTTTTATTCAGCATTAAATAGTGATGCAGTTTTGTAAATAGACTGATACTTAGTCAGGGTCAGATTTTCATACATTGTTCAATTGAATAACTACACATTACTGATCCTGTTGATTAAATCACACAAAAGAAGTCAGAGCTTTAAGTAATCTAGTGTCAACTAGTTTAATTTTTGTAAATTAAATTATGACCAATATGGTCATCTCAATCATTCCAAGTCATTCTGTAAAGCTACTCTCCACTTACACTTCCTTCCATCTCCCCCAATTCATTGCAATCACTTCAGAGTCCTCTCTTGTTACATCAGCGCTGGCACAACTATGGTTGGCCCAGGTCATCTGGACTCTGGCTCAGGGCTAAAAATTTCTGTATAGATGTTTGGGCTTGGGCTGGAGCCCAAAATCTGAGACCCTCACCCCTGAGCTGGAATGTCTACACAGCAAGTTTACAGCCCTACAGCCCGAGTTCTGCAAGCTTGAGTCAGCTGACCCAGGTCAGCTGTGTTTTATTGCTGTCTAGATGCACAACCTATGGCAATGATTCTCAAACTTTTGTACCGGTGACCCCTTTCACATAGCAAGCCTCTGAGTGTGAGGCTTGCTTATAAATTAAAAACATTTTTTATATATTTAACACCATTATAAATGCTGGGAGCAAAGCGAGGTTGGGGTGGAGGCTGACAGCTCACGATCTCCCACATAATAACCTCACGACTGCTTGAGAGGTCCCGACCCCCAGTTTGAGAACTCTGATCTATGGCCAGAATGCTGGCTTTCTATCTGCCTTCCCCCTTATGGCTGACAACTGAAAGTTTTTGATAACCTCCACTTAAAGGCAGACAGAATTATAATAATATAACTCTAGCAGTAAACAAGGCAAATTTTTAATTCACTCCATGAAATGTATTCAGTGCCTATTTTTATATTTAAGAATTTAACTAAGGTGAATTTAAAAAAATAAACATTTACTTATATATAATGCAATAGCTGAAAGACTATAAAAAATTCCTAATAAATGTTTGCTTTGACTGATTTCTTGTTCCATTTCCAAACACTGTGCCATTGTGCATAAAGCAGCTATTCCTTTAATTTAAAAAGCAAGCAAGATTTAGGCAAGTCACATTAAGCACTAAAGTGACTTAAAATCTTAAATACAGTTAAGATAGCATTAGGAAGTACAATAATGTTTCATATTACACAAAACAATCAAAATTTCAATTTAGTCAAAAATAAAGAATTTAAAAAGACATGGTTTTAATTAAGCCTTAGACCCCAACACTGCAAACACCTATGGCCATGGATAACTTTACTGATGTTAGCAATATCATTTACTTCAGTTGGAATAACACTCAGCTTTAGTTACGTGCATATGTTTGTAGGAATTGGCCGTACATAGGGCAAAAGTAACTCTCCCTAAAAATCATTTGCATTTTTTTTTTTGTTTTAGGAAGTGGTCACTGCATTGTTTTCAGTAACAGTTACCCTTACAATCAGAACTACATTTAAAAAGCCAATGAAAATGTTTCCAAACTGAGAAGCTTATCAGTTTCTGCATATATAAAAAATAAATTATCTTTACTTTTAGCTATCAAATAAACCATCTATACAATGTTCAGTACTCGTTTTCCTTTCACATAGAAGACCTATTTTTAATGTGCATTACAATAGTTCCTATCCTTCAATCTCTAAAGGGTGGATCAGCTTAAAGCTAAATAATGTATTTGGCACAAATTAAGGTTAATTTAGTTCCTTGGCATTAATTACCCACTTTGATTAATAGTTTTAAAAAGTGCTTTTTGCGTCAGTGTTAAATATTTTACTCAAACCTAATTCAGTAGGCATGCTAGCTCTATGTTACTATAAGTTTGTCCAATGACATCTATGATAAAAAATAAAAATCAACCAGTATCAACAAGTGTGAAGAAACTAAAGGAAAAAATACAGAAATATAAACATGAAAACAAGCAATTGTTTAGGCTCTGTAGCAAAATATTAATTCAGGCTGGTATACCTAATTAGCGCCAATAAAGCATTTTCCCCTTTGCATCTACGTCCCAATTTCTTTTTTCCTGTGTTATTATTTAGTTCTATATTGATTTTTTTCATCCAAGCTAATTCTTCACAGTTATAAAGCACCTTTATTTATAAACATATACCTGGACTTTTAAAAGTATTTTAATTTAGATGTTTGTTACAGTCCCTGCCTTCACTTCATAACTGAAGGTGGGTCAGGCATTAATCTGCTAATTAGATCACCTGCAAAGTAGACGCAGAGTGCTGAGAGTCTCAGGCCTGGTCTACACTACGCATTTAAATCGATTTAAAGAGCATTAAATCGATTTAACGCTGTACCCGTCCACACTACAACGCCCTTTATATCAATATAAAGGGCTCTTTAAATCGATTTCTGTACTCCACCCTGACAAGAGGAGTAGCGCTAAATTCGATATTAACATATCGGATTACGGTTAGTGTGGACGGAAATCGACGTTATTGGCCTCCGGGCGGTATCCCACAGTGCACCACTGACCGCTCTGGACAGCAATCTGAACTCGGATGCAGCGGGCAGGTAAACAGGAAAAGCCCCGCGAACTTTTGAATTACATTTCCTGTTTGCCCAGCGTGGAGCTCTGATCAGCACGGGTGGCGATGCAGTCCCAAATCCAAAAAGAGCTCCAGCATGGACCGTACGGGAGATACTGGATCTGATCGCTTTATGGGGAGACAAATCTGTTGTATCAGAGCTCCGTTACAGAAGACGAAATGCCAAAGCGTTTGAAAAAAATCTCCAGGCTACACAGTGCTGCATGACAAGTGTAATGGAAAGCCAAAGAATCAAATGGACGCTCATGGAGGGATGCAGGGAGGGAGGGGGTACTGAGGACTCCAGCTATCCCACAGTCCACAGCAGTCTCTGAAAAGTATTTGCATTCTTGGCTGAGCTCCCAATGTCTGTAGGTTCAAACACAGTGTCTGGCGTGGTTCAGGGAATAGCTCCTCAGTTTCTTCCCCCCCCCCACCACGTGAAAGAAAAGGGAAAGAAATCATTCCTTGACTACTTTCAATGTCACCCTATGTGTACTGAATGCTGCTGGTAGACGGCATGCTGCAGCAGTGAAGAGCAGTATCCGCTCCTCTCCCCCTCCCCGGTGGTAGACGGTACAATATGACTGATATCCGTCGTCGCCATCAGCCCGTGAGTGCTCCTGGCTGGCCTCAGGTGAGGCTGGCCGGGGGCGCCTGGGTAAAAATGGGAATGACTCCCAGTTACTCCCAGTAGATGGTACAGAACGGCTGGTAACCGTCTTCATCATAGCAACTGGGGGCTGAGCTCCATCAGCCCCCTCCCTTTCCTGTGTAAAGAAAAGATTCTGTACTGCCTGGACTGTCATAGCCCCGGGAGGCTGCCTCCCCCTCATTTTATCTCACTAACAACTCACTGTTTCTTATTCCTGCATTCTTTATAACTTCATGACACAAATGGGGGGGACACTGCCACGGTAGCCCAGGAAGGTTGGGGGAGGAGGGAAGCAACGGGTGGGGTTGTTGCAGGGGCACCCCCTGTGAATACTGACACGGAGCAGCTGTGCTCTGATACACTGGTCCTCTAATACACTTGCCCCTTATTCTAGGCAGGACTGACTCTATTTTTAGAAACCATAAGGGAGGGATTGACTCAGTCCCAAGTGAGTCAATCCCAATTTTGCTTTTGCTTTGCGCCCCCGGCCGATTTCAGCCAGGGGCACTCATGATAGCAGCGGACAGTACAGAGGGGGAGAGATAACCGTCATCTCATTGCCAGTTTTCTCCGGCAGTAGACGGTACAGAACGACCGGTAACCATCTCTGCTATCATTGCAAAAGCAAGTGAATGCTGCTGTGTAGCGCTGGAGTATCGCCTCTCTCTCCGCGGCATCCAGTACACATACGGTGCCAGAAAAAAAAAAAGCTGAACAGGCTCCATGGTTGCCGTGCTATGGCGTCTGCCAGGGCAATCCAGGGAAAAACGGCGCGAAAGGATTGTCAGCTGATGTTTTCCCGGAGGAAGGAATGACTGACGACATTTACCCAGAACCACCCGCGACAATAATGATTCAACCCAGAATTCCAAGGGGCGGGGGAGACTGTGGGAACTATGGGATAGCTACGGAAGAGCTACCCACAATGCAACGCTTCAGAAATGGACGTTAGCCTCGGAGCATGGACGCACAACGCCGAATTACTGTGCCTAGTGTGGCCGCATGAAATCAAATTTATAATATCAGTTTTATAAAACCGATTTTAGCTAATTCGATATTATCCCATAGTGTAGACGTGGCCTCAGCAGCTATGCTGGGTTTCCTCCTTAGCCATATCATATATAGATAGTGCTCCTCTCTAGGGCCCCAAATCAGAAAGGTACTTTTGCATGATGTTATCTTTAAACATGTAAATAAAACCAATAGCTTTGAGTACCTTGCTGAATCGATCCTAGAAGACATCGATGAGTTATGGCAGCAGCTGTGTTGCTAGGAAGACTATGGTGGCACTAGTCAAGACTGCACAGTTAAAATTGAATTTATTTTTGTGCATACAGAATGAAATCCTGGCCCCACTGAAGTCACTAGCAAAATGCCCATTGACATCGAGGGAGCCAGGATTTCACCCATAAAGCATTACAACATGCCTGTCAAAATCTTTATCCATAACAGAACTACGCTTAAGTTACTAATATATTCTCTTAAACTTAACTCCATCTGCATGTAGGTTTGTGTCTGGGAATTACCAATATATTTGCATTTCAACTGTAACTATATACCAAATATCCCTCACTTTGAGGGATGTCAGTTTACATATACTACAAATAAAAAATCATGAAGCTAAAGGTAGAGAAAATTCTTTACATCAAATGAACGAATATCACCGCATTTCAAGTGTTCTTTCTGAATAATGTTTTCAATACTATCTGTTTTGGGTCACTGTCACGCTGACAGGTGAACCCTTTGCCATACAGGGCAAGGGTGGTCAGCCCATGGCTTGTGAGCCACGTGGCTCATTTACAGTTGAAGTGCAGCTCGCAAAGCCCCTCCCTCCCAATTCTCTGCCTACTAGACTGCAGGGGAGGGGGAGAATAGCCTCAGGCCCTCTGCCCTGCAGAAGGATGGTGGGACTAGAGGCTACTGCCAGAGACAACTGGTGCCTGATGAGTGTGTGTGTGTGGGGGAACACAATTTAAAGGTTCAATCGTCCCCCCCAACAGCTTGAGTCACACAACCCCAGGCACACCTCCCCTCTTACCCTCAGTGGCCCCTCTCTGCAGCTCCCAGGTATTAGCTCTGTGAGGAGAGGCAGCATCTCTCCCTGTAGCTCCTAGCTGTTTTTTGCTGCTGTCTGTCCCCACAGCCTCAGCTCTAACAGCTGCTGTGCAGAGAGGGGGCCTGGCTGCATCATGTGACAAAGTGGAGCAGCAACCCCTGGCAAAAATCACGGGGGAGGGATAGCTCAGTGGTTTGAGCATTGGGCTGCTAAACCCAGGGTTGTGAGTTCAATCTTTGATGGGACCACTCAGGGATCTGGGGCAAAAATCAGTACTTGGTCCTGCTAGTGAAGGCAGGGGCTGGACTCAATGACCTTTCGAGGTCCCTTCCAGTTCTAGGAGATAGGATATCTCCAATTATTAAAGACACGACACATGAACCTCCCCAGCAGGCACGTCCTGTGCAGCTGAAATCACGAGCCCTGGCAGGCACGCTCTGGCTCTTGAATTTCTGAAGATTGTCATATGTGGCTTGGAGGGTCAGAAAGTATGGCCACCTCTGATGTAGAGTAATGTGTGCAAACATAATGTGCAAAATAAGTCACAATCAATTCTGTCCAAGAAAGTATTTCAGCTGTATGCCATTACTTGGACATATCTCAAATGAAAACAGTCTTAGTTAAGTAGTATCACCATGTGAATTAGGTGGAAAATTAAATTACTCAGGACAGTGCCAGACCACAGAAGTAACAACACTGTCAGTTTCCTGGGTTAGTTTGTCCTATGCTAGAATAAGGAGAGCAACCCACAATCACTGCCTGAAATTAAGGGATGAAAGAAGGTACTAGAAGTGATACACAATATAAAAAATAAAGCATATAGTTTAATTTTACTATTAAAACAACCTGAGATTAAAATTTTAACAAGCATTTTACAGCTGTGGAAATGGGACTGGGGGATACTCACACTACTTATGTTAAACGATTTAGTGAAGTGTTTTGGAATACATCTTCCATAACAAATTCCACAGAACATAGGTATGTACTGTGTTGTATTTTATCAATAATAAACTTATTCATGATCAAAGTTGCACATAAACAAATGAATCACATTCACTCAGTCACTCTGAACCATAAGCGTCTATTAATCCCACATACATTGAATTTAATATTAGAATTTGAATAATATCCACAAAAGATTTCAACAGTAAAGTCAAAAAGACTTAGTGCCACTAAAAAAAATTTATGCATGCACATACAGAGAGTGTGGCAATGGTACACTAAAACTTGTCAAGATTTCTGGAGAGGGAAATTGATGGATTACAATTTAAAATATTTTCAGCTGGAATCATAACATTCACAGAGTTGGATTAAGGCATAATTCTTGGGATGCAGTCCCAGTGACTGGGGGGAAAGAGGGAGAAATTAACAAAGTACCTAGTCAATAAAAACTCAAGTATCTAAGGCAGAAGATCAAGGAGTCCATTGGGTTAGAGAAGAGAGAGAAAGAGCTAATTTGGAAAGCCAGGACAAGGAAGAGACTGAACATGAGGAAGAGGAAGAGTTTCTGCAATAGCGCTGATTCATCTGGGTTTGATCATGGAGTTTTGGTGAATTGTGGACCAATTAAGGCTCAATCTACTTTTGAAAAGTCATTAAGAATTTACTGAAACTGAAAACCAAGCAGGCATGTACCTTAAATATTCTATCTGTACTTACTTTGGCAACATCTTTAACTGGTTTTCTCTCAGTTCCAATATCTGGAGTTTAGTTAACCTGTAATATAAACACAACAGAATGATTGACCATTAAAAGGTAAAACATTTCTATTTTCTGACAAAACCCAAACTTTGTGATAGAAATAGAAATTGTATTGAAAGTTATTCTGTACAACTACTAAAAATCATTTCAAGACCAGTAATATTTTTCTCTTAAGACTGTGAAGATAGTCTGTACAAAAAGTCACACAATTGTAATCTCACCTTTTCGGAGTTTTTTTTAAACTGGGTCTCTCTTCTGATTATTTGCTCTTCCTTGAGCACAATTGTTCTCCTCTACCCACAGATTTTTTATACATTTCAAACAATTCTTAGTTTATATAAATTCTCCAGAGATGTCAAAACAAAAGGTCATTTGAGGGGAAGGGCAGGATTAAGGAAAACAAATTAAAACATAATTTCTGATACAGGGAATATGTTAGACCATATCGTATATTCTATATGAATATATAAAGCTATGTTAAAACAATACCTCTGGTCTCTAGTCCCACAAGAACCCATCACAGAAATGTAGGGCTGGAAGAGACTTCAAGAAAAAGACGGTTACTCACCTTTGTAACTGTTGTTCTTCGAGATGTGTTGCTCATAT
>NC_133774.1:43592873-43596684 GCF_003597395.2 Chelonoidis abingdonii | reverse complement strand
TCCCATAGAGGAAGGCCCCACCGCGTGCCGCTGAGCAGGAAGCTCAAGTGAACGCTATCAGTCCGCCGTCGTGAAGTTGCTGCTATCCTCCAATCGCTCGAGCTCGACCACGGCACTGCCGGACTATCAGGCACCGACTCGACGGCCTTCCCGAGCACTGTACGGAGCACCGTCCGGCAGATGTGGGTCGGCCGGCACGGCTTTCCTGGTCGGCGCGCTTCCGGAGCGAACCCGCGACCTTCGCCTTCATCGGCCGGTGAAATGCGAGCGCCCGCCGGCTGGCTCTCAACGAAGACCTTATGGTCCCGCCGTGCTTTGCTACTGCTCTCCCGTGCCAAACGTGGTTCTGCCGTGCGGCGCCAACTGCGATCACGCCTCCATAGAGCTCTTAACGGGAGTCCGCTCCTTTTTGTCCCAGTTTAAGACTCAATGCGCCTTCTCCGTCAATGGGATTCCCAGGCACTTGAGGTCAACATCTGGTCTCCTTGCATCCGACACAGCCGACATGCTTGACAGCCGAGAGCCGGCATGAGGCCGGTCCGACGGCAGGGAATACCTCAGCCCACTAACTATATACAACTACTGTTTAAGAACAGATACTTCGAACTATTAACTATTACCAACTACCAACAACTAAACTAACTAAGACACTAGTAGAACTGGTGAAAGCTAGGATGTGGAGTCAGCTAACCGCACTCCACTTCCAACGACCGACACGGCTAGAACGGATTGAGAGCGCGGTCGGCAGGCATCGTTATACGGCCGCAAAGGCCCACAGGGCCCCTGCGACCGCGCGGTCTTTCTTGGTTCGGGTGTTGCTAGGGGAAAATTCTTCCGACGAACGTGCACGTGGCACGCGCACACCTACTTGGAATGAATATGAGCAAGCACTCGAAGAAGAATCATCAAGTCCAGCCCCCTGTGCTGAGGCATGACCAAGTACAGCTAAAGCATGCCTGACAGTTGTTTGTCCAACCTGTTCTTAAAAACCTTCAGGTGGGGATTCTACAACCTCTCTTGGAAGCCTATTGCCATGTTTTACTATCCTTACAGTTAGAAACTTTTCCCTTATATCTAACCTAAACCTCTCCTGCTGCAAATTACACCCATTATGTCTTGTCCTACTTTCAGTGGACATGAAGAACAACTGATTACAGTTCGCTTTATAACAGACCTTAGCATACTTAATTAGTCTGGAGGAAAGAAGACTGAGAGGGGACATGTCTTCAAGCCAAGTTTTTTTAACCTTTCCTCATAGGTCAGGTTTTCTCAATCATTTACTGATCTCCTCTGCACTCTCCAATTTGTCCACATCTTCCCTATAGTGTGCCACCCAGAATTGGACAGAGTATTCCACTTGAGCACTCACCAGTGCTGAGTAGAGCATACTATTAATACACATGTTATTATACCAGAATATTAGTCTTTTTCACAACTGGATCACAATGTTGACGCATTCAATTTGTGACCCTATGGCCCCCAGAGCCTTTCAAGCAGTACTACCACCTAGTCAGTTACTCCCCATTTTGTAGTTGTGCATTTCATTTTTCCTTCTTAAGTGAAGTACTTTACATTGTCTTTACTGAATTTCATCTGGCTGAATTCAGACCAATTATCCAATTTGGTAAGATCATTTTGAATTCTAATCCTGTGTCCAAAGTACTTTCAAAATTGCTCCTCCTCCCCAAAGCTTGGGGTAATTCCCAGATTTTATAAGCATATTCTACATTCCGTTATCCAAATCATTCATGAGAATATTGAGCCATATCAGAACCAGGACTGACCCCTGAATTGTATCGGAACAAGGACTGACCCCCACAGCATTCCACTAGATATGACTTCCCAGTCTGACAGTGAACCATTACTAACTACTTTGAGTATGGTCTTTCAACCAGTTGTCCACCCACCTTTAAAGTAATTTCATTTAGACCACATTTCCCAAGTTTGCTTATGAGAATGTCACATGGGACTGTCATTAAAATCAAGATACACCAGGTCTACTGTGTCAGCTATCTGATCAAGTGGCCATTGGATTCACCTTGGACTTCCCTTCCCAAGTTTCCTTTCTAGTCAGCTCATTAATCCATTTTTAAGTTTTCTATTTGGAAACTACCTGACCTTTCTCACAGTAAAGCCTTGATGCAAGATAAATAACCTTGGACAAGATAAATTCAATGGGATCTTGACATCCGAGCAATGTAGCATACCCTCTGGAATTCTGTGGATTAAGACAGAAGTGGCAAGGCCAGATGAAATGTAGAAACTGCTTTAGGTATAAATTCAGGCAGGATCATGAGGACAAGAGATCTTCATATTACCTGCTGGAAGTCCTTCTACATTACAGAATAGAACATTAAAGTTCCCTGACTCTAGCAGAAGTAATAGCAAAAAAATTAAAGGCTATGATACACAGCAAATAGACTTAAGAGGCTCAACAGAAGAGGCTATGAGATTATGGAGAATAAACTTAAGTTTCATTGAATATTAGCAACCAAATTTAAGGGAGAACTAGGATGCCTATTAACAGTATCATTTTTCTCTTCAAAGCTTTCTCACGCTTTTGGTCACATCTGAATGATGTGCATAGAAAAGTGAACCATCACACCCTACAATACTGTAAAAGATACATCAATCTGGTATTTAATTGCAATTTTGACCACTGGAAAGGCAGGATGTCCAGAACTAGAGATTGAGAAGGAGCTATTTTTTTTCTCCTGTACCAGAAGGGGACTCAGGCATTCTTTATTCTGATATAGGACAACAAAATACATGGTTTTCAGATGAGTATTCTAGAAGACATCAACTTTATCTGGCAGCACCTCCTCCCTTTTTATTAAAGGTTTTGCTCCCTCATACCTAGATCACTTGCGCTAGTGAATTAGAATTTCTAGGAAAATTGTGTTTGCCTGAGCAGATCCTTTGTGACAAGCAGAATGGTGGGTCTTTCACCAGGCATATCTATTAAGATCTTGGTACCATGGCATCTTTAGCCAATCTATGGCTACAAAGTTAAACCTCCTGGAGAGCTTCTGCAAGATTCTATCATGGACATTAGAACATTTGTTCTGCTTGCCCAAGGCTTCTTGAATCTGCTGAATGATCTCTTTGCCCTCCTGCTAGTCTTGAAGGCCCTTCAGTCCACTTCACATTAACTTCAGTATCTATAAATCTCCTAGAATATCACTGGAAACCATCTCCCATTCTTCTGATCTCATCTGCATCTAGCGCTACCAGACCACTTCTTCCTGCTGTATGAATCACTGACAGAACAGAGACATTGTTACTTCTGTTGCCTTCCTTAGATTTATTTCTTTTTCTCCTTTGTTCAAGTTATCTCCTCAACTGGTTCCACCTTCTGAGACAAACACTTTGCAACTCTGGGAAATACAAAACCTCTTATATGTACGGGAAGGATGAGGTGATCAAAAGCCAGTTTTACTTCATTTGCTGGCCTTCACGAACTATATCCAAATATCTTGACTGGTATACAGGAATCGAACAGAGATGGTTATTTAAAATGGAAACACTTAGACAACCTTAACTATAGATGTCCCTATGCAGTCCACCTGTATTAAGTATGTAAGGTTGTCTATGCAAATCATAGCACACAAATATATATTTTACATGTTATTTCACCACAAAAAGGCAACAGAAAAAACCTCCTTGCATTGTTGGGAAATGGTATCTCTGCAGCAAAAAAAAAAAAAGGTATGTATTATGAGACACAAATCCATAATGCATAAAATCAAAAAGGGAAGCAACATGACACTTGTCTCAAAAGTGAGTTGTGCAATACTCCTGCGACATCTGG
>NC_133774.1:43587948-43592773 GCF_003597395.2 Chelonoidis abingdonii | reverse complement strand
AGGCATTCTTTATTCTGATATAGGACAACAAAATACATGGTTTTCAGATGAGTATTCTAGAAGACATCAACTTTATCTGGCAGCACCTCCTCCCTTTTTATTAAAGGTTTTGCTCCCTCATACCTAGATCACTTGCGCTAGTGAATTAGAATTTCTAGGAAAATTGTGTTTGCCTGAGCAGATCCTTTGTGACAAGCAGAATGGTGGGTCTTTCACCAGGCATATCTATTAAGATCTTGGTACCATGGCATCTTTAGCCAATCTATGGCTACAAAGTTAAACCTCCTGGAGAGCTTCTGCAAGATTCTATCATGGACATTAGAACATTTGTTCTGCTTGCCCAAGGCTTCTTGAATCTGCTGAATGATCTCTTTGCCCTCCTGCTAGTCTTGAAGGCCCTTCAGTCCACTTCACATTAACTTCAGTATCTATAAATCTCCTAGAATATCACTGGAAACCATCTCCCATTCTTCTGATCTCATCTGCATCTAGCGCTACCAGACCACTTCTTCCTGCTGTATGAATCACTGACAGAACAGAGACATTGTTACTTCTGTTGCCTTCCTTAGATTTATTTCTTTTTCTCCTTTGTTCAAGTTATCTCCTCAACTGGTTCCACCTTCTGAGACAAACACTTTGCAACTCTGGGAAATACAAAACCTCTTATATGTACGGGAAGGATGAGGTGATCAAAAGCCAGTTTTACTTCATTTGCTGGCCTTCACGAACTATATCCAAATATCTTGACTGGTATACAGGAATCGAACAGAGATGGTTATTTAAAATGGAAACACTTAGACAACCTTAACTATAGATGTCCCTATGCAGTCCACCTGTATTAAGTATGTAAGGTTGTCTATGCAAATCATAGCACACAAATATATATTTTACATGTTATTTCACCACAAAAAGGCAACAGAAAAAACCTCCTTGCATTGTTGGGAAATGGTATCTCTGCAGCAAAAAAAAAAAAAGGTATGTATTATGAGACACAAATCCATAATGCATAAAATCAAAAAGGGAAGCAACATGACACTTGTCTCAAAAGTGAGTTGTGCAATACTCCTGCGACATCTGGGGTTCTGAACTTTAAACAAAAAACTATATTCAGTCTTACCAAAATTAGTTTTTTTAGTATCCATTTTAATATTTTAGATAAACCTGAAGCTTGGTTACAAAAAATGTTTATAGATCAACTAACAAACAAAGCTAAAGTAATTTTATTTCATTTTAAAGAATGAGCCAAATTCATAGCTGGAATAACTGTTTACTTCAGCCGAATATTCCAGGAATTATTTTGCTCACTGTTACTCTAAGCAGCCTGCATGTATTACAGCTCAACTTTTAACACAAGAATCTAAATATTTAATACCTTGTATGAAAACCACAGTCAGCAGAAAATTAGTTCAACAACTTGGCTAAATCTAATTTCCTATCTGTTTAGGTTTAAGATCCTGCATCAATACAACTCAACATCACAAATATATAGTTCCACTTTCCAAGAAGATATGCCTACAAAGTCACATTACAACCACTCTTTCACTCCCAAACAGAATATTTCAGACATTTTATTTTTTCAGCATGGTCACAAGTTCTTTAATGCAGAAAAACATTTTAAATCAAATACTATTAAAAGCAGGAGGCTAAAATAATCAGCATTTTGCTCTGTAGCAGCCTCAGAGTCTTGCAAAATAATATTATGTCTTCAGTTTTACAGAAATAAAAAGTTTAATGCCTCAAAATCCTAACCCTGCATTGTTAGTTTTAGTAAAGTATAAAATTTATGGAAAATTAAGATATTTTTAAAAGACAAGGTGGGTGAGGTAATATCTTTTATTGAACCAGCTTTTTGAAATATGGACTGTACAACACTGGAAAGATAAGATTAAAAATGGAGTTCACAGCACTGCCATATTAACTTCTTTACAAAAGACATGGAAGGTTGTCTACAGCTAGCTAGTTCTGAGTTATAAAATGATTCTAAGCATCAAAGATCATATGTGCCAGAGGCTGAGGCTGAACTCCTTGGTAACAGGTCTATCAACAAGAAACAAACCTGAGCAGCAGCAGTGGCTGTTGCTTTACCAGCTCCATTTCTATATACTTCAGAGTGCTTATCAGAGGCTAGAAACAGCAGTAGAAAAAGTAATGGTTTTCCCAGATGTCTTCTTTTCACGAGAAAAGTGAAAACAGAAGACATAATGGAGTAAAGTAGAAATAAATGTGGCTTTATTCTGCCCTCTTCATTCTTAAAATATTCCAATGTGCTCTACAAAACAATAAGAAGCTGGAAATATCATGGCTCTGCAGGCATATGCCGTAACCATTATTTGTCAAGATATACAGTTTTGGACACAAGAACCTGTTTTATTGAAAAGTGATGATCTGGACACCAAGATTATCATTGTACTCTTTCTGAATAGAGCTATGGGCTGTAACTTCCAGTGGGACAAACACAACAGTATAATATCTCACCCAAAGGCTATCACACCTGTAATACTGCACTGCTGTGTTAGCATTAGATAAGAATCTAAATGTAGATATTAGCCTTGCTTAAAGGCACAGCCTACAGATTTGTATATTTAGAAATGAATGAACTGATTTTCAAAAGTGCTTAGCACCAGCCATTGAAATGGAATTCTGTATATACTGCAATGGAGACTAACTCCAGTATCCTGGCCAATATTCATCCTTACAGTAAAACATATTTGTATGTCTCTGGCTCTGTGTTAATGAATACTGTGTATAGAATGACAGCTGCATAGTACTGGATCAGTAGAAATTGACACTAGTTCTGTAAAGTTTCAAATTTGGATTGTAATAAATGAAGTCAATACTAATTGCTACAATGTCACATAGGGCAATTTCACTAAAGAGTAATTTAACCTAATTGTAACAGAGTTGTGGGGGACGTGGAAGAGATCTAATTATTATCCAGTATCTACTGTATAGCAGAGGTAGAGTCACAGGGGAGACACATTAAGGAAACAATATTATTTTTTTAAAAAAGAAAAAAAATATGAGTGAAGACCGAAGCCTAGCACACTGAGAGAAATACTATTTTGACATCTGATTTGTACGACTGAGGAAAATGTGGAGAGTACTGTGAACATGAACAATTTATTCTACTACACCAACCTCTAAATTTGTAATTTGTTTATCAGATGCCAAGTATTGTTCAGACTGAATTTTACTGTTATGGACTGTATTCACAAAGACAGGGCCTCACTTCTCAAACTGAAGCTTGGAAAAATAGAGGCAAGAACTCAGAAAGTTTTCTTTGTTTTACATGTTAATTTTTTTCATAGGCTTTGGAGGAAGTGAAGCAGTTTCAAAACACTTCTAACACATATGTATATATTAAGTACAATCCTTAGATACAAATTAGAATTAGTGTATATAATTATCCAAAGTAAAAAAGTGAATTGAAGAGACCACAGTCTTTTGCACCGTACCAATTTCACCATCTGATTTTATCTAAACAAAATAGGTACTGAAAGTACCTACTTCCTATAATTTCCACTATTCAGAGGAGAAAGTTAGGACTTCACAAAAGGTTTCAAGCATCCTGGATTTGCCTTAAACAATTATTTAAGTTAGAAGCACACACAAAATGTATTTAAGTGGAGGGTCAATCAAAATTAGATATTTCGGTCAAGCAATGAAAGATTTCTCCTTTATAATCATATAAGACTTCTGTTTCAATATCCAATGTTGTTGTAGCTGTGTTAGTCACAGGATATCAGAGAGACAAGGTGGGTGAAGTAATATCCTGGTCTATTTCAATAGCTGATAAAATCCTTGCTAAGTGGCTGATTACCATTTTCTTTTGGTTGAAAAAACAGAATCTATATAGAATAAAATATAGCTGAGCATGGAGTCCACTGACTGAGTGGCTATAAAAGGCTACCAGTACATACCCTACACGTCAGGAAAAGGTAAGTGTCTGTACTGCTGCCACATGAGATGGAGCAGAAGGCCACTTTGGGAGTGGGATAAGGGTGCAGATCTGTGTTTATGAACAGGTTGGAATAAGCATGAGAATCACAGAATTCATAGAATCATAGAATATCAGGTTTGGAAGGGACCTCCGGAGGCCATCTAGTCCAACCTCCTGCTCAAAGCAGGACCAATCAGGAAAATGTTTAGCAGAGCAGTACCATGATTCTGGTTTTGCGGGGTTGAGGAGGTTGGCTTTTCACCTCCTCAACCATTCAGCACTCCACCTATACAGGGTTTTATGTGGTGGAGTACAGTACACCCTTAATGTCTATCTCTGTCTGTAAATAAATTTATATTATGATTAAATGAAACATTTCCTTAGAGAAGATTTGAACTAATTAAAGAAATACAGATAATTCTCTAGGAGATTTTAATGTGTAATTCAGATCTGAATAACCATGTTATTTAGCTTCACTGTCATAATGCCTTATTCCTGTGAAGTGCTGGGCTCCTTCAACACTCTTTATCATCATTAGGGAAGAGTTGAGAACTTCCCAAAACAGAGTTTTTTGGCAGTGAAGCTAAAAAGGACAGCCATTCAGATCAGAACTAGACAGTGAAACCTGTTGGAGAGTTAATCTATATCAATTTAATTTAGTTTAGTAAGAGTTGAGTATGTTTAGCACCTACTACCTCACTAGGTCAGACTGATATGACATGTCCCAAGCTTATGTTTTTTGTAGACTGCTACCAATGAAATTACACTGCTCTACAGCCAAAATGCTTCTGAAATAAATGTAGTCAAACTTTACTAATTCTGGGTCACTGAGAACGAAAATGATGCTTAAAATTGTTGATTGGCTCTAGTCTAGCTGTTGGGCTC
>NC_133774.1:43556199-43586364 GCF_003597395.2 Chelonoidis abingdonii | reverse complement strand
CTAGAGGGGGGGCATCAGCCGTGTTAGTCTGGATCTGTAAAGCAGAGAGAGTCCTGTGGACCTTTTTAATTGACAACAGCATGTCTGTTAGTCTTCAGGTGCCACAGTACTCTCTGCTTACTTTTTAAGATAGACTAACATGGCTACTTCTCTGATACTTGGACCAGCAAGGCACTGCATTGCCACTATGCGAGTGGAAATCCATCACCATGAAGAACTTGCACAATTAGAACTGCTATCTACTGCTACACGACCACAGTTGAGAGATTATGCCATACTCTGTCAAAGGAACCTGAGAACCACCTGATCAGCATCCTATACAGCAAACAGGAAACATCAAAAAAGAGCTCTCCATCTGGAGACCTCTCATAAATTACCGAACTTCCATACAAATGGATTCACTAAAATACGGACAGGGAGATCTTCATTACTCGCTTCACTTCTCTACAAAGGAGAAAGACTGTAAGCTGTTCTAAACATCCAATTCCAGGTACCCCTAACCACTCAGCAATATCGTTCATCTATCCAACCACCATTCAGCCCAGAAGAAAGTCTTCCTATCTCGAGACTCTTCTTTCTCCCTGTCACCCCACTACTGAACGTTCTGTTGGTAGATCTGGAAAGCCTACTTCGCCGTCTCCGATCAAGAATACTTAGGATATACACTGAACAGCCCACTGATACACAGTTCTTCACAACAGCACAGAAGATCATATGGATCCTCCCCCTCCCTCTCATGAGGGTCTAAATGACAGCTGACCGTATCTAGCACGCGCTGCCGCGTGCACAGGCAGAAATTGTGGAAATAATCGCTTGCTTCATAAACCCCGTCGTGCAGAACCTGCAATGTCATCCACAGCCTCAGAAATCCACCCTGACCTAATCAAAAGAAGATGATAAGGAGGTGCTGTTGTCATCATGAACAGGTCTGACTACCAAAAGAGGCGCAACAACTCTCCATACAATTCTAAAGGCCACTTCCTCAGAATCCACTGAGAATACACTTACAAACTGCACCTTTACTCAGACATCCCTTACACTAACACCACAAATCTACATACCGCTTAGAGCCCCAACCAGGGTTATTCCTATCCACTACCAATATCACAACCCGGAAATCCTGGACGCCACATCATCCTTGGGCATTGGCACTCTCTGAAGGCACTGTTGGCTATGGTGGACTCTCTACTCACTCATATGCCACCAGCATCCCAGCATCTCCACGCACCACTGATTTTCTGATGAAACTACAATGCATATGGTGATCTTCAGATAACACCTCCTATGCCACCTATGGATTGAGAGGCTCTCTACACAAAACATCTCAACAACAGATGGACATACAAGCAGTCAGGGAACAGTTATCCCTGATGTATTGCCAGACATGGCTGCTGAGCTCTGTGCCTTTTATCCTCGCACACACATTTCAAAATTGTGACAATCTTATAGCTCCGAATCAGTGGCACTGCTGTGCGCACCCGCATGGCCCCACAATATGCCAATATTTTTATGGCCGCCCGCCTCCGGAACAACGCGTTCCTCACCTCTATCCACACGACGCCCTTCTCTACTGACGCCTACCATGGATGAATCTTCATCTCTGGCCCACAGGACGGAGACTCTTGAAAATTCCACCCGATTTCACAGCTGTCCACGCCCATCATCAACCTCTAGCCTGGCCCAATCTACACGGAGCGTCACTTCCTTAGACACACGGTGCAAATAAGTGATGGTCACATTAACAAACCTATACGAAACCTACCGACGCTATGCTACCTTCATGCTCCAGCTTCCATCCCGGGCACACCACATGATCCCTGTCTAACAGCCAAGCAATTGAGGTGCAACCACACACTCTGCTCTAACCCCTCAGACGATGAGACCAACACCTACAAAATCTCCACCAAGCATTCTCAAACTACAATACCGCACGGAAAAAGGAAACAGATCAACAGAGCCAGACGTGTACCAGAAGCTCCTATGCGAAGACAAACCCAAGAAAGAAACACAGGACTCCACTGGCCATCACATATAGTCCCAGCTAAAACCCCTCAACGCTTTCATCAGGGATCTACAACCCATCCTGGACAATGATCCCACACTTTCACAAGCCTTGGGAGGCAGGCCAGTCCTCGCCCACAGACAACCTGCCAACCTGAAGCATATTCTCACCAGTAACTGCACATTGCACCATAGAACTCTAACTCAGGAACCAATTCATGCAACAAACCTCGATGCCAACTCTGCCCACATATCTAAACCAGCGACACGATCACAGAACCTAACCAGATCAGCCACACCATCACCGGTTCATTCACCTGCACGTCCACCAATGTCACATAAATTAAAAAAAAAAAAAAAAGTCTGTTAGTCTATAAAGTGCCACAGGACTCTTTGCTGCTTTTAATTAAATTATTGCAGTCAAATGCTAGTATCAGAATGGCTGGCCTTTTAAGGGCAGCTGAGCCCAACTGCCTCCAATCAGCTGGGCCCAATCAGACTAATCAGCTGCCTCTCACCTGAGGCTGTAAAGCTAGGGATCAAATGATAGCTAGAAGATCAAATGATTCTCATAAAAGTGAGCAAGTAGCTTAGTTGAGGATAGGAACTGCAGGGAGTAGGGAGGCAAGAAGTCCTGGGGCAGAGGAAAGAACACAGTTTCTATGTGATTCTCAGACAGATGGCCTGCAGAGTGTAATCCTGCAGGCAAGCAGGCAAGGAAGGAGAAGGGATCAGAAAGGTTTGCCTTGACTTGACTCCCAGGCAGATGGTCTGAAGAATGTAATCCTGAGGGGACTAGATAGGCCCCTGCAGAAGACTCTAGGTCAGGGGAAAGGACACAAATCGATGTTTTGAATTTCTAAGTTTATTTTGAAGAAATAAAATCAAAGCCTTTAAGAAAAGGACAGAAATCCTGTGGCTGGAAGAGTGCTCTTTGGTGCACCGCCTAGTGAGATAGCCAACTGGCTTACATCTAGGCTCTGTTTGACATTGCTCCAGATAAATTAAGCAGACATCACATGACACTTATACTTTGTTTCCACATTCAGACTAATAGCTAACTAAAGCTCAGCTGTGCTTACAAAACTTGGAAAAAAGCATACTAATCTGCTCCAAAAATATAATAGCTTAAATGTGTATCAAAGTGTGCCTAAAACAGATGTCAATAAATCTGCAGAATGCACAACCAAAAATCAAAATGTTTTTAAAGCACATTTTGGAGGCTTTATTTTAGTTCTAGTTTATTCCCTCTCATTTCTAATATTTTCAAATATGTAACAAATACAAATGAAAAAAATTTACTTGTCTTACAATTTCTAATTTCTCTCCATAATTCTATTCATACACAAGACTAATTAACTAACTAAGCAACTGAATGAGCACTAAACAGGAAATCTTACTGTATGGAGTGTAACTACAGCAATGTTGGTCCCAGGATACTAAAGGAAGGTGGTATTATCTTTTACTGAATCACTTCTGTTGTGAGAGAGACAAGATTTCGAGCCACACAGAGCTCTTCTTCAGGTCAGAATAGAAGGTAAAAGTAAGAATAAAAGATCAGGTATTATTTCAGTGTTTTCATTAATGACTTGGATAATGGAGTGGAGAGTATACTTACAAAATTTGCAGGTGACAGCAAGCTGGGAGGGATTGCAAGAATTTTGGAGGACAGGCTTATATATAGTTCAAAAGGACTTTGATAAACTGGAGAATTGTTCTGAAATCCACAAGATGAAATTCAATAAAGATGAGCGAAGTTCTACATTTAGGAAGGAAAAAGCACATGCAGAGATCCAAAATGGGGAATAACTGGCTAGGAAGTAGTACTGCACAAAAGAATCTGGGGTTATAATGGATCACAAATTGAATGTCAGCCAAGAGAGTGATGCAGTTGTGAGAATGGCTAATATAATTCTGAAGTGTATTAACAGGAGTGTCATATGTGACACATGGGGAGGTAATGTCCTGCTCTACTCAGGACTGATGAGGCCTTAGTTCAGTGGAAAGAAGCACTAGAAGCAGCATGTGGAAAAATTGGAAAGAGTCCAGCAGAGGGCAACAAAAATGATTAGGGGGCTGGAGTATGTGATTTATGAGGAGAGGCTGTGAAAACTGGAATTATTTAGTCTGCAGAAGAGAAGAATGAGGGGGGGATTTGATAGCTGCTTTCAACTATCTGAAAGGGGGTTCCAAAGAGGAAGGATCTAGACTGTTCTCAGTGGTAGCAGATGACAGATCAAGGAGTAATGGTCTCAAGTTGCAGCAGGGAAGGTTTAGGTTGGATATTAGGAAAATCTTTTTCACTAGGAGGGTCGTGAAGCACTTGAATGGGTTACCTAGGGAGGTGGTGGAATCGCCTTCCTTAGAGATTTTTAAGGCCCAGTTTGACAAAGTCCTGGCTGGGATGATTTAGTTGGGAATTGGACTAGATGACCTCTTGAGGTCCCTTCCAACCCTGATATTCTGTGATTCTATAAGCTCCACTAAAAGATGCTACCTCACCCACCTTATCTCAGGAAATTTTACTGTAACCGTAGCAGTTTAAACCTATTTTTAAATATTATGTATTAAAAACAATTGATGATATAAGGTTTGTTAATAATTCCTGTTCAGCTCTGTTAGCCTAGAAATTAGGGTGTCTTAAGTCAGAACCTGTATATTTTAAAAAACAAGGCTGAGATTTTCATAGCTATTAAGGGATTTGCATCCCAATTCCCATTAATTTTAAATTTTTAAATTATTACTATAAACACATTTATATTGCAGGACCATCTATAGGCCTCAACGAGATTGGATCTCATTGTGCTGAGTGATATACAAATAAGATAAACTGAAGTTCCTGCCCCAAAAAGCTTACAGTCTAAAAGGCAGATGTAACAGGTGGGTGAAAATCAAGCATGCTGGGTGAGGGAGACAAGATAACAAATCAATTGCACAGGATGTGTACTATTCTTAGCCAGACAGTAGGTGGAGTTATGTATAGTCTCTGATGTGTCCTGGAGATTGTAAACAGACAAAGGTGACAGAACAGGTTTCTTCTATATAAAGCGGACAGGAAATATAGTGGCAGATGCCATGTCCAGGAGAGAGGGCTCTGAAAGGCTGCCTTTGGGTTAGCCACTAGCTAACTTTCCTGTAACTTTGTAATGGGAGAGGTGTGATGCTAAAACCATCCCAATGCAAGAGGCTCACTGGTATCAGGTAGTGAATTTCAGCTGGCCTGACTCGTTCAATGTACACCAATTCACTATAGTTATAATCTGCATCTAAAAAGATGTCATGTGATAGGTCATTGGAAAACTAAGAATTCACTGATCAATAATATTCTTGCATGATGTATGTACACAGTGTGCATTAAGAGTAATGGGTATATGCTAGAATTATGACTAAAATGTGTTTAAACCAGACATATCGGGAGAGTTGGTAAATAGGTTTGCCCTAGACAAAGGCATGTATATTTGCTTCTCAGGCTAGCCTGGTAACCAGGCAGAGACAAGGAAGGTCCATTTACATAGTAGGTAAACAAAGCTATCAAGCTAACAAATATAAAGACAGGAGAGCTGAATCTCAAGTGATAAGCAACTGAGTCAACAGACTGTATACAATATTATTGTATTATAAAAGTGTGTAGAGTGAGATCTTTTATGAAAGTCTATGACACTGGTGATTAGTATTGTCCTTAAATGTATGCATTAAGATTATATAAGGAATTATGGAGTATCCATTGATATTAGCTTTTACAGTTTGTGTCCTAACAAAGGAAGATACAGGTCTCTCCCAGACCGGAGGGAACATCACAGCTATTTACCTGTCTCCGATGTAAATTAAGCATGGTGGAAAGAAAACAGAAATCACATTTACATACATACGGATGGAAAGCGCACACAAAGGAAAAAACAGCGTGAAGTTATCCTGCCTTTTGAAACAAGTTCATTGAACTTTGGAAGACATAAACAAGGGCAGAAGTCATCTTTGGCATCCATCACTAGCCAGCCACAAGGGACAGAGCTCTTGCAAGCTGAGAAAGATGGGTCCTTCAACCAAGGAGAGAACTGAATATAGGTGAGAAAACTGCTTGGGCAAAGTTCTTTCATCTAGGAAGACAAGGGAACCAAGCATCTTGTACTTCTGTGGAAGATCCCAACTGAGGGAGTCAGCCATGGCTGGGAAGAAGGAAGATTGGTGAGAGAAACCATCTTGAACAAAGCTTGTACCTTGCAAGATTAAGTTTTAGACAATTAGATATGTATTTTCTCTTTTAATTGCTTGTAACCATCTCCACTTTTATTTCTTTTACTTGGCATAACTTAATCCTATGTATATTTTGTTATAAAATTTTGTGGGTTTTTTCCCCCACTATAAACCAACTCAGTGCTCTGTTTGAAGGGAAGGGTGTAATTACCCCCATTATTTTAATAAGATGTAACGGGCTTCTGTCTCCTTTAATGAGCAACAAACTTTAATATTTGTCCGAGTGGCCCAGGTGAAGGCTGGACACTTCAGGGCATATGGTTTTGGGGAAGTCTGGGGCTGGGAGAGTGTGTTGGGGTCACTTGCTGGTTGTAACCAAGGCTGGTGAAAGTGGGGTTGTGAGGCAATAGACAGGCTTCTGGAGTCAGAGCTCCTGAACCAGGGCTGTCTGGCACACAGACACTCAGGGTATAACCTGCTAGCTGTGAGTATCCCAGGCTTGGAGCTACAGCAGCAAAGAATTGTAGTGCACCCAGGGTTGCAGGATAAGCAGTGACACAACCCCTTGCTGGTCTGATTTATACCCAGAACACTATGACAGTATGTCTATACTTCAAGCCAGAGTTGTAAATTCCAGCTTGAGGAGACATACCTGCATTAGCACATAGAAAATAAAGTGTAACCATGATAATGGAAGGGGCCAGCCACCTCAAGGACCTACCTAGAGTCTCAGATGGGATCATACTTGGGGTAGCTAGGCCCTCCTGCTGCTGTGGCTACACTCTATTTTTAGCATGCTAGCTCAATCAGAACTAGCAGAGGTATGTCCTCAAGCTAGAATATACACATCCAGTTCAAAGTGTAGACATATCTCATGGCTCAATTCTTGGAGTGAAGTGAAGAAAACAACTCTCAATCAACCTATTTGTAATCAAAATGTTTAATGCACAGTGTATCTTATTTTTTAAAATAATACTGAATTCAGGAAATGAGTACAGACATGAGAGATCTAGGCCAACAACCCTAAAAGTGTTCATCTCAGATGACTAGTAAATGCATCGCTAACCGACTACTTCTGTTCTTGCTTTTCACTGAGTGCCTATTGGTCTGCCAAACTACTTCAGCAACTGTAGAAGGGTAGTGCTATGCTTCTGCTTTCAGCACCTTTTCTGAGCACTTGTTTACTGAAGTGTATTGACTAGGATTAAAGGATCCTAGTCACTTACATTCAAAAGGTCAGATCCTCAAGCTGGTGTAAATTGGTGTAGCTCCTAAAAGAAAAGTTTGGATGAGACATGGGCGGGGACAGGGGTTGAAAGAAAGAACCAGACACGGAAGGGAAGAAGAGAGCAACAAAGCAGAAGTGGCAAACCAAAAGAACAAGGAGGAAAGGACAGACAGTACTGGCCTAAAAATAATTTTCTTCTTAACTATACTATCCTATCATTTTTGCACTGAAGAATTAACCCAGAGTTTAAAGGGTAGGATATAAGTATTTCCCTCATACTCTGATTTAGGGAACATTTTCTTACAGGGTATGACATTGCACCTGATATTCTTCACAGTGATATGATGATGATGATATGATTATGACATAATGATAATGCATTTTGTACACGATGGGTCATGTGAGGCGTCATTGGAAAAGTTATGATTTGCTAAATATGATTATCCTATTTGTATGCATGTATCATTTTTGTATCTAAAGTTCAGATACATGGTCAATATTCTTTATTTCAATTGTGCTTACTCTGGGTGACATCCACAACTAGCCTTTCTGGTACAACAATGAAGAAGCCAGACAGTGCTGATGGTCCATCAGCAAAAACAATGGACCCTGGAAGAATTTAACCTTCCTGTGAATGTTCTGACCAGCCTGTAAGCAATTGCTGCTATGACTCAGCAAGGCATGCAAGGGCATGTGACCAGGCCACATGATTCTGGACTCCATCTTGGATACCATTGTTTCTCTACAAACTGAGGTTAGGACAAAGGGTTCCTGCCATATGCTAAAGATATATAAGGCAGGGAGTAACATCCTCTCTTGTTCTTCACTCCTCACACAAGAAAACTCT
Organism: Chelonoidis abingdonii; assembly: GCF_003597395.2. NCBI lineage: Eukaryota > Metazoa > Chordata > Testudines > Testudinidae > Chelonoidis > Chelonoidis abingdonii. Next base: position 43,578,097 of record NC_133774.1, on the reverse strand, counting down.
TGGAAACACCTACGGAACAAAAGACTGAACTGGAGGAAGTGCTGGACCCAGGCTAGGGGGATTTCTAGCCTGTGCAGGAAAAACCTGGGGATTCCAAACTGCAAAGCAAGTGTAGCTTGTGCCTTAAGAATCTGCAGCCCGCTTGCATCATCAGTCAGGGTGAGAGCCTGGTAATTCAAATCCTATCTTTCTAGTATGTTAAGCATAGTCTGTGATTTTGATTTGTTTGCTATCACTTATAACAACTACAAAAGATAAATTTGTTCACTTAAAATCTATTTTATGTTTTAATCTACATCAGTAAGTTTAGAGTGAAGTGCTTGGGAATCTTAGTTCAAGGGGCTGCTGCATTTGCTCTCCAGATTGAGGGAGGAGTGAATGCTATGAGTTTATGCTGTACAGCTCCTTGTGCAGCGCAGGACGGTGTAATTTTGGGTTTATACTCCAGTGGGGTGAAAGAGTTTGAGAAGCTGGTAGTTATTCTGACTGTAGCCTCCCTATTGTTGGTTCATGCAGTGGCTGGTCGGAGTCTGCATGTAACTGCAACTGGGTGTATCCTTGTCTGTGTGAACGTTGGTGAAAGTGCAAGCTTGGAGGAGCACAGTATGAGAGGGATCCCAGTGCGAGAGGCAGCATAATGTAGAAGGGAGCCCAGGCTGGTGGGTCAGAGGGCTCAGTGGTACCCCAGTTCCAGGTGACATCCCAGGGGGGGAACCCGTCACACAGGGTTCTGCGAATAACTGATAGCGAGTATGTTATGTGTTCCTAAGCACTAATCGTTCAGGAATCACTGGTTTACATAAGTTTACTAATGTATAAAAACATCTCTGTACGTACCAGAAACGGGTGGAATGTTCATAAATAGATTGCTGAGGATGAAGTCATTGTTTTGCTCGATTCCAACAATTAAATGATGACCAAGCTGTATTTCAGCAAGGTTAGTTTCTCATATTTAAAACAAGACAGACTTACTCCATGAAGTGAGACAAGGATCTAATTGTTTTTTTCCACTAAGTAATGTTTGGTAAGGTTTCTCAAGGGTACAAATAGAACTCTCAGGAAGATCTACCAAAGAGGATGTTGGTGTTTTTTGTTTTATTTTAAGCTATGTAATACATGGAAAACCTGTTGGAGATTTATCTCCCACCCTTTCCTTAAGAGGCAGCAAAATCTTTTCTTAATAGTTAAGAAGCAAGAATTAATATTATAGGTTTTCAGACTCAAATTTAACTTACCTGCCAAAATTGGCTGGCAAAAACTCAAGGAAAGCATCATTCAGGTACAGCTGTGTTAGGTTTAACAGTTGGGAAAATCCATCTGGAAGCCTAGATGGACACACACAAAAATTTTTAGGCACTGTTTTTGTTTCAGCGAAGCATAGGTCATTATATTGTACTCTCTTACAACATAGTATAATTTGTTTAGTATAGCAAAATGAACATATATGCGAAAATTAAGGTTTATCAGCATTTCTACAAGGCTCTCTCAGCCTGCACTCGGCTAACTGTTCATACCAGGATCAATTTCAAGGCCCTTATTTTTCAATGCCATGAACAGCTTATGGTCTAGCTATCTGAAAGGCTTCTTTTCACACTGCAATCCACTCTGGAAGATACACTGAGTGGAAATACTGAGGCTAATGAAAAACTAGTAAACCTTTTCGAGTTTATTTGATTTTTAGGAGTGGAAGTGGGGTGATGGTCATTTTCAGCAGAGATCCCACCTTATGCTAGTACTACTTCCAGAAACTGGACCAAGCCTAAATCTTGTCACTAGAGAGACAAGAGCCATCACTTCTGCCAAGTCTTATCCTAGGAGATAATGGTCCATGGTTTGTGCTCCATGAAATGAACCAGACAGACTGGATTCTTTTTAATTAAGTAACTGATATTTGAAGAAGAGGAGCATACATTTGTCCACCTTCTTCAGAAAACTGGTGACTTCTAAAAATGTCGGTAACGGCATTCAAATATTATGGCTGTAAGTGCCTAAGAAATAGCAGCAGAAGCAAAAGAAGTAGCAGCAATTTCATATTTTTTAAAGATTATGACTTTTACATTAAAATTAAAAAAAACAAAGAAAAACAATAACGTTCCCATCCTAGGAGATGGTATTGTGGTTCCCTGCATCTTTTATCATTTTAAAAACCAAAAGTTTAGGTAAACATTAGTCTCTTTATAGTAAAGGTTAACACAATGCTTCCATTAAAAGCTCAGTTTAGAAGCCACTGCAACATCACATTTAACTTCATCAAAACTAAGACTTGAAAAATACACTCCAGTAGTGAAAGGGAAGCACAAGAAATTGTTTAAGTCATACTTTCCTGAACAATTTAAACTTTAATCTAAAACAAAAAGTCAGTTTCTAACCTTTACAGCCTTAAAAAGATAACAAAACCTGACCCTAATGTAAAGCTGCGTGTGCTGTATCAATAAATATTTACTTATTTATCTTTATCCAACATACCCACTCAGCCCTTATGCCTACAAAGTCCCATAGTTTTAAATTGAATAGAGTGTAGATGGATCATCTGATCAGTTAATTAGTACAAATTTAGTAGTTTACTTACACTTAATTAGTAATAATTATGTAATATATAGTTACACATTAAAATATAAATGATTGTATAATTATATGTGTGCATGCACACAATGTTGGATTGATTTTCAAATGGTATTTTATTAATGTTATAAAAATTAACAAAAATGTTAATCCTTTTTTTAATTTTTGTATATACCTATTCAGGAAGACCATGTATATAAAATTATACACAAAAACAATGTTAAAAGAATATCAAGGTTGCAAAATCAAGCATTCAAAAGTAAGGAAATGCCAGAATTAAGGTTGTCTTTGCAACCCTAAGTCACCTCCCATATGTGTATCCACTATGATACCGTATTTAACAACAAGGTCACTTTCTCCCTCTCCTCTCCCCCAAAAACTCCTGCCTCATTTAGTGCACAGGACAGATGGTACTCACAGAACCAATAACTATTCAGTATCTTGTTTTATCCTTATTTTTCAATGTGTGAGTCTATGTCTTATTTATTGCACACTATTCAAACCTTGCTCTGAATACTGAGCTCCTCAGAGGCTTTTCCATGGCACTCTTCACTAAAATATCTGAGTGCTTCCCAAACATTAATGAACCGATATGCACAACAACCCCGTGTGTGATGAGGTGATATGATCCCAATTTTAAAGATAAGGAAGTGAGGATCAAAGAGATTAAGATGAGAAAAGACGGTTACTCACCTTTGTAACTGTTGTTCTTCGAGATGTGTTGCTCATATCCATTCCAGTTAGGTGTGTGCGCGCCGCGTGCACGTTTGTCGGAGAAACTTTTACCCTAGCAACACTCGGCGGGTCGGCTGGGCGCCCCCTGGAATGGCGCCGCTATGGCACCGGATATATACCCCAGCCGACCCAGCCATCCTCCAGTTCCTTCTTGCCGGCTACTCCGACAGTGGGGAAGGAGGGTGGGTTTGGAATGGATATGAGCAAATATCTCGAAGAACAACAGTTACAAAGGTGAGTAACCATCTTTCTTCTTCGAGTGATTGCTCATATCCATTTCAGTTAGGTGATTCTCAAGCCTTACCTAGGCGGAGGGGTCGGAGTTAGATGTGGCAGCATGCAGAACCACTGCGCCAAAGGCTGCATCATCTCTAGACTGTTAGACCAGAGCATAGTGCGAGGCAAAGGTGTGGACCGATGACCAGGTCGCTCCGCGGCATATCTCCTGGATAGGCACATGGCCCAGGAAAGTGGCTGATGAAGCTTGAGCTCTAGCTGAATCCGCTGTGAGACGGCCCGAAGGGACATGAGCTAGGTCATAGCATGTGCGGATGCACGCTGTTACCCAAGAGGAGACCCTCTGGGAGGAGACTGGTAGACCTTTCATCCGTTCCGCGACTGCCACGAACAGCTGGGGAGACTTCCGGAAGGACTTCGTCCGCTCAGTATAGAAAGCGAGTGCCCTGCGCACATCTAAGGAGTGTAACTGCTGCTCCCGTCAAGAAGAGTGAGGCTTCGGAAAGAAGACTGGGAGGAAGATGTCCTGGTTGGTATGGAAGGCTGACACTACCTTAGGGAGGAACGCCGGATGAGGTCACAACTGTACCTGTCCTTCTGAAAGATAATGTACGGCGAGTCCACCGTGAGCACTCGTAGTTCGGAGACCCTCCTGGCCGATGTAATGGCCACCAGGAAGACTGTCTTCCACGACAGGTACAAGAGCGAGCAAGTCGCTAGTGGCTCAAAAGGCGGGTGCACTAGCCTGTTTAGGACTAAACTGAGATCCCAGGTAGGGGCAGGGCGATGTACAGGAGGGTAGAGGCACTCTAGGCCCTTAATGAATCTAGTGACCAGGGGGTGGGAAAACACGGAGTGGCCACCCTCTCCTGGATGGAAAGTGGAGATAGCTGCCAAGTGCACCTTCAGAGAGGATGTCGCCAGGCTCTGCTGCTTAAGATACCAGAGGTAGTCTAGGACCGTGGGAATCGAGGCCTCCGAGGGAGTAGCGTCCTGCGTTGCACACCAGCAAGAGAAGTGTTTCCACTTTGCCAGATACGTGGATCGAGTGGAAGGCTTTCTGCTACTGAGGAGAATATGCTGTACCGGAGCGGAACAGCGTAACTCTGCTGTGTTTAGCCATGCAGGAGCCACACCGTGAGGTGAAGGGCTTGCAGGTCTGGGTGGCGAAGCCTGCCGTGGTCCTGTGTGATAAGGTCTGGAAGGAGAGGGAGGGAAACTGGACTGGCCATGGACAGGTCGAGCAGGGTGGTGTACCAGTGTTGTCTGGGCCACGCAGGCGCAATCAGGATCAGATGCGCTTTGTCCCTACGGAGTTTTATCAGGACCTTGTGAACCAGAGAGAACGGTGGGAAGGCGTATAGCAGGTGGTGCCTCCATGACAGGAGGAATGCGTCCGTGATCGATCCCAGAGAGAGACCCTGAAAGGAGCAGAACTCCTGGCACTTCTTGTTCAAGCGGGAGGTGAACAGATCTATGAGGGGAAACCCCCACCTCTAGAAGATCGAATGGATGACGTCTGGTCTTATTGACCATTCGTGACAGAGGAAGGATCGGCTCAGCCGATCCGCCAGAGCATTCCGAACCCCCGGGAGAAAGGACGCCACCAGGTCTATCGAGTGGGCTTTACAGAAGTCCCAGAGTCGAATGGCCACTTGACACAGGGGAGAAAAGTGAGTCCCCCCCGTTTGTTGATATAATACATGGCCGTTGTGTTGTCTGTAAACACAGACACACAACGGCCGTGAAGATGTTGTTGGAACACCTGACACGCGAGGCGGACTGCTCTCAACTCCCAGACGTTTATGTGGAGCGTCAGCTCCTGTTTTTACCAAAGGCCCTGTGTTCGAAGGTGACTTAGTTGTGCCCCCCAACCAAGGGATGACGCATCCGTCGTTAAGGACAGCGAAGGCGACGGTGGATGGAACGGTATCCCTGCACATACCAGGGATGGAGTTAGCCACCAACTGAGAGAGCGTAGGGAGCTCGGCGGAACTGTCACCAGGACGTCTATAGGGTCCCTGCCAGGGCGGTAGACTGAATTGAGCCACGTTTGAAAGGGTCACAGGTGGAACCTAGCATATTTGGTCACATAAGTACATGCGGCCATATGACCCAGTACGCTGAGGCACGTGCGAGCCGAGGTGGTTGGGGAGGTCTGCAGACCTCGAATGATCGACACGATCGTCTGGAAGCGGGGCTGAGGGAGGTAAGCCCTGGCTTGAGTGGAGTCCAGCGTTGCCCCTATGAAGTCCAGCCTTTGTGTGGCGACCAGAGTGGATTTCTCGGCATTGAGGAGCAGCCTCAACCAGGAGAATAGGTCCGTCATTATGCCGATGTGCTGTCGGACCTGAGTCTGGGAGGTTCCCTTGATGAGCCAGTCGTCCAGATATGGGAATACATGTATCTGTTACCGGCGGAGGTGGGCGGCAATGACGGCCATGTACTTTGTGAATACCCTTGGGGCCGTGGAGAGGCCGAAGGGGAGGACCGTAAATTGGAAGTGCTGGTGGTTGACCACAAAGCGAAGATACTTCCTGTGTGGAGGAAAGATGGCAATGTGGAAGTATGCGTCCTTCATGTCGAGGGCGGCATACCAGTCTCCAGGATCCAAGGACGGGATAACAGTCCCTAGGGAGACCATACGGAACTTCAAGTTGACCATCCATATCTGGAGGCCTCGCAGGTCTAGGATAGGCCTGAGGCCTCCCTTGGACTTGGGAATCAGAAAATACCAGGAATAAAACCCCTTCCCCCTCTCATCTGATGGTACCTCCTCTATAGCTCCTGCGGCAAGGAGAGACTGCACCTTTTGTAAGAGGACTTGCTCATGAGAGGGGTCTCTGAAGAAGGACCGGGTTGGGGGGTGGGAAGGTGGGGATGAAGCAAATTGGAGGTGGTATCCTTGCTTCACCATGTGTAGAACCCAGAGATCTGAGGTCAGTTGGAACCATGCCGGGAGGAAGTAGGAGAGACGGTTGGAGAAAGGAGGGGAAGGATCCTGTCTTGAGACTGGTACGCCATCCCCGGGCACACCTTCAAAAGTTGGACTTAGGCCCAGGTGGTGCCTTTGAGGGCCCGTGGTTTTGGCCCCCTTGGGATCCGGATTGGTGTCTACCGCCACCCCTCCCGCGCCTCCTACTGAGGTCCTGCCTGTGCCGAGGCGTAAAGTACAGGCGGTGCGGTTGAGGTCTGAAGGGTCTATGTTGGGTCACAGGGGTATGCATGCCCAACGAGCGCATGATGACCCTATTGTCCTTCAAACTCTGCAACCTGGGGTCAGTCTTTTCTGAAAACAAACCCTTGCCATCAAAGGGTAAGTCCTGGATGGTATATTGGAGCTCGGGTGGCAGGTTGGAGACTTGGAGCCAGGAGATACGCCTCATGGTAATACTGGAGGCCAGAGTTCTGGCTGCCGAGTCGGCCGCATCGAGGGAGGCTTGGAGAGAGGTTCTGGCCACCTTCTTCTCTTCCTCCAGGAACGTGGCAAATTCCTGGCGTGAATCCGGGGGCAGTAGTTCCGTGAACCTACCCACCTGCGCCCAGGTGTTATAGCTATACCGGCTCAAGAGAGCCTGCTAGATGGCCACCCGGAGCTGCAGGGCCCCTGCTGAATACACCTTACGACCCAAGAGGTCCATCCGCCTAGCCTCCTTGGATTTTGGGGCTGGCGCCTGCTGGCCATGGCATTCCCTTTTGTTGACTGACTGGACAACTAATGAGGAGGGAGGAGGATGAACATATAAGTACTCGTACCTCCGAGAGGGTACCATGTATTTCATCTCGACTCCCTTTGCTGTAGGGGGAATGGAGGCTAGGGACTGCCATAAGGTGTCGGCAGTGGCCTGGATGGTCTTAATAAACGGCAGGGCCACCCTCGTGGGGGCATCCGCAGATAGGATGCTCACGACGGGGTCTTCGACCTCCGGGCCCTCTTCCACTGGGAGGTTAATGTTGAGTGCCACCCTGCAAAGGAGGTCCTGATGGCCCCTGACGTCTATCGGCGGGGGCCCTGATGACGAGGTCCCTGCCACAGCCTCATCCGGGGAAGAGGAGGATGATACTCCGGGGATGAGAGGGTCCTGGATGGCCTCTTGCTCCTGGGATGGTTCCTGCTCCAGTGGTACTGGGGAGTCCGGAGGGTGGGTCGTCTGCTCCTCCGTCCCAGCTGGGAGGGGACGGGTAATGGTGGCCTCTGGTGTCCAATGTTCTGAGGCGGCAGAGCGGGTCTGAACTAAAGGAGCACCTTGGGCTTGATGGTATGCCCAGGGTGTCCAAAAGGACCACTGTTGAGGTCCCGTGTCCTGAGACCAGATGTCCCGGAAAACCCCCATAGGCACCTCCGTATCACGGTCCTGGTCGTAATAACTGTCCACGTGGGAGGACACCGACGTCTGCCTGGACGGCCATGGGGGAGCAGAGAAACCTGGAGCAGAAGTCCCGATGGACCTTGCTCCCCTCTTCAGCGGGGACCGGTGCCGGTACTCAGAGCGGTACCGAGATCGAGACCGGGATCTGCGACCAGACCGGTGCCGGGAGTTTGACCAGGATCTCGAGCCCCTGCAGCGTGATCGGCTCCGGGAGGTACGGTGCCGGGAACCAGAGCGGTGCCACGAGTAGCGAGTTGGAGAGCGAGAGTCTGACCGGTGCCGCGTAGAGGAACAGTGCCGGGACTGCGAGCGGCATCTAGAGCGGGAGCGTCGTCTCGACTGGGAGCGCCTGCGGGATCGCGACCTTGAGCAGTGCCGGTCCGCTGAGCCAACAGATGGCAGTCTGGTCAGGGTCGGCTTGCCCATAGATTGGAATACCCGCACTGGCGGTGCCGGGGGTAGGGGCAGTGCCGCATCAGTGATGGCAGTCAAGTCTCTTGCCGCCGAAAACGCCTCCAGTGTAGATGGCATAGTGAGCTCTACCACGGCGGGTGCCAGGGAGCTGTCAGGGGCCGGAATCGACGGTGCCAGTTTAGGCGGTGCCACGGCAGGTATCGGTGCCAGGTGGTCCAACTTAGGCGCAGTCTCTGGCTGCGACGCGGGTGTTACCGAGGCAGCATGAGTTTTAGCCTTCTTCGACCTCGGGGAGAGGGAGCGGTGTGGCGTTGATTTCGGTGCCGGCGGTGGCCGGTGCCAAGAGTCTTTAGGCGTACCGGTGAGGTCCGGTGCCGTAGTGATGCCTCTGCTCACTGGCTGACTCGTGCTCGGTGCCGAAGGTGAAGGTGTCAAGGCCGCTTTCATGAGGAGCTGTTTTAATCTGATGTCCCGCTCCTTCTTAGTTCGCGGCTTGAAAGCCTTGCAAATCGAGCACTTAGCAGTTAAGGGCGATTCCCCGACGCACTTCAAACAGGAGTCGTGGGGGTCTCCTGTTGGCATTGGCCTGTGACAGGCCGAGCACGGTTTGAAACCCGGTGAGACAAGCATGAGCTCCGGCACTGGGTGCGGGGAAGGGGCTACTCCCCGAACCCCGCTAACAAGTACTAACTAACAACTATTAAATTATGAACTACAACTAACTCTAACTATATATAAGAACAAGAACAATAACTATGTATACAATAACGAGAAAAAACTACGAGTAGCTTAGGAAGGTGGAGGTCAGCTAAGCCACACTCCACTGTTCCAACAACCGACATGGGCGGTAAGAAGGAACTGAAGGGTGGCCAGGTCGCCTGGGGTATATATCCGGCGCCATAGCGGCGCCGCTCCAGGGGGTGCCCAGCCGACCCGCTGAGTGTTGCTAGGGTAAAAGTTTCTCCGACGAACGTGCACACGGCGTGCACATACCTAACTGGAATGGATATAAGCAATCACTCGAAGAAGAACCTTAGGTTCAATTCCAGATTCTGGAAGGGAGTATGTTCTTGTGGGCACACTCTTTTGCCCCATTCCCCTGCAAGTCCGACCATTTCTGCCATTGCCTGCTCCAGCCTGTCCCAGTGCCAGTCCTGTCTCTCCCTCAACAACCCCCTCATGCTCCTTCTCCCAGTCTCATTTCCCTGCCTCAGCTCCTTGTCCCAATCTTTCTCGCCATCCTGGCTCAGTTCTTGTCCCATCTGCTTTTCAGTCAGGCTGCTTCTGCCTCCATGCTGACAGTTCTGTTCTTAGTTCCAGAGCCCAGTGCCACAGACAGCTCTAGCAGCCAAGAGCAGCAATTGCAGAGGAAGTTCTGCTAAGAGCCTGCAGTCCTGGGCTTGAGCCTTATCAGTGCAGATGGACTCTGGAGAATTTACCTGCCAAACTGTAGCAAGTTACTACCTTACAGTAATAATTATTATATTATTTGTTGTGGCAAATGCAATTTTTAAAAAGTTTATAACTTGGCCAAATTTGGGCAAACAGTCATACAAAACACTAGATAGCCTGGTGTAAGAGACATGCTATCTCCCTGCTAAATTTCAACTCCGTGCTTCAAGGCATGGGGGCACTAGAGCATCTCAGTGAAAAAGCCATAAGAATTCAGTTGGTTTGTTTGTTTTCTTTTAACCATGGGAAAATATATATTCTTTCTCTAAACTTGTTCTCAGAAATCGTTTAATTGTTTTTGCTGAAACTTTAATCAAACTAGGGCTACCAACTTTGGTTGGACAAATTCCTGGAGGTTTCATCACATGACATTACCTTTAATTAAAGATTAATCTTTAATTCCTGGGGACTCTAGGACAATCCTGGAGGGTTGGAAACCCTATATCAAACTCAACCTGAGGCAAACACCCAGCACAGAAAATTTCAGCCTGGACAGTTAGAGTTTGGCAAAGTTGTAAGCAACTGAAAAAGAGCATCTTATAATGGGACCTGCTGGGCAACTTTAATTGGGGGGGCACTACTAGCTCCATGTGTAACTATACAGACATACAACACAATAAATGGTAAGAAAGTTTAGGTTTTGTCATCAGAATGAAGCGGGGCGGGGGGGGGGGGGGCAAAACTTACTTTGAAATTGGATTTACACTGGCCTCAACAATTGCCAAAACTTTACAGTTTTTGATGTTTTCTGGAAACTCCTGTATGCCTGTTAAAAAAAAAAAAAGAAGAAACTATGTTAAGTTATTAGACTTAATCACAGGCAGAAAAATGTTTAATTTAAAACAACATTTAAAAAAGAACTAATTCATTTAACAAATTAATGCAGTGGTTCTCCAATTTTTCATTTTGAGGACCACTTCATATGAGAAATATCCTTTTTCATGCACTATCTTCTCTCCTGATAGAAGCATTTTGAGAAACAAATGGTGGGTTTCTGTGGTCCATCACGAAAGGCTCCGATCAACACTCCAGAAAACCACTGCAACAGCGATTTTCATGGATCAGTAAGGCAAACGAGGGGCCTGATCCAGAGCCCACTGAAGTCAATGGCAGCCTTTGGGTCAGCCTTCAATCATCAATTACACAGATACACATTTTCAGTAACAAATTGTGCTCCCCCTCTCCCCCGCCAAATTTAGACAGACTATAGATCAAGCCCACTTGATGTGTTTATGTGGCCTGCAAGACATGTTCAGATTATGCAGAATATAAACTTCATTCCTTTAAAAAAGTAAGAGTCTAGCCTTTATGGTTGCAGAGAACTTCCCAATGTTAATTAAACGTAATTGATTCTGTTGTCTTCCTAACTCTGCAAACAGCCTGAAACAATGATAGGCTTTTTGTTTTCATTGCCCAGAAAAGTGTGGTTTTTGCATTATTATTATTATACATTAACTAGTCCACCATAAAATACTAATGGAGACACGGCACTGTAGTTTTACTATGAGGTAAATTAAGCAAGGCCAATCACAGGTGGGGATCTAGCATTAACCTCACCTAACTACCTTTCACTAAAGTTTTTATTAAAACTACAGTGCTTTGACTCCAACAGGATTTTACAATGGGATAGCTAATGCAGATTAGTTATCCCACTGTAAAAAAACAGCACCTGCTGCAGTGAAAGTAGCCTGAGAGGCGGGAACTTTCCTATGTTCTATTAATATCACTTGAATGGTAACTCTACAGCCCAATTATGACTCTTCAGTGTCAATGTAATCTTGCTCACCCGAAGTCAAGATTAACAGTCCTGTTTCTCAACCCTAGGTTCAGTGAAGAGGGTTACCATTCATCAGCACACACCACCCTCAGCCTCAAATTAATTTATACCAGTAAGAAAGACAAGATGTAATGTTTGTTGGGTAGACTAAAATATTTAAATATTTACAACATGCAATATACGTAATCACAAATGATTATGTTAGCAAATGCAATGTGGAGAGTAGGAGCGAAGCCCATGGAGAGATGGGAAATGATAACTACTGCAGGGCAGGAAATGCTCAGAGGTGAAGAGAGAGGAGAAAAAGGGAAAGAAAAAGAAGGGTGAGGTAGGAAGAAAAACAAAGGGATACTTTGTGATGGTCTAAAAGTAAATATTTTCTCACTGAGTGACTCTGAATGCAACAATAAAGTATTGAACAAACAGCTAAATATTCAGCAAATCTCTCATTCAAATTAGTGGTAGTCCAGGTTTAGATTCAGGGTAATACTGTCACAGATCCATAGGAATACTGCTATGGCCCCAGCTTTTAGTCCTTGGGGAATTCTGCACCACTGCACACGCACAGAGTTCATGTCCCACACAGATTTCTTTGCTTCCTTGCAAAAAAAAAATGACTTTCTGACAGGGAAGCAATGAGAAGCTGCAAGAACAGTCATGCGCCATGCTCCAGCAGTGCAGGTGCATTGTTTTGGGTGCCCAGAGCAGCCAGTGGAGTGGTAAATCACTGGAGGAGCAGGGTTGGGGAAGCCTCGGCCAGTGGCTCCTTCTCTGTGCCAGGTTCAGCTACTAATCCTGGCTGGGCTGGTGAGGACAGAATTTTCTCTTCCCTGGTAAGGACTGGCAAGAGCTGGGTCAGACCCACTCCCAGAAACCTCTCCAGCTCCAGGAAGTGCTGAAAATCCCAGCCCCGCTTCCTGCCCCATCGCTTCTCAGCCGTGAAGAGGAGGGGTCACGGTACGGGGAGCTGCTCCTCCATCCGCTCAATCCCCATTCATCCAGACCCACCTCGAACCCAAATTGCCAAATCTCACCCCCTGTACCCAGACCACCATCTGCACTTGAACCCCCACCCCACCTGCACCTGGACTACCCTGACTAGCCACCTGCATTCAGATTCCCACTCCACTAAGCCATCACCCGGATTCCCACCCTACCAAGCCAGCACCTGGGACTTCCCCGCCCTGCTGAGCCCTCCAAACCAACACCACCACCCCTGCTGAGCTCCAACCACCTTCACCTGGATCCCCCTGTGGAGTCCCATTGTGTCTGCACTCAGAGCCCCTCCCTCCCAACAAGCCCCTGTTTATCCTGATCTCCCTCACACCCAGGACCCCCACCCTCACACCCAGATTGCCCCACGCAGAACCCTATCACCTCATGCCTTGATCTCCCTACGCTAAGCCCTCCATATTTGGATCCCGCTGGGCTGAGCCAGCCTGCCTTCAGCTAGTGTGCTTGGCACAGAAGGGCAGAGTCCCTGGGTGTTTCTGGGACAGTCCTGGTCCTTGGGCGGTGGGCGGGGCGGGGGGGAAGTGATCTCCTACGCCTCTGTGCAGTCACTGGCTTGTGCTTCCTGCTGCCATTCTGGAGCCTCCACATTTATTTATTGATAAACACAATTAGCAGACTTTTGAAGAATTTTCAAATATTGCATGCGGAATTTTTATTTTTTTGACACAGAATACCCTCAGGAGAAAGCTTTGGAACAGTCTCTGGGAAAACCCCTTCAGTATGCTAGACTCCACAGGGGGTACCACTCCTTCACCGCCTCCTTAGACTGGATCCCTAGGACTTTAGCACACCTGCTTAACACTGTGAGCTCCATTCTGTGAGTATACTGAGACAGACCCTCGACGGAGGCTTAATCTTAGTGAGCAATGCAGCTCCATAAGCATCTGAAGTAACAGTCAGTGATGTCAAACAGTAAGGTATATTAGTTGACTAGAACACGGTATAAGATGATCTTGGATAGCATAGAGAAATGAAGGTTACAGTAGAGTAACGTCTAGTTAGCCAGAGCTCAAAGCTCTCTCCCTCTGTTAGTCAGTCTGACCTCCTCAATCAGACTTCCCAGTGAGCATCCCCTGATTCCTCCAGCAGCCAATACTTAACTCCCACCTCACATCTCTCCAGTCCTTAATCTCTAAACTGGGGAGCTGTGGCTCTGCCTCTCTGCTGAGAGGCAGGGAGTCTAGATCTCAATCTGGGTCATTGGTTAGTAGGTGCCCATGTCCAGGCAATTGGATCTGCCACTGTATTCTCAAGAGCTCTGTTAATATGGGACCTAAGGCCTCAGACAGCTAGGCATCATTCACACCTGTGTCTTAGCCTGCCAGGAACAAACAATCTCTTTCACTCACTGGGTAACAATGCAACACACAGAGGAAAACTGAGGTACACACCAGCTTCATAAACATTACAAAACATTTGCCCATCACAGATATACCATTCCCACTAAGATTAATTAAAAAAAGAAACCATTTCTATCCATCAAATAAGTTTGATGCCTTGAAGAAGAAAAATTCATTTTTTAATACTTAACATGTAAGTATGTAAAAACGATATGATTTGTAATCTGATGATTATCACTACTTAATACTTAAACAACTTTTTAAAATAAAAGTTACAAGTTGTCATAAACAGAGGGTTAAGCGTTAATGTCTCTTACCTGTAAAGGGTTAAGAAGCTCAGCAAACCTGGCTGACACCTGACCAGAGGACCAATAGGGGGACATGATACTTTCAAATCTTGGTGGAGGGAAGTCTTTGTTTGTGCTTTTTGTTTTGTTCGTTGTTCGCTCTTGGGACTAAGAGGGACCAGACGTACATCCAGGCTCTCCAAATCTTTCTAAATCAGTCTTTCATGTTTCAAAATTGTAAGTAATAGCCAGGCAAGGCGGATTAGTCTTATTTTTGTTTTCTCAACTTGTAAATGTTTCTTTTTGCTGGAAGGATTTTTACCTCTGTTTGCTGTAACTTTGAATCTAAGGCTGGGGTGGGGGTCCCTCTAGTCTATATGAATCTGGGTACCCTGTAAAGCATTTTCCATCCTGATTTTACAGAGATAATTTTTACCTTTTCTTTCTTTAATTAAAAGCTTTCTTTTTAAGAATCTGATTGATTCTCCTTGTTTTAAGATCCAAGGGGATTGGGTCTGAACGCACCAGGGATTGGTGGGTGGGTGGGGGAAGGAAGGGGGATGGTTAATTCCTCCTTGTTTTAAGATCCAAGGAGTTTAAATCTGTGTTCACCAGGAAATTGGTGAAGCCTCTCAAGGCAACCCAGAGAGGGGAAAGTCTGGGGAGGGGACAGGGAGTGTGCCAGACACTAAATTTCTGGCTGGTGGCAGCGTTAACAGATCTAAGCTAGTAATTAAGCTTAGAAGTGTTCATGCAGGTCCCCACTTTTGTACTCTAAAGTTCAAAGTGGGGAAAGAAACCTTGACACAAGTATACAAAAATTATGTTTGGTTAAAATAATAAAGGCCAGAAAATAAAAGATGGGGATAACAAATGGAGTTGGGATGGGGACTAAAAGAGAGCTACAATCATATTATTTTCATTTTCATTAAATTTGTCTTCTGGTATGTCTTCATCTATGCTGTAATTCAACAACACAACACAGAGATGAACAAGTTCCAAAATTAAAATACTGGTTTAGTACTCCAAACTGGTGTGTATCAACATAATTTCTATGATCTACATATTTAAACACACTTCTACCAATTCGATTTACATTTCTTAATGAATGTACTATTATCAACAAACACAGCAGAACACAAGAACGGCTATACTGGGTCAGACCAATGTTCCGTCTTACCCGGTATCCTCTTTTCCAACAGCGGTCAATGCCAGATGCTTCAAAGGGAATGAACAGAACAGGCAATCATCAAGTGATCCATCTCCCTGTTGCCCATTCCCAGCTTCTGGCTATCAGAGGCTAGAGACACCCAGAGCATGGGGTTCCATCCCTGATCATCTTGGCTAATAGCCACTGATGGACCTATCCTCCATGAACTTGTCTAATTCTTGTTTGAACACCATAATTTCTCCCCCGATTATTGTTATCAGAAGCAAATACTACTATGGCCAATAGAATAATTGAAAGTGAAGGTCCTTTTTTCTATGGCTATAGAATATAGATCAAAACCATTTTCCAAATTTGCAACTCCTTCTCCTAAATCCAAGGAAGCCTGCATAAACCCACATATTACACAGTGAATTTGTAATCTAAACAGTCTCTGCCAAAATTCCTATTAGAACTTGTCAGAGATTTGGGCAAGAAAATGATTTGAAATACAGATACTATAAAATACTCTATGAGTAGGAAAAATGGCACTGAAGTCCATTTTCCCTGGTCAAGAGCATCACCTATACCAGGGATTGGCAACCTTTCAGAAGTGGTGTGCCAAGTCTTCACTGAGTCACTCTAATTTAAGGCTTTGTGTGCCAGTAATACGTTTTAATGTTTTTAGAAGGTCTCTTTCTATAAGTCTATAATATATAACTAAACTATTGTTGTATGTAAAAGTAAATAAGGTTTTTAAAATGTTTAAGAAGCTTCATTTAAAATTAAATTAAAATGCAGAGCCCCTTCCCCGGACCAGTGGCCAGGACCTGGGCAGTGTGAGTGCTACTGAAAATCAGCTCACTTGCCATAGGTTGCCTACCCCTGACCTACACCATGCATCTAGATCTTTATTATGCAATAATTAAGAAACATGAGTCTTATTACAATTGCATTTCCTTTTCCACTGTAATATGCTATATTGCTCCTATATCCTTCTGCAGGTATTTTTATTTTAAATAAGATTATATTGTCTTAAGCACCATATAAAATCTTATCACAATAGTAGTTTAAACTAGATTATAAATATAAATGCTGATTAATCACTGCTTTTAAATTCATTCTACTAATCTATGGATTTCTCCATTAAAATGTAATTATTTTGACTAAACTTTTTACACCAAATGATTCTCCAGATAATCAGAAATATTAACATAAGATAACAAAGATAACTCTTAAATTCTTGATACAAATATATGGGCTCATGCTCTTATCCAGTAACACAAGTGGACAAACATCGTATCAATCAGATGAACACTTCTATGCCAGACTCTCTCTCCTTCAATAGAAATGACTCTCTTCCAGTTCTGAAGTCAGGAATCTAGGAGTAGGAGGTGGCCAAGCTAAGGAATAGCCGCATGCATTGGAATGCTCCTTCTCTTACCCCACTGATAGCCATGAGTAGGTTAATAATGTTCCAAACAACATTAACTCCTCTTTGCAGCCTGTACTATCCAGCTCCAGGGAGGCAGTCAAGGACAATGACTCTCGACAGTCACACTACCAGGTGGGAACTGGGTTCAGAGATCATCAAGGAGTGGCAAGCCCTACCCAGAAGACTCCTGGGCTAGGAAAGATTTAGCTCCCAAAAATAGTATTTTGAATTGCTTGCACAATTTCTGATTTGAGCAAAAATATACCCGACCATGTGAGTTTCAAATTCCAGTAACCAGACTAACATGGTAAACTGTAGCACTACAGAGGAACCATTACAGTTTAACATGTAATCCAACCAAAAACTATTTTTTAAACCTAAATAAACTCAAAAGATTTTAAATAAAGTTACCAGGAATTGAAAGAAGCTAGAAACAATAATTCATAATTATAATGCTATAAAAATTGTTACACAACAAAAGGTTATTTCCAAAAACCTGAAATACCCAGTAGCTACTTTCCACTTGTAGCATGAAGTCTCTATTTGACCTGCACCACATAATGCCATCCAAATCTCCTGATAGAACAAGCCTAATATGGCATGAAATGTTAAACCAGTGTGTGGGATATACACTATGAAGAATCTACTGCTTGACTAATTTTCCAGATATAACTAAGGAGGTTTCTTGAACTCATCTGTCATTAACAGAGTGTACCTCAAGATTTCATGTATTGCTTAAAGGATGACTTTTTTTGTTTAAAATGAAGGAGCAGTATTGGTAAGAACTGTTACAACCCTGTCTCAGCTCACGCTTGTGGTATGACACCAGGCTGCTGTACTGGACCCAACCTTTGGATCCCACATACCTTTAAATTTACTGGGTCTGAGCAGCATCCAAACATACTTATTCCAGCCTCTCTGGGACACATCAAGCCTACAGATGCCCATTTTATTGAGAAGTGGGACCCAGCGATCCAGCTATCCTAGCCCTCAAGATTAGTGCTGAACCCCTAATTCTCCCCACCAATTTAAGCATCCCTTTCCCAGAGCTCCAACCTTGTGAGAGTTTTCTGGTCTACTGTTTAACCCTTTGAGGACCCTGTCATAGTTAAAACAAAGGGAGCATACAGCCTTTACAAAGGAACTTCTAAACAGACAGACAAAGCACAAGAGGTATAGCTCTAGGGGAAAGTAACAAACACCTGCATATAAAACTTCTCGACCCCCAGCATCCTTACCACTCTGACAGCCCTTTGGATTTTGGTTAGCATGCTTTCAGGGTCCCAGTACACTCCTGCACTCCACTCCTCTTGCTCAATCTTCTGGTTGTCAGCAGATGGACAGTGAGAGTACTCGGGCACACAAAAATCTGGCCCTTAAATAAAATTCTTGCCTCCTCTGTCAGGTGACCTTCAGACAGCTTCAAAACCTGTCAAGTAATCAGTTGCTGAACTCCCAGACCCCTCTTCCTAATGCATCTAAACTGGAACTCGTAATTCCCCTGGAACTGCAGCAAGCCTGCTGTTCTAGTATAAACACATTTGAATGGAGGCCCATCGAGGCTGAGAAATTTTGATGACTTTCCCATTGTTACCCTTTCTGCTAGATGTAAGGATTTCTTCTAACATCTCCTGGGTGTCCCAGCTCAAGATGGAGGTCACAGGGCAAAACTGAAGTAAAGTAGTTTACAATCCAAATGACGTTCACAAAACAGAATGAAGTTTGTAGATTGATTTAGACATACACTAATCACTCAACGTTTTATCTAAAACCAAAAGTATATCTGGTGACCAGACACAGAGGAATAGAGAAGTGGGCTGGCAGAAGAAAAGAGTAGATTGGCTGGTGAGATTTGCATTTCTGTTGTCTTTATTAGATAAATAAATGGATAGTTAAGTATTCTGAATTAAAATATTAGCTATTGATGGACTGAAAAAATACATTTGCAGTTTTTTTTGGTGGTAATTTCTTGCTCATAATTGACAAGTGCAAGACAATGCAGTCTGAGCTATGCAGATTGGCTGATGGATGCGCTGCTGTGACATTATTTATTCTATTTTTAAATTAGAGAAAGAAAGGAATGTGTGTCTTGTTATGAAAATCTCAAACAGGAAATGGTGATTTTCTACAGTATATAACTCAGCCAAATGTGAATGAATTTCTATGAACCTAATTGTACTCCCCCGCAAAATTTCTAAATCCTACTGCAAGCGATGGAAGCAACAAAGCTTTCCAAAGAAAGACTGCAAGATTTTTTTTAATAATGGAAAGTGTTAGGTCATCTTAATATGGGGTATTTTGTACATATAAAACCAAAGCCACAATTGTGCATGTGCTTAAAAGTTAATGATATCAGCAGTCCCCCTTTAATGAACTACTCAAGTGACCAAAATAAGCATTCCAACATGAGAATGGTAGATGAGACTTTTTTTTTTTTTTTTTGAAAGCATGAGATAGTAATCAGTAAGTTTTAAAGGTGGCTGGAAAGGCACCAGATGATTGGCTGCAAAATATTTCTTAGGCAGAGCAAAAAATGCCAAAGCTGACTCTGCTTGTGAAAGGTATAAACCTACCCTCTCTACTCCCCTGGTGGTTTTGGAGATCATTAATTAATATAAAAAAGGGAATTACTAAGCCAGAAGTTGCAGTACATAAGAAAAGTGTGCAGGTAGCCCATTAATTAATGTATTTAAGACTTTGAAAACTATCAAGAAACCAAATCTGAAATGGTACAAGGAAAGATAAATTAGGTCAAATCTCAGTTGCCATCTCTCTTGGCAAGCAAAACACCTTGATTTGGTTCCACCTACTTGAACAAGGGAATAAAATTGGAAGGATGTTAGATTGTTAAAATCTATAGGAGTCCGTATGCACATCACTGCTATCACAGAACTGGAAGGGACCTTAAGAGATCATCTAGTCCAGTCCCCTGCACTCAAGGCAGGACTAAGTATTATCTAGACCAACCCCGACAGATGTTTGTCCAACCTGCTCTTAAAAATCCCCAATGATGGAGATTCCTCCACCTCTAGGCAATTTATTCCAGTGCTTAACCACTCTGATAGGAAGTTTTCCCTAATGTCCAACCTACTCTGCCCTTGCTGCAATTTAAGCCCATTACTTTTTGTCCCATCCACAGAAGTTAACAATAATTTTTCTCCTTTCTCCTTGCAACAACCTTTTATGTACTTGAAAACTGTTACGTCTCCCCTTAGTCCTCTCTTCTCTAGACTAAACAAATCCATTTTTTTCAGTCTTCCCTCATACGTCATGTTTTCTAGATCTTTAATAATTTTTGTTGCTCTTCTCTGGACTTTCTCCAATTTGTCCACATCTTTCCTGAAATGTGGCACCCAGAACTGGACACAATACTCCAGTTGAGGACTAATCAGCACGGAGTAAAGCACAAGAATTACCTCTCATGTCTTGTTTACAATATTCCTGCTAATACATCCCAGAATGTCTGCTTTTTTTTTTTTTTTTTACAACAGCATTACACTGTTGACTCATATTTAGCTTGTGATCCACTATGACCCCCAGATCCCTTTCCGCAGTACTCCTTCCTAGGCAGTCATAAACAACAGAGGGACAAAAGAAAATACAATTAAACATATCTTTGTAAAAGCTTTCAATGTTTTTATGAACTATGCACATCTAACATGTTAATATAAGGGTGAGCAGGTAAAAAGTTTTTAAAGAAACTGGGAATACTTAAAATAGATCCCTTTGGGGAGAAGACAGTGAGAGAAGTTAAAGGGAAACAAGCAATTAGTGAACTCTAATGCAAACAGAAATGCAAACCTTGCTGGGCTTAAAAATATATTCTTTATAGTTTTCAAAAATGTCAACCTATTTACATACAGTACTTTAGAAGCTATCTAGAATTAACTGAAAACTAGTGATTGTGAATGAGGCCACTACTACTACTATTGTTTTTAAAAACATAGCTGAATTATTAAACATTTTTTCGTTCACCTCCTTCCCAAACATATCATTTACCAATTACAAATTAAGGCCAGAATTTACACACAATAATTCTTTTTGTTGTTATTATTAGTTCATTGAAGAACTAAGAAAAAGGAGCAAAGTAGTAAGCTAGCACGAGAGACTTAACAAGGGAGAGTAAAAGGTGAGATGGTGACACTTCACTTGGGAGCGTATGAGATAGAAGGTGCAGTACTTGAACAAGACTGTAATTGTGCATCAGGGCTATTTACTCTTGGATCCTTTTGATAAGCAAAGAATACATAGGTATTCTGCACTTGACATTTAAATGCAAAGAGTTCTACCTTAGGCTAGCTGAATTTCTTCATAGGAAGGTGGATCCTACTCCACTGGATCTACCAGCAGCCTGCTTAGCCAGTCTGCTATACAGTAAGTTTCCCTCTGATGTTGAGGGCGTGCAAGGATAAAAGAGGATTTCCTGCCTAGATTAGAAAGACTTGAGGTTTCCAATAAAGGAAGATCCCCAGTCTTGCTCCTTCCTACCTGCTGTTGCATGATACAGCCATTTTGTTGTTCGTAAACTAAAATCTCCCATGTTGTCACCATTATCCTTACTAACCCAGAGATCCGTGCCCTTGAGAAAACCCATTCTAGATTGGTGATCAGTTCTCTTCTCATGGTGAATTAAGAATTCATGATCTTCTAGGACCTAGACAACTGTGAAGGTGTCATAAAGGGGCCTTTATCTTGAAGGTGTTTATGTTTAAGTAGTCTGCCATCAAGTCACCTGAGATCAGAGAGGGTCTGTTCAAAGCTTTGGAAGTCCGATAGTGCTCCAATGTCAGAGTTCTTGGGAACTAAATAAAACTGAGAGGAGCCTTTTCTGATCTACCTTACTAAAAACAGAATTAAAGTTGTATGTCAAAGAATTCTCAAGATCCGTATGATAAATGCAAGTGTTGTCATAAAATCTGAGGTAATTCTATTACCGCATCTTGCTTTACTGCAAACATGTCAATACTGTTGTCGTAGCTTTCCTACTCAGATTTGAATCTTAGCGTTCATAAACTGAGAAGCTAGCATGAACCCTCTAAGCTTAATTACCAGCTTAGATCTGATATCGCTGCCACCAGCCAGGAATTTCCAGGGCCTGACTCCCTCTCTGGTCTCCCAAAACCTTCTC
>NC_133774.1:43375012-43555601 GCF_003597395.2 Chelonoidis abingdonii | reverse complement strand
GGTCAGGTGTTTGGTTCCCTTTGTTAACCCTTTACAGGTAAAAGAAACATTAACCCTTAGCTATCTGTTTATGACAACTGTTATGCAGGGCCGGTGCAAGGATGTTTCGCGTCCTAGGCGAAACTTCCACCTTGTGCCCTCCCCTCTCCCTCACGCTCCCGCCCTGAGGAACACCCCTTCCCCCCCGCGGCAGCTCCCCATCTCCGCTTAGGTGCCGCAAGCCTGGGAGGTAGGAGAAGTGAAGCAACGACGGGCGTGCTCGGGGAGGAGGCGGGGCAGGGGTGAGCTGGGGTGGGGAGTTCCCCTGCATGCCCCTCCCTTACTTGCTGCAGGCTGCCCTCCCCGCGCTCCCCTGCCCCAGCTCCTTCCGCCTAAATGCTGGTGGCAACCGGGGCGGCCGAAGATCTGGCCGCCAAGGTCGCTGCCGAAGAAAATGGCGCCCCCCAAATCCTAGCGCCCTAGGCGACCGCCTAAGTCGCCTAAATGGTTGCACCGGCCCTGCTGTTATGTTGTGTCATGGCTCTCATGTAAGCTACAAAAATATTTTGGGTGTCCTTTATGTCAAACCCACAAGGCATGGTTCAGACCCTTCATATGGAGAACTGCCCCACAAAACTATGACATGTAGCAAACCTACTGATGCAGCAGAACAATTATAAAAGGTCCACAACAATCTTGTATGTAAAAGGACTGACTTTATCTGATTTAAATAATATGTTATGTGGCCTCACTCTGAAGTGGCATGTGCTGTACTATGGAGACTCAGCAGATGGTTATCTCTACTACCACAACATAGCGATTTTTGAGAGAGATCTTAATTATAACAAATGCTAATAAAATTCTGGTTACTAAAGAAAAAAACCATCTTCCTACCAGGTTACTAATAATATAGAAAAAACGGTTATCTACCTCTCGTAACTGTTGTTCTTCGAGACGTGTTGTTCACGTCCATAACACATTAGGTGTGCGCGCATTGTGTGCACGGACGTCAGAAACTTTTCCCATTAGTGGCTCCCGTCAGGTTGGCAGGGGAGCCCCTGCCAGAGTGGTGCCTCCATGCTGGTGCATATATACACCTGCTGACCCGACCCCCCTTCAGTTCCTTCTTGCCAGTGACTCCAACAGAGGGGAAGGAAGGTGGGAAGTGTAATGGATGTGAACAACACATCTCGAAGAACAGTTACGAGAGGTAGGTAACCGTTTTTTCTTCTTCGAGTGACTGTTCATGTCCATTACACAGTAAGTGACTCACAAGCTTACCGTAGGAGGAGCGTAGGAGTCATGGAACAATTGATTGGAGAACAGCCCTGTCGACCGCCGTGTCATCTCTGGCCGCTGCGCTAGACTGGAGGTCCTTTCATTCTCTTGGCGATTGCTGAGATCTCCTCAGTGCCGGCTTGGTGCCGGCGCCAGGGAGCAGTGCATTGACGGGGCCGGTGCCGCATGTTGGCTCAGATCCAGTGCTCTCAAGTCCCGTTGCATTAGAGGCAACTGGGAGTCCACAGAGGATGAGCTCGACTGGGATCAGTACTGGGAGTGGTGCCAGGGTGGTGACCTCAATCGGGGTACCATTGCCAGCTTGCCTCTGGACAGCACTCTTGGAGATGGTGACAGAGGCTTCTCTTTACCAGGGCGGAGGCTTGCCATCGACAGCTCAATGAGGTCCTTTACGGCCTCAAATGTGTCCGGCAAGGAGAGCTGTTCTAGGAGCTCCTCCAGCCCTTCCTCTACACTCAAAGCACTCAGCCCAGGGCTCGACGGGCTCTGCGGTGCTGGAGCCACCAGTGCTAACACATCTCCTCGGGCCGCACCACTCTTTTGAGTGCTTGGTCCTTTTGGAGGTGCCTCCTTCTTATGAGAAGAGCGCCCTCTGCAAGATCAAATGGTGTCGGGCCTCTCCTGCTGCCTCAGCGTCATATGCTTGCAGTGCCCTGCTGCAGCCGGATCATTAACTGATGCTGGGGCACTCTGTACCAAGGATACCGGTGCCAAAGCCGGATGGTCCGAGGCCGGTTGCAACGCTGCGTCCCTGAGTAGCTGCTTGAGGTGAAAGTCTCCTTCTTTCTTAGTTCTTGGATTGAAAGCCTTATACATCTTGCAATGCTCAGTCAGGTATGATTCCCCCAAGCAACGGAGATACAAGTCGTGGGGATCATTGTTTGGCATAGGCTTGCGTCACGTGGCACAAGCCTTAAACTCTTGGGCCTACAGCATGCCCCGCAGCCCAGGGCTGGTGCTAGAAACAACTTCCAAACACCTAAAACAAAGGAAGCTTAACTATCAATTATTAGGAAGTGCTATCTACTGAGAACTATTAACAACTGATAACTGATAACTACAGATAATTATGCTAAGGGATCACTCGCAAGCGAGAGATAAGGAGTTGTTCCAACGCCGCCACAGAGGGTAAGAAGGAACTGAAGGGGGGGTCGGGTCGGCAGGGGTATATATGCACTAGCATGGAGGCGGCACTCTGCCAGGGGCTCCTCTGCCGGCACAATGGGAGCCACTAAGGGAAAAAGTTTCCGATGTTCGTGCATGTGACGCGCGCACACCTAATGTGTAATGCACGTAAACAATCACTTGAAGAACTCCTGATTGCACATCAAGGACCTGATGCTGAGCACCCTCAACTCTGACTGAAATGAGAATTGTGAGCACTAAGCATGTTGCAAGATCAGACTCTAATGGCACAAACAAAACAAAAGATGTAAACTGTTTAAAAGATAACTTTAGACCAAAGATAAACCTGATCCTGAATTCCTTTACTGTGTGTAACTATTTTTTTCCCCGTGATGTGTGCAGTGCCCAGCACAAAAGGAGCTTGACCTTGATTGGGATCTATTGGATGTGTTGTGACAACTGGGCCTATAAATTTACTCAAATTGTGAGCTCAACTGTAAAAAGTAGGTAAAGGTATGTAAGATGTTACAATGAGCTAGAACAACAAATATTGATGAAAGAACAGGAGTACTTGTGGCATTGTGAAGATTGAGAAGATATCTTGCTGTATGTTCCAGTCTATGCATCCGATGAAGTGGCTGTAGCCCACGAAAGCTTATGCTCAAATAAATTTCTTAGCCTGTATCTGCAAAAAGAACAGGAATACTTGCGGCACCTTAAAGACTAACACGGCTGCTACTCTGAAACCAGATACTGATGAGTAAAGGTATGAAAAGGAGACAGAATAACCAAATTAGTCTAAACAAAAAGTCCAAGTTGACATGATTCGAGGACTGTGTTGAAATTATGCTTGTTAAAAACAGGAGATGTGGAACCAGAAGTTAAAGAATCAAAAATGGAATATTAGATAATAGGCCTAATTGGTGGACAAAATAATGAGGGGATGGGCTATTCCACCCACAGCTCCCTTTTGGGGTGAAAGTATGAGAGAACAAAGAAAGACCAACAAGAACAGATTGGAAAAACAGGTAGAGGCTGCTGGAGTGATGGAGCTTCACCATCGCGGCTGCTACACACACCATTTCTCAGGTCCCAAGACGTCCATCAACCTGATTCCTGAGTGATCTTCTAGCCAGAATGGGCCAGAAAGAGAGGGACCCACATGATATCACCACAACTACCTGTCCAGCTGAATCCCAAACCCTACCTGAGATGACAGATGGTAGTAAAGATGGTAATAACTGAGCCCTGTTCTACAGTATGATGTTAGGTCAACTTTAGCTCCATTAGGTCGATTTTATAAGCAATGCGGCTACACAACCAACCTTGTTCTGTCGACCTAAAGGACTCTTAAAATCGACTGCTGTACTCCTCCCCGGCCAGGGGAGTAGCACTAAAATAGACCTTCTTGGTTCAAACTTGGGGTAGTGCAGACCCAGTGTAGTGCAATTCGACGGTACTGGCCTCTGGGACCTATCCCAGAGTGCTCAACTGTGACTGCTCTGGACAGCACTTTCAACTCTGATGCACTAGCCAGGTAAACAGGAAAAGCCCTGGGAACTTTTGAATTTCATTTCCTGTTTGGTCAGGATGGCAAACTCAGCTGACCATACAGTCCCAGAATCGCAAACGAGCTCCAGCATAGAGCGAACGGGAGACACTGGATTGGACTGGTGTATGGGGAGAAGAATCTGTGGAGGCAGAACTCCGATCAAAAAGAAGAAATGCTAATATATATGCCAAAATTGCACAGGGCATGGTGGAGAGAGACTACACCAGGGACACACAACAGTGTCACGTGAAAATTAAGGAGTTCAGGCAAGCCTACCAAAAGACAAAGGAGACAAATGGTCACTCCTGGTTAGAGCCCCATACATGCCACTTCTATGATCAGCTGTATGGCATTCTCGGGGGGGGGGACCCTATCAGTACCCCACCACTGTTCGGGGGAGTCCCACACAACATGGAGGAGGATTTTATGGATGAGGAGGAGGAGGAGGAGAATTCGCAGCAGGCAAAAAGAGAATCCGTTCTCCCTAGCAGCCAGGACCTTTTCGTCACCCTGGAGCCAATACCCTCCCAAGGTGGGTTCCCAGACCCTGAAGGCGGAGAAGGCACCTCTGGTGAGTGCACATTTGTAACTACACTACAGGGGTTGTGTTTAATGTTTGATTTGCTGCTACTAATTGTGTTTAATGTTTGATTTGCCCTGAAGAATTGGGATGCATTAGCAGCCAGTACAGCTACTGGAAAAGTCTGTTAACGTGTCTGGGGATGGAGCGGGATTCCTCCAGGGACATCTTCATGAAGCTCTCTTGGAGGTACTCTGAAAACCTCTGCATAAGGTTTCTGGGGAGGGCTGTCTTTTTTCGTCCTCCACGGTAGGACACCTTACCATGAAAAGCCAGTAGCAAGTAGTCTGAAATCATTGCAGCACAAAGCATGTCAGCGAATAGTCCTGGGTTTTGGTTGCATTCATGCAACATTCAGTCTTTATCTTTCTGTGTCAGCTTCAGGAGAGTGATATCATTCATTGTCATCTGGTTGAAATAGGGGAATTTTTTTGCAAGAGAACAGTAAAAGGACCCTGTTCATGCTGGGCTGCTTGCACTTGGCTAAAAGGGATCATCCCGGAGAATAGCCACGTGGTGGGGGGAGGTGTGTGCTGCACCTCCAACCCAAAACTGCAGCTCCCTCCTTTTAAACGGCAAAACCAACCAGCATTGCTTGCTACAGGAAAGAAGGGTGCTGAAGTTTGAAACCATTCCCACGTTAAGAAGGTGGAAGAAGCCAACCCTGCATACCCTTTGGCTTACCATGACTGCCTGGAAATCGAATTCTGTTACCCAGCCGTGTGTGATGTGTTACCATACCAGTAGGCACTCAATATAAAGGGGCAAAATATGACCTTGTACCTAAAGCACATGTGCTGTCTGCTGTGAATTCCTTGATTCACTGTGAAAGAGTCTCCCTTTTGTCTCAGAAATGTATCTTCTTAAATTTTACACTCCCTTTTTATCCCCCTTACAGGTGCTGTCATAAACATAGCTAAGGGTTAATGTCTCTTTCACCTGTAAAGGGTTAACAAACAGTGACCTGCAACACCTGACCAGAGGACCAATCAGGAAACAAGATACTTTCAAATCTCGGTGGAGGGAAGCCTTTGTTTGTGGTTTTTGGGTTTTGCTTTGTTCTCTCTAGGTCCTGAAAGGGACTAGACATGCAACCAGGTTTCTTGCCAATCTCTCTGCTAAGTCTCTTATATATTCAGAATAGTGAGTATTAAGTAGAAAGGCGGTTATAGTCTTTTAAATTGTTTTTCTGTATTTGCAAATGTGTAGTTTGCTGGAAGTATTTTTAAATTGTATTTTGCTGGAGGGGGGAGGCTTTTCTCACTGTTGTCTATAAGCTGAAAGACCCTGTAATATTACATCTTGAAATTACAGAGATTTCTTACTTTTTCTTTCTTTTATTAAAAGTTTTGCTTTTTAAGACCTGTTTAATTTTTTCCCTAGTTGAGGCTCACGGGAATTGAGTCTGCACTTACCAGGGAAGTGGTGGGAGACAGGGAGAAAGAAGGGAGGGGAAAGGGGGAATCCCTTTGTTTAGATTCACGGAGCTTGAATCTGTATTGCCACTGGGTGAGGGGAAGCCTAGGAGAGGCACTAGTGAGGGAAATAGTTTACTTTCCTTGTATTAAGATCCAAGGGTTCTGGGTCTTGGGGGTCCCCAGGGAAGGCTTTGAGGAGACCAGAGTTTATCAGGCATTCAGAGTCCTGATTGGTGGCAGCGTATCAGATCTAAGCTGGTAATAAAACTTAGAGGAATTCATGCTAGTACCTCATTTTTTGGACTCTAAGGTTCAGATTGGGGAAAGATACTATGACAGGTGCAAACGTTTCTATGTTCCCCAGATCATCTCCGTCCCTGAGGTTATCACAGATTAGAAGGTGAAAAAAATGCACTCGGGATGATATGTTTTCCAAGCTCATGCAGTCTTCCCGCACTGATAGGGCACAGCTGAATGCATGGAGGCATTCAGTCACAGAAGCCGGGAAAGCATACAGTGAGCATGATCAGAACACACAGGAGGAGATGCTCAGGCTAATGGGGGAGCAAACAGACATGATCACGCGTATGGTGGAGCTGCAGGAAAGGTAACAAGAGTACAGACCGCCGCTGCATCCATTGTATAACCGCCTGTCCTCCTCCCCAAGTTCCACATCCTCCTCATTCAGACCCCCGAGAACGTGGGGGAGAAGACTCTGGGCACCCAGCCACACTACTCCAGAGGATGGCCCAAGCAACGGAAGGCTGTAATTCAAACAGTTCTGATTTGTAGTGTGGCTACAAAAACCAATGTGGCCTTGTTCTTCCCTTCTCCCCAACCCCACCTCGTCCGCAACCCCACCCGGGCTACTTTGTCAGTAATCTCACTTTTTTCTTAATCAATGAAGAATGCATGGATTTAAAAAAATAGGGACTTTATTTCCTTTGCCAGCTATAGTTGAAGAGGGGAGGAGGATTGGCTTAGAGGGAAGTAAATTCAACAAAGGAGGTGGTTTTGCATCAAGGAGAAACACACAACTGTCACACCATAGCCTGGCCAGTCATGAAACTGGTTTTTAAAGCCACTCTGATGCACAGTGCACCTAGATGTGCTCTTCTAATAGCCCTGGGGTCTGGCCACATAATCAACTGAGATCGAGGCCCTTTGCAGCACTCAAGTTCCTCAAAAGGGACAGACTTTGGCCATAAAAAGCCAGTCAGGAATTCTCCTGGTGCAGAAGGCCTTCTCACTGCTATAAAGAAGACTGATGCAACTCCTGGTGCCAGCCCCATCCTTCCACACCTGCATAGCAGTTGTATCAGCTGTAAGGAGGGAGCATGGCTTCTCCATCACACATATTCTCTGATGGCACAGGTTCCCTACTGGACAGAAGTTAGAGCAACTCTTCAGCTACTCTAATCCTCAGCAGGTCTAGAGCAGACTGGCTCTCAGAATCAGGGAGCCATAGCTGGCATCCCCTCCTTTCTTCCAAAGGGGAAAATCAGGTCCTATATCTTTTTGGGAATAAGTGATCCATTTTATTTGCAAATCACATACCAAATTTTGCAAAGACACAGTGCTGTTTCTTTCTAGTGTAAATTCTCAAGTCTTTCAATTTAGGGAAATAAAAGCTGTGCTTGGTACACTACTGGTATCCTGATCAGGAAACAGAACATACAAAGATGGATTTGAAAAACACTCAGCCAGACTGCATCCTTTGTTAAACTGGTGAAAATCCAGAGCCAATTGAAATTTCTCCAGATTTAATCCAGTGTAAATGAGAGCAGGATCTGACCCAAATCTTTAAACAAATATTGGCAGAACTAAGTTAAAAATATACATAGCTGAGATTGACAACTAAGTTATTAATGGTTCCATTAAGTCATATCTGATAGTTAACAGTCACAAAAATGTTAAGAAAAGCCACATATGGCCATACAAAAGTACAATAGATATAAAACCTATTATATTAATACTTTAGCCATATTGCCACTCTTCTGCATCAAACATGAACAGCATCAGCTGAACTGCATGTTTAATATTAGAGTACACTGCTTGCATTAAGGAAAATATCACAAAAGACTTGTTAAACTTTCATATGAAACTGGTGATGAACACCTATAAAACACAAATAAATTGCATAAATAGTAACATCTGCTAAGGAAGAGTAAAGTATCAACATAAATTTGCTCTCAAGAACAGCCAAGTAGATATCAAGTATCCAAATATAGAAATGTTAATCCACTGCACTTGATATATAAAACAGAAGGCTCTGCAGTAGCCTTATGTCTGATTATGCCTTTGGCAAGAGGCATTAAAAGCATCACTGTCACTAATCTTATCCCCTTGAGTGTTTTACACAATTTATTTGCTTAGTGAAGACTATGTTATTTCTTATCTGTGACAACAAGCCTCCTTTTTCCATCATAGTGTGGCTCTGTAAAGTAATCAAAGGGGAAAACATATTTAGAGATGATTGGAAAAGAAAAATGTTTGCTGTGCGTAAAATTTGCTGGCTACAGGGCTATAGTCTTGATTTTGTGTATATACACCACAGACCAGATCTTCAGCTGGTGTACATAAACTTTAATGGTGCTACAGTGAGATATGCCAGCCGAGGATCTGGTTTTACATTTAGTTACAAATAAAGAACAGAAGAACTCTTACAGGTAAATTCATATTAAAACAATAGCTAAGAACAATATGGAAAACAACTTATATAGTAGAAGTCTGACACTGAAGTTGATCAGCAGTTAATGCCTCCAGATATATACCATGTTACCTGTTAAAAGACGTCTACCAGTCTCATTCAGTACACCTCTACCCTGATATAACACCACCTGATACAACACGAATTCGGATATAACACAGTAAAGCAGCGCTCTGGGGGTGGGGGGGAGGGCTGCGCGCTCTGGAGGATCAAATCAAGTTCAATATAATATGCTTTCACCTATAATGCGGTAAGATTTTTTGGCTCCCAAGGACAATGTTATATCGAGGTAGAGGTGTACTTTTACATAGATAAAAGCTGTCATTCAAAGCATAAAACTTCATAAAAGTGGGAATAAGGGACTTAAGTAATGAAAAACAAACCTATTTTGCCTGCTATGTTGCAAGTACTACGGATTCTAAAGACTATTTCTAGAAGTGAATTAAATGACTTTGTTCTGTGTCTCAGTGGTTTTTAACCATCAGGAAGTAGAAAGCAATATTTATCAATCAACTGTACCAAAGCTCCAGGCCACACGCTTTCCTTCTGCTGTTTACCTCCCACATGCTAGAAGCATAGAGTTGCAGTTACTTCTGTCCTTTCTCTTTGCTATCTCTTCCTTCATCTCTTCTTCTAGCAAGAAAACAGAAACTGAAATGAAGGATACAAAGAAGGAAAAGTAGAAGAATAAACACAAACAGGCAGGGGAGAAAGAAAGAGAGATGAAAGAAGAGGGTCAAGAAGGGCAGTAAGCAAGATGATTCATTCTATCTCTGCTCTTCCTTCTCTTCCTAGTGGCCAGAGTTCCAAAAATTGTTGTTTTCAACTTTCTAGGTTGATCACTAGGTATTCAGAAAGTAACCCCTTATCTCCCCAGAGAACTGGCGATCCTCCTGGCTTTGAGAACTACTTGTTATTAAACTTCATTTTCTAATCACCAACTCCACAAATGGAAGCTGAGAGTTGAAAGTCAATTTTTTCCCTTCCTCATGTAACACCACCAGGAACAGAGATTCTGTTACACCTAAATAATTTCTATTGTCTTTAACGGCGTAGTTTTAGTGCATCTCAGGGTTTCAAATTTGTCTCTCTAACAGCTAGGGTTGGATTGAGGCAATCTGGGGCCCAAAGTAACCATGACACAAAGCCTCACCATGGCCTAGCACACCACTTGGAGTGGCAGTGGCTGGAGGCCGCCTCCTCTTCCAGAGAGAGGAGGACAATGGCATGGGACCCCTTTCTTCCTACCAGAAGCAGAAGCAAGGGCAATCTCTTCTGAATTTAGAATTCACTCTGAGGGAGGCAGAGTGTGTATGTGCTCTTCCAGACTGTATCTGCATGGGTGGGTGGGTGGAGGATAAGCCATGCTCAGTGGAAGAGCAGGTACAACTGAGTACTTTTGAAAATCCCATCCACCATGCTTAAGCGCCTTAATAATGCTCAGTTCACTTTGAGTAGAAATTGAACCTTCCTCCGCCCCCCCTACTTTTCTCCAGCCATGCATACAATCATCTGTTGGAGTGGTGCTGCCAAGGGCCCCCAGTGCAACAGATGTTGGAGTCAACACTCTATTGAGACGAATAGGGCTGTTCAATCCTTTCAGAGCTATTGTTCCAGACTTATTACAGACTTGAGATAGGTTCACTGCATCAGTTACACTCTGATCATGTTTTCATGTTTTACTTAACAATGAAAAGAGCTAGAGATTTACGGTTGGTTGGTTGTTTTCTGAAAAAGAAAACCAATGCTAATGTAAATCACATGACTCTATGAGCCACAGACCAACGCATGGATCCATAGTATTTATGCCTTTATCTAGCTCTGCTTTAGCCATAGAGCACAAAGTCTTTGGCACCTATAGTATGTCCCATCGGTTCATGTTCTGAGCTCTTGAGAGATGCTGCCAACTGATAAAGTTGCTTTACTGGTAAGAATCCCAGCAATTTAGGTCCTCAGTATTTGTATATATTTGGTCACAAAATATGCAGCTGTGTGTGTCTCAGGAAAAAAAACCCGTGCCTTGAAATCTGTGGAAATACTCTACTTGTATCAAGAAGAGCAACTCAGATAGCTACAGCTCTCATTTGTTATAGACTGAAATGTAGTACATAAATGTACCAGCCACAGGTACCTATCACTGGTAATCCAACAACTAGTAATATAATTAAAATACAGAGCCCATATTCTTTATCTTGCCAGAATCAAAAGGTAGGAATAGTAACTCCACCTTCAAGAAAAAATTCCAAAGTCTCAGCAGGCAGGCAAAAGTCAAAAGACAGAAGTCAAAAATCTCTTCAAAGAAACAAACACTAACTGGTACTGAATGCAGTGGGATTATAAATAAGATTAAGATTCTGTCATAGGTATTTTTAGTAAGAGTCAGGGACAGGTTGAGGGCAATAAACAAAAAATTCATGAAAGCCTACAACCCTTCCCTGACTTTTACTAAAAATATCCCAGAGGGGAGGGAGGGCAAACAGAGCACTGCTGGGGCTTGCAGCTGCTGCAGCCCCGCCACTGCTCCTGCGACAGGAGCTGACTACTGCTGCTCCAGGGCTGGCCACCAGCCAGCTATTCTGTCAGTCTCAGGGCTGACTGCTAGCCAGCTGTTCTGGTGGCCACTGCTCCAGCTGCCCCAGGGCTGGCAGCCCCTCCAATCCTGCCCCAGAAGTAGTCACAGAGGTCCTGGAAAGCCACAGAATTCATGACCTCTGTGACAGAATTGCATCCTTAATTACAAAATATGCCACTTATGTTTTTGTTGGGAGGGAGGGGGAAGGAGGGTTCATGTTCCACTTGCAATCATACTCAATCCTTCAAATAGCTGGATGTATCAATGGAAACACACAAGTACACAAGGGCAATGCTACTCTTGATTATTCTTCTGGAGATGAGCTTGACAGCATTCATACATAATTTTTCATTGTGATGATGAGCTTAAACCTCAAAAAAAATATTAAGCAAGAAATAATACATTTTGTTGCACCTAGAACATTAACAATTGGGTCTATTTACAACTTCTTTCATTTCCTGAGAGAATACTTATGTATATCTAGTCCTTACACAAAAAGTTTGAGATCTCTCTTTCCCAGAGCTCAGTTCTGCAAGATGCTAATTTCATACAAACTTGTCTTCTACTATGCCTGAAGGAATTCAATCAATACTCCTATAAAGGCCAACAATGTTCTCTACAATTGTACGTATTATAGAAATTCAGATCAGAGTGTGATGAAGGAACAAAACCTTGCTACAATATTACATCTTCTGCTATGCCAGTTATGTTGCTGTTCACAAAGCCCACAGCAGAGTCCAACACCCTCAGAACAAACAACAAAACCAATCTGCATAGCGTCTTTCTTAGTCAGCAAAACTAAAACTTGGTACATCCTATTGTGTACATGTCATAAAAGTGTAAGTAGAAGAAGAGACCTATAGGAACATCACTTAAGAGCCTGCTTTCCAATATGGAAATCTGATATTAGGAAGAGAGCTACACATGATAATGATGATACTTCTAAGACAGGGGTGGGCAAACTTTTTTGCCCGAGGGCCACATCAGGGTTGTGCAACTGTATGGAGGGCCGGTTAGGGAAGGCTATGCCTCCCCAACAGCCTGACTCCCGTCCCCTATCCGCCCCCTCCCACTTCCCACCCCCTGACTGCCCCCAGCAGAACCCCCATCCCCTATCCAACCCCCGCTGCTCCTTGTCCCCTGACCATCCACTGACCCTCCGCCCCCAACTGCTCTCCTGGGATCCCACCCCCTTATCCAACCCCCCCGCTTCCTGTCTCCTGACTGCCCTGCCAATCCCTATTCACATCCCCGCCCCCGTCAATCCCCCCCATCCACCCAGGACTACTACTCCCAACGCGCCCCATCCAACCTCCCCCTCCTCCCTGACTACCCCCACTCCTTGTCCCCTTACCAGCAGCAGGAGCTCGCAGACATGACACCCGGCCAGAGCCAGCTGCGCTCCCCACACTGCCCAATGGGAGTGGCGGGCCAGAGCATGGCCCGCTCAGCAGCGTAGCTGCAGGGGAGGAGGGACTGTGGGGGAGGGGCCGGGGAATTAGGTTCCCTGTCCGGGAGCTCAGGGACCAGGGCAGGACAGTCCCACAAGGCCATAGTTTGCCCACGTCTGTTCTAAGATCAGCAGCTCTGTGTTACCCTTCTCTCTACTGCCCCATCTCCTATGTCTCCCACCAGCATGACCTACTGACTTGTAAAAAGTTTTCAGCATGCATTACATTATCCACTACTATTACTGAAACACAAGTAATTAACATTCTTCAGAGAAAATGCTCTGCTCAGTACTCATGAAAAAGTTAGATGGTAGCTACAGATCTAATGCCATTTTCCATAGAAGAAAAAGTCAAGTCACTTCCACTTCATAAAACCGTGGTGCACTCTCTCTCTTTTGTGGAAATTCCCAATGTATATTAACTTATACAAATCATGGTCATGCAGACAAGTGCCCTTTTAACCAGAGACATGAGGACAGTCTCCATTTGCTCACTGGCTTCAGTTTCATCATTCACATTAAACGTTTACAGTAAGGACAGAATGAAAATATTACTACTGCACCTCAAAACCTTTAACAAACCTCATAAGCTTAAAATCTGCAGGATGAACCTGATAAAAAAGTTTAGAAT
Source organism: Chelonoidis abingdonii (assembly GCF_003597395.2). Lineage (NCBI taxonomy): Eukaryota > Metazoa > Chordata > Testudines > Testudinidae > Chelonoidis > Chelonoidis abingdonii. The sequence goes on along the minus strand of NC_133774.1, from coordinate 43,542,285 downwards.
ACCTGACCTTGAAGAAAGGTTAAAGAAAACTGGGCACACTTAGTTTTGAGAAAAAGACTATGAGGGGTTTGAGTGGTAGAGGAGAAAAAGATCTGATAACAGTCTTCAAATAAGTCAAAGACTTTATAAAGTGATCAGTTGTTCTCCATGTTCACTGAAGGATAGGACAAGAAGTACTCAGCTTAATCTGCTGGAATAGAGATTTAGGTTAGATATTAGGAAAAGCTTTTTAATAGGGCTGTCGATCAACCACAGTTAACTCACGAGATTAACTCAAATAATTAAATTGCAATTAAAAAAGATAATTGTGATTAATCACAGCTTTAATTGCACTGTTAAACAATAGAATACCAATTGTAATTTATTAAATATTTTGGATGTTTTTCTACATTTTCCAACATATTAATTTCAGTTACAACACAGAATAGAAAGTATACAGGGATCACATTATTTTATTACAAATGAGTGCACTGTAAAAATGATAGAAGAAATAGTATTTTTGAATTCACACAAGTACTGTAGTGCATTCTCTATTATGAAAGTGTAACATACAAATGTAGATTTTTTTTGTTACATAACTGCACTCAAAAACAACACAATGTAAAACTTCAGAGCAGGGTCTGTAACCTTTCAGAAGTGGTGTGCCAAGTTCACTGTAATTTAAGGTTTCACGTGCCAGTAATACATTTTAATGTTTGTAGAAGGTCTCTCTCTGTCTATATTATATAAACAAACTATTGTTGTATTTAAAAGTAAATAATATTTTAAAAATATTTAAGAAACTTCATTTAAAATAAAAATTAAAATGCAGATCTTATCTACTTAGTGTGATCTTTGTCTGGGGTTCCAGCCACCAGCCCCGCTCAGCCCGTTGCCAGTCTGGGGTCCAGTGGCTGGCCCTGCTCAGCCCGCTGCTGGTCTGGGGTTCCATTCACTCGGCCAGCAGCAGGCTGAGCAGGGCCGGTGGGGAGCTGAGTGGCTCAGTCCACTGCCAGTCTGGGGTGCCAGCAGCACTCAGCCTGCTGCAGGTCTGGGTTCCGGCTGCCGGCCCCTTGCCAGTTGGGATCCCAGCTGCTGGCCCCGCTCAGCCTCCAGCTGGCCTCAGTGAGCAGTCCCTGGGGGTTCCCAGGCCAGCAGCGGGTGCTGAGTGGGGCCAGCAGCCGGGACCCCGCCTGGCAATGGGGCAGCAGCCGGAACCCCAGAGCAGCGGTGCGCTGAGCCGCTCAGCCCACTGTTGCATGCCATCAAAAATCGGCCCACGTGCCACCTTTGGCACACATGCCATAGGTTGCCGACCCCTGCTTTAGAGCCTACTTCTTTAGAGTCTAAATTCCTACTTCTTGTTCAGCCAATTGCTAAGAGAAAAAAAAAGTTTGTTTACATTTACGGGAGATAATGCTGCCTGCTTCTTATTTACAGTGTCACCTGAAAGTGAGAATAGATGTTCGCATGGCACTTTTGTAGCTGGCATTGCAAGGTATTTACGTGCCAGATATGCTAAACATTTGTATACTCCTTGATGCTTCGGCACCATTCCAGAGGACATACTTCCATGCTGATGACGCTCACTGAAAAAATAATGTATTAAATTTGTGACTGAGTTCCTTTGGGGAGAATTGTATGTCTCCTGCTCTGTTTTACCCTATATTTCTACCCTATATTTCATGTTATAGCAATCTTGGATGATGACTCAGCACATGTTGTTCGTTTTAAGAACTCTTTCACTGCAGATGTGACAAAACACAAAGAAGTTACCAATGTGAAATTTCTAAAGATACAGCACTGGACTCAGTTTAAGAATTTGAAGTGCCTTCCAAAAACAGAGGGACGAGGTGTGGAGCATGCTTTCAGAAGTCTAAAAAGACCAAAACTCTGATGCAGAAACTACAGAATCCGAATCACCAAAAAAGAAAATCAACCTTCTGCTGGTGGCATCTGACTCAGAGGATGAAAATGAACATGCGTTGGTCCGTACTGCTTTAGATTGTTATCGAGCAGAACTCATCATCAGCATGGACACATGTTGTCTGGAATAGTAGTTGAAGCATGAAGGGACATACAAATCTTTAGTGCATCTGGCATATAAATATCTTGCGACATTGGCTATAACAGTGCCATGCAAATGCCTCCTAACCCTGATTCCGAACTGATTCTATGGCATGATAATAGTATGAACTGCTGCTTCTAGCCTTAACAAGGTTTAGTCCAGAGGGTCATCAAGCCCCCTTTAAGCAGGACTCAGCTTCGATCCACATCTGATACCAAGATCTTGACATTACAAGTTATATTAAAAATGGCACAGAGTAGTTATTAATGGCTCCCAATCCTGCTGGAAAGGTATAACAAGTGGGGTTCCGCAGGGTTCTGTTTTCGGACCGGTTCTGTTCAATATCTTCATCAACGACTTAGATGTTAGCGTAGAAAGTACGCTTATTAAGTTTGCAGATGATACCAAACTGGGAAGGATTGCAACTGCATTGGAGGACAGGGTCAAAATTCAAAATGATCTGGACAATAGGGAAGAATGGTTGAGGTAACGGATGAAGCTACAATAAAGAAAAATCAGAAGTGCATTCCCGTGGAAGGAAGCAATCATTTCACACATACAGAATGGAAGAGACTGTCTAGGAAGGAGTTTGGCAGTAAGAGATCTAGGGTCATAGAGGACCACAATAAATATGAGTCAACAGTGGTTCACTGTTGCAAAAAAAGAAACGTGATTCTGGGATGCATTACGGTGTTTGTAAAAAGACAGAAGAATCGTTTTCACTCACTACGCGCTGTTAGGCCCAACTGGAGTATTGTGTACCAGTTTCTGGGCCCACCATTTCAAAGAAAGATTGTGGAAAATTGGAGAGGGTCCGAGAAGGAGCAACAAGAATGATTAAAGGTCTTGAGAACATACTTATGAAGAAGGCTTAAAGAATTGGATTTATTTAATTTAGAAAGAGAAGAATGAGGGGAATGAATAGCGATTTTGTACTATAAAAGGTGGCATAGGAAGAGGGAGAACTTGTACCTAGCTCAATGAAGAACAGAGCCAATTGCTTAAACGCAGCAAAGGAGAGATTTTAGATTTTGACATTAGAAAAAGTTCTAGTGTTCAGAGGGTAGTTAAACACTGGAATAAATTGCCTAGGGAGGTTGTGGAATCTCCATCTCTGGAGATATTTAAGAGCAGGTTAGATAAATGTCTATCGGGGATGGTCTAGACAGTATTTGGTCCTGCCATGAGGGCAGGGGACTGGACTCGATGACCTCTCGAGGTCCCTTCCAGTCCTAGAGTCTAGGAATCTATGTGCTTGCAACACTAACAGACTCAGGGTTCAAGATTCTCTAACTTCCTGAACTTTTCTGAACTTAGGTGCACATGAAGGATAGAATAGGGTTAATTGAACAAAAATGTTTGCTCTGCTAAGCACTGCACAAAACGTGGTTGTTCCAACAATTTCTACTTCCTTGTTTCCTCAGTACATTTCCTAGTGGTCCAGCTTCTCAAATTTTCAAAAATCTACCTTTGATGAAATGACAGATTTCTGCTCAGCAAATCCAGTCACAGGTATAGCATTACATGCCTGCAATAGTGTGCTGATACTTCAATTAATCACGTAAGGATACTATTAAACACCTGTCCAGTTCAATACTATTAAAAACCAAATTATGGTCACCTTCTCTTAGATCGCAAAAATTATCCACTAACAAGTATATTCTGAGTAGATGTTTAGCATGACAGATGTGAGCCAAATAAGCCAATCTTACCTAAGCCTATGCAACAAAAAGAAGTAGTTTTTGTAACAACTTTTAATTGTATTGCTTAAGAGAGAGCTCTGTTGCCAAGAAGTGACTTTTTACCAAGCTAAAATAGTAAAGTTCCTCTATGTTGCCAGCAAGGCCCAGAATATTTTTTTAAATGCTGAGTGAAAAGATGCATGACTGGAAGTATGGGTGAAGATTAAGAACAACAATAATAGCCATTGATCCTGCACAAAACATATAGAAGCCTAAGAAGGAATGTGACCAGTTGCATCTCTGGCATCCCAAATTTAAGATTCCATGTTTTTTGTATTATCAGGACACCTGTACTTGCAATTGGTGGTATACAGTATCATAGAACTGTCAATAAAACACTTTTCAGATGATCTAAAAGTCAGCTTGCTCACCCAACAACTCTGAGTGAATCATGTTACTGGGGTATGAGGCCTGTAATCCCAATTTGATCTGAAGATTTCCAGTGAGTTGTCATGGGGTGGAGCTACTCAGAAGTTGCAACCTTAAAGATCGAAGTAAACATGGAAGAAAGTGTGTCTGATGTCCTGAAGCTAGCTGAAGGAAGGAGGAGACCAAGACTTCACAGGCCACGCCAGCTGGTCTAGCCAAGAGTCCATGAAAACCCATCGGCTGAGATACCAACCAGATGACTATCTGATCCTTGAACTGCAGTCCTAGCCCTTAAGCTAAGACCATGCAAGCTGAAGAGACTTCTTTTTAAGTAACACTTTTTTTTCTTTAGTGGAGACATCCACAATATTATTTATTTTCCCTCTGCACTTTTTAAAGTGTGAATGTGTGTGTGAATATCAAAGAAATGGCATATGTATATTTAGATTTTAAGTAAATCCTACTTCAAAGCACTGTGTGTTATCCTGGACCATAAGACTGTTGCAGACACTGTTGTATGCAATAGCCGTGCTGGACCCAGGATATTAGAGAGACAAGTTAGTCCACTGAAAGATATTACCTGGTAGTGCAGACATGGCCTCAGTGACTGGACAGAAAAACAACAGTATATATATATATAAACTTATATATATATAAATTTATATATAGTTTATATATATATAAACTAAATCTTTCATTGGATCTCCTCACCATTGCTTGCATAGCACAAATTTCCCTTGTTAGAAAAACCTGTTTGTTTGTTTTCATTGATTATGCCTTAAAAACGTGGGTTTCATTTCTGGAGAAAAGGAGTTAATATATATTTTTAAAATTTGTAAGATACTTTTTAAAGTTCATTAAGTTCACAAAATCTCAGTCTCCATTGGATTCACCCATTTGAACTTACCCTGAGTTGGCAAAACCAGTAAGACTGCCTCCCAGAATGTATATGATGTTAATGATCCATCAAACACTATCCTGTTGATGGTTTACTGGAGGACACCAAGATTCCCCTCATACTACCACCACCGCCTGGATTTTACAAAGCTTTTTAGGCACTATTTGAAAGTTCTGAAATTTTTTTCCTTACCAATTTGTCTTGTCTTAATTGTACATATATACTGGTTTCTCCTATCAGGATTGTTGATGAATGTTGGACTGCTGTCTTATTTTAGAAAAAAGGTACATTTTAGGGGTTTGGGGTTTATGCTTGCTTAAATATAAAATATAAATATAAAAGTAAAAGTAAACCAAATTTTGGGCCTCCCAGCCTTAGGGTAGATTTAAAATCAAATTTTACATCAATCCCTAATTTAAATTATTTAAATTTAGACAATAGGAAACCTTGATTTAAATCACTGAATGTAATCATATTTTCTGATTGTATAAGATTCATTCTCATTGGTTGGTATAACGATTGAAACATGTTTAATATTTACAACAAAATTTAGCCAACTGCCAGGAATAAGCTTGGAGGATACAAGAGGGAGAAAACAGAACTTCCCCCATTGTAGTAACTGCAGCTAGGGAAATCTACCCCTTTTTTTACATAGCAAATTGAAAAGCCTGGGACAGCTTCAAATTTATCCCACACTCTGGAGGGAACTTATCTCACCAGCCAGAATGAAAGAGGAGAGACAAAATCCTTTTCTGGCTTTTACCAAGCTTCCCAGAAAAAGTCTATCCAAGGATAAAATGTTGCATGTAAAATTTCAGGAAGATTGGTGGGGATTTTTTGGTTGGGGATAGAAGAGTGCAACTTGTGGTGAGTGACTGAAAATTAGGTTTTATGATAGGAGGCTAACTTCAGTCTTAACTATGAAGTAGCTACTACTGAGCCCATAACATTTAAAATACAAAAATTATTTCACAGTCTGAGATACCAAATTATACAGCTACTACCTCTAGGGTGTCCAGACAGCAAATGTGAAAAATCAGGAAATGAGGTGAGGGGTAATAGGAGCCTATATGAGAAAGAGACCCCAAAATCAGGACTGTCCCTATAAAATCAGGACATCTGGTCATCCTAACTGCCTCCTTAAAATACTTTATGCCTCAGTAACAAATGTTCTTTGAGCAAATCTTTGTATGCTTAGTTCAAGGTTGCATTATTTTGGATGGATAACTGTCTACAGCTGGTAACTGATCAGTCGCCCTTTGTCTGTGAGCTGAGTAATTTTTTAGCCCTAGTACTAAAACAAAGAAAACCTTTTGATTAATTTAAATATCATTTAATAACTGCTATACTGGAAACAGTTATTCCTTTCAGCAGTTCAAGCTAGATAGAAAAACACTCCTTTTAACTTATCATTCTTGTCATAGTGGAAGTATTTAAGGATGGTCTTATTTAGTGAACACTATTAATTCACTTGTGCCAGGAACAGAGTAATAACAATCAAGTTACTATATTTCAATAAAAATGCTGTGTTCATTAGAAAATTAATAATAAAATAGCTCAAATATAAAGCTGGTCACAAAGAGCAATGAGGAGAAAACCAATATTTCCACAACAAGATTTTAAAAAAAAAAAAAAAAAGGAACCCTCTGTGGAGTTAGAGTTGGATGAATGGACATGTTGTCCAAATAAAGTAATAAATTTGATACAACTAGATTATGGAATTGTGCAGAAATAACCAGCTTAGAGAAACACAAAAAACTCTTTAATATGACTAATCTGACACGTGGATCTCTCCTTTCTTTAGAACTCTGGACATTATTAGAGACATTCAGGAAAGAGATATGAACAAAACACACGCCTACAATTTCCCTAGCCGGCTTCAGATGCACAGATTCAATTTTATCCTCCTATTTGGCTATGTTTGCATATTGTAATAAACATTCTATATCCTGTAGTTTTACCACTTTGAATGCCAAGATTCAGATTAAATGATGATTTTATTCATTCTCTGGAAAGGCAACAACTTCGCTCGGGCTTTGAATGTTTTTGTTAATAGTTTTCAAACAAAATCATTAATCTAAGCTGAGAAAACTTCACTGTGATTGTGGTAAATCCAACTTCCTGTTGTAATTATTTTTTTACATTGCTATGCAATGTACAAGAATGTTAATTAAGGCAAAGCATGTTAATCTGCAATAGGTCTCCCATCATTAAAGTGAATTAATGAGGTGATACTGTACTGTATTCCGCAGCAATTTAGTTTCTGATCAGGCACACCACTTTTCCCTATAAACAAGAAAAACAAGTCTGCTAACAATATGCAGGGTCAGATCAACTCTCCTGTGGGCCTGGGGCTATTAGATTTTGTGGGGTCCCCATATACAAGTCTTTTTCCTAATTTAAAACAAAGTGATCACAATTATGGCATTGAGGCTATTAACGCTATATCAGACTTGCTTTTTAATTAACATAAAGCCGTTCTGTGGTTACATTTCAGTCTTAAAACATGTAGAATTTAGTTAATTAAAAATAGCCTACTTCTTACCTTGGAACAGCTGTTATATTAGTTTCTTTCTGGGAGAGAATTTGGGTGCAGGCTGGGGCAGACTGTCGAGGTGCAGGAGAGGGTGAGAGGTGCGGGGTCTGAGAGGGAGTTTAGTGCAAGATGGGATTCTGACCTGGGGCATGGGGTTGGGGTGCATGAAGGGGTGCGGGGTCTGGGAGGGATTTTAGGTGCAGGAGGGGATTCTGAGCTGGGGCAAGGGAGTGGGGTGCAGGAGGGAGTGCGAGGGGCAGGCTCCAGCCGGGAGGCGGCTCCCAGCCGACGACACAGTGGGGCTTAGGCAGGTTGCCTGTCTGCCATAGTCCTACACTGCTCCCAGAAGCAGCCAGCTGCTGGAACATCTCTGCACACCCCTTGGGGGGAGGGGACAGCGTGTCTTCATGTGCTGCCAGTGCCTACAAGTGTCGCCCTTGAAGCTCCCATTGGCCGAGGGCAGTGCGCGGAGCTGCCTTCTGGGCCCATGGCCACAGAGACATGCCAGCAGTCGACCGCTTCCGGGAGCAGTGTGGGGCCATGGCACGCAGGCATCCTGCCTGAGTTCTGCTGCACCAGGGCCTCCCTTAGCCCAGGGCTGTAGCCTCTAAAGCCCCTGTGTTAATCCAGATCTCACAATATGAAATGTTTGAATTTACTCCTCTTCGTACAAAACTACCGATCTGGCAAAAAAAACAACTAACCAACCAACAAAAACCAAACAATCCACCACCCTTAAAATAAATATTTTAAAAACTACAAAATCCAATCAAGAACATTCAGATTTCTGACTTTCCTTTTAGATTAAGAATTGGCTGTGTGCAGCATTTAATTTTGTTAGTATTAAGCAAAATAAACTATTTATATTTGGATTCAGCAAATGGAATCCACTGCTGAAACTATATACAGTAAACCAGTAATGATAATTATTACAAGCTCCTGGTTATTCTGTGCCTGTTATCAGTCACAAGATTTATCTCTCAGTATTTCAGACTTCAAGCTGCTACTCACAGCCTCGATTCTATAAACAATTATGCACATGCTTTGCGCTTTGGCCACTTAAAATAAATGAGCCAACTTGTGGTAGTGCAGTTCAGCGTGTGTATGTTTAAGTTTGCAGGATTGGTGTACTTCATTCCTCTATCAATTTTTTTTTTTTGTACTGAACCACAAAGTTCAAACTAAACAGTTTATTTTATTTTGTATACCTCTGAAAATAATAAATGTCACACAGACATGTTACAATCAACGTTCTTCCATACAGCAAGTTTGACAGTCACTTAGGTTGTGATTTATATTTAATATTAAGACAAGTGTTTTCTGAAAGTAATAGTTGCCTCTGTGATTCTGTATATTCATGCCGTTTTGCCCTTTCACTTCTCTAAATCGTAATAACAAGTAAAATAACTTACCATTCTTGCTGACATCCAGTTCCCTGAGATTAATGAGATTTGCAATGGATGCTGGCAATGTTGTTAGATCATTGTCTGGCAAACTCAGCTTGTGCAGGGATTGACAGTTAAAAAGTTGCTATTGAAACAAAGAAAAAAGTGACTAAGCATCTTTCATTTTTCTTTATATATCTTTTGTTTTTAATCCTTTTTAACTTCTGACCTTCTCACTAGAAAAACAGGATATTTGTGAAACAATTTTTGTTGTAAATTTAATGAATTAGTGAATGACAAAATGTGCATCAGTGAAAAGCTGTAATTGTCCAGAGCCAGCAAAGTGTGGCAAACACCTATCTTAGATGCTCTCTACAAATGTCTTCCAGTGCTTCAGAAATCATTAGCTAGAGCAAATATGTAGTAATGAGGAATACTAAGATTACTTTTCAGAGTCAAAATGCCTGACAATTCTCAAACTTATAGATAAAAAAAAATATTGTATTGGAGTAAGAGACTAGAGCCAGAGCCCCACTTTGCTAGGCACTGTGCAAAACATATAATGAAAAGATGGCCCCTACCCCAAAGTGCTTACAATCAACCTATAAGACAAGAGAAAACTGGTGAATACAAAGAGATGAAGTTGAAGGGGAAAGCACAAGGAAACAATGGAATGATGCTGACCAGCATGTTAAGCAGTGGTCACGGCACTCTCTGCCTAAACACTGTCGAGGTTTTTGTACATATCACAGCAAAGTAGAGTTTTAAGGAAGGATTTGAAGGACTACAAAGTGATTTCATAGGTATTTATGGAGTTCTTCCCACATGGGAGAAAGCCTGACAATACCTGTTGGAAAACTTTACAAATGGGCAGTGAAGACAATCTGAGGATCAGAGGCAAGGGTCAATGTTTCAATAGCAAATAGGAGATGACAGGTAGGCCAGAGATAATCCATTGTCCATGGACAATAATTCCTCCAAAGATTAATATTGTCATCTGTCATCAAATAGTGCATAACATTGGTGCTGAAGATTTGGTTCCTGACTATCTTGAGTAAGTCACCACTCATTACGTTCTCTTTTGCAATATTTTCCCCTCACTTATGTTTAAAAAGAATTCTGAGGAAGCACTGGCTGAACAGTGAGAATGTGTTTGGACTAGATAAGATTTACTTTAACCTTTTAGTGACTGGCACAACAACTGCCATGAGTATGAATGAGAAGTCACTGGATTGCATTGCTCACATAATAAACCATTATTTCAACCACAAGTCATGGAACAAGTCCCAAAGTCTTCAGTTATTAAGAAGTTTAAACTGGTGAGTTGAAAATGGCAGTTGGTCACCTACGAGGGCCCTCAATGACAACAGACTTTTAGAATTATTACTCTACTGCTGTATAGTATAGATGTAGTAAAGAAACAGGGTTAATACACCTCACAAAAAACCAAACCTGAACATCATACCTTCGGAAGCTCCTCAATCTGATTTGCATCTAAATAGAGTTCTTCCAAGGTCTTTTCAAAGGTAAATATCTCTTTTGGCACTTGTTCCAGGCTGCAGTGAGAATAATCAAGTGCAGTGACAGTTTCTTCTTCTCCACGCAGACAGCGGCATGGCACCAACCGCACAAACAAGTTCCGCTTTGTTGTCATTTTCAGGCACTGTAAACAAAAATTAGGTTACTGAAATATCTTTTGACTTCAAGAAACTAATATTTTTTTTTACCTCAACAGCTTATTAGACACAAAGTTTAGAATTTTTACATTTTTTTGATAATTTTTATTAGGAAAACCATTCTAACTATAAGGATGGTTAAGTATTGGATTGGGCTTCCAAAGGAGGTTGTGGAATCTCCATCACTGGACATTTTAAAGAATAAGTTAGACCAGTGGTCCCCCACCTTTTTGTCATCGAGAGGAGTCCCCACTGAAATTCGGGAGCGACGCCTCTCAATGACATCACTTGTCGATGGCAAGCGGCGTTATCAAGAGGAGTCCCCGCCAAAGTGCCGCTGCGGCATTTTGGCGGGTGCTGTCCCAGGGGCCAGGACGCAGGTGCATTAAGATGGGTTAGACAAACACCTGCTGGGGATGACAAGATGACCTTGAGGTCCCTTCCAGCCATGCATTTCTAGGATTCTACACCCTCATTCAAAAAGTAGGACATAGATAATGAATCAGTATGGTTTCTGTATATTGATCCAACTACAAACATGACTGACACTGAAAATTGCACTATAAAGAAACACTTAAAAAGGTGCTCAGACACAGGAATTCTATTCATTTTCTGCAATTCCACCCGCGGCCTGGAAAATTTCATAAAATACATATTTTACCAAAAAAGCCATTAAACATTTGTTTTACTTCTGAAAAGTAAATGAATAGCCAATAGGAAAAAGATTTGGATGGAAAACAATGAACTCCACCTTTTTTTTTTTGGTGGTGCAAAAGGTAACTGCAATTTATGATCCGCCTTTGAATTCATGCAGTTACAAATTTGATCATGTGAACATCTAGTCTGCTACATATTCCAAATTATACTTCGCTCATCTGCAACCCATTTTGTGGCGATGCCTTACCTTCCAAATTTTATTTAACCTTATGTATGAGTGTTAGTATTATTATAGTGCCTGAATTTCCATTTATCATGAAAGGGTGGAAAAGGAGCCTTTTGTAGACAGCAGGCTGTCAGAGTTCCTCACTGAATAATTAATTTTACACAAAAGTCCAGCAGTTTAAAATAAGGCTTTGTACAGTCGTCTTTTTTGTTATTTAAATTAAGACAAATCTCTTTGCCTAGTTAGTACACAGGGATTAGAATAAAGTAAAGTAAAAATCCATTTATTCATGTCTGAATATTGGTGACATAGTAGAATTTTAATGTGCCTTCCTGATCTATTGTTAACTTCAAGCACACAGCAATCTATCCAATTTCCATGCTGGTCACCCTGTTCTACAACGACCACCACCATTCCTTCCCTAACTTTCTTGAAGTTATTTTCATCTATATGCCTCATGTGACTAAAGTACACAAATTTGCACCTGCTGATTTCTAATATTATAAATAAATAATATTGCCCATTAATATTTTTTATTTGGGGGGGGGGGAAGGGGGGCAGGAAGAGGGAAGGTTTCGAACCAGGAAATACGCAAGAACATTTGCTGCAACCACATCTCAAAAGCTTAAATTTTCATCTTGTGAGCAGCATTTATTTTCCACAATTCACATCCATATGAAATGCCGTGGTTTTTCTAAACTTTCATAAGCAACTCATTCCTAGTCTTCTAATTTCTTTAGAACAGCCTTGTTGGTCGGATACCCCATCTACTACCTGCTTCAGCAAAAGACGGTTACTCACCTTTGTAACTGTTGTTCTTCGAGATGTGTTGCTCATATCCATTCCAGTTAGGTGTGTGCGCGCCGCGTGCAGCAACACTCGGTGGGCCGGCAGGTCGCCCCCTGGAGTGGCGCCGGTATGGTGCCTAATATATACCCCTGCCGGCCCACCCGCTCCTCAGTTCCTTCTTGCCAGCTACTCCGACAGTGGGGAAGGAGGGCGGGTGTGGAATGGATAGAGCACACATCTCGAAGAACAACAGTTACAAAAGGTGAAGTAACCGTCTTTTTTCTGTCGGAGTGCTTGCCTCAATATCCATTCCAGTTACGTTGATCCCAACCTTACCTGGCGGGGGTCGGAGAGAGACATTGCGTAACGCAAGAACCGCTGAGGCCAAGGCAACATCGTCTCTAGAATTGCTGGATTCAGATGCTAATGTTGCAAGGTTGTGGACAGAAGACCAGGTGCCGCCCGGACAGATTCTGCACAGAACATGCGCCAAAAAAGCAGCAGACGAGGCCGACTCGCGTCAGAGTGGGCGTGAGATGTGCTGGTTGGCTGATACCCAAAGTCATGCAAGCTCGGATACCATGACTGACCCAAGACCAGATGCAGCTGAGAGGAATTGCACCTGCCTCTCATAACGTTCCGCCAGCTGCTACAAGAGCTGCGGTGAATGAATGGCAAAGGGCTTGTCCGCTCGAGTGTAGAAACGCAAGAGCCCTCGACAATCTAAGTATGGAGTCGTCGTTCTCGTGACTCGACCGTGGGCTTTGAAAGAAACACTGGCAGAAAATGTCCTGTTTCACGTGAAAGGCGAGTACGCTTTGGGGAGAATTGCCGGTGAAGGTCGCAGCTTACCCTGTCCTTAATGGAAATGGTATACTGGAGGATACACAGTCACGCGCGAGAGTTTCCGAGGACACGCCTAGCCAGGTAATGCGACTGAGGAAAGCCGTCTTCCAGACAGGTACAGCAGCGAACCATGTTACCAAAGGTCGAAAGGGGGGCCTATGGAGCTATTTAGAACAAGTTAGGTCCCAGTAGGGTGGGGCTTGACCTGAGGTATAACCGTTCCAAACCTTAGTTGAACACTGGAGACATCGGTGAGAGAAAAATGTATTGCCGCTTCCCCCGGATGGAGGTAGATATGCAGCGAGTATGACTCGCAGCGTAGAGATAGCCACCCCTGCTCCTTGAGAGACCAAAAAATCCAGGATGGTGGGATTGAATACAGAGCATGGTGAGTGACATGCTGGGCACACCAGAGCAGAAGCGCTCCATTTCGTGAGGTATGTCTCCGCGTGAAGGCTTTCCTGCTAACCAGCACATGTGGTTGCAACGCAATTGAACAGCTCAGCTCCCACTGGGTTTAACAGCTAGGAACCAGTGCTGTCAGGTGGAGGGACTGCAGGTCCGGGTGGAAGCCTGCCGAAGTCCTGCGTGGATCAAGTCCGGCCACAGTGGCGAGATCGGTCCGAGCCGGACAGTCGAGGCAGCTCTGGGTACCAGTGCTGTCTCGGCCAAGCGGCGCATCAGTACGAGGCGGCTTTGTCCCTGCGACTTAGCAATTACCTCGTGTGCTGAGGGGAAACGGTGGGAAGGCATAGCAAAGGCGACCTGACCGGGATCATGAAGGATCGCACAGGGAGCCGGAGAGGAACCTTGTAGGAGACAGAAATATCTGCATTTCCTGTATACTTGGACGAAACAGGTCGAACTGGGGAAAGCCCCATCCCGGAAGAATTGACTGGAGAGTCCGTCGGATGGACCATTTCTGGTGAGGAAGCGACCTGCTCAGGATCTGCGAAGCGTTTCCAGACCCGGGAGAAAGGGAGGCACCAGTCTAATGGAGTGCTACACAGAATTCCCACAAGTCGATCGCCTTCCTGACACAGGGGATACTTTGTGCCTCCCTGCTTGTTGATATAATACATGCCATTGTTGTCGTGAATACTGCAACACATGCCCGTAGCTGGGACGCTTGGCACGCAGGCGTACTGCCCTGAGTTCTCAGACATTGATATGAAGAGTCCAGCTCTGGGGTGACCAAACCCCTGGTGCGTGGGGCCGCCAGGTGTGCGCCCCAGCCCAGCGCAATGTTGTCCTTTTAGGACACGGAGGCGGGGGGAGAAGGGCAGCCGCACACACAGCGGTGACTCTTCCACCGTCGAGGAAGCGAGAGACTTCGGTGGATCGTTATAATCATGTCTAAAGCATCCCTGTCAGTTCGGTAGACTGAAGCGAGCCAGGTCTTGAGCGGCGCATTCCGCATCTGGCGTACTTATGCAACGAGGACACATGCGGCCAGTCCCCAGAAGGCCAGGCAAGTTAGCTGAGGCTAGTGGAAACCTCTCAGGTCTGACCAGGGATAGACTAGGCTTGAAACCGGTGCAAGGGCAAGCTGGCTTCGCAGAAATGGAAGTCCAGCATGCCCGAATGAATTCTATCCTTTGCAGGACCAGGGTGGATCTTGTCCAGATTGACGATCAGCCCCAGACTTGCGTAGTGCTCTTATGTGCGACGTGGCTGGTGACTTGAGCCTTTAGGTTCCCCTGATAAGCCAAGTCGTCGAAGTAGGGAACACGTAAATCCGACGACGGCGAGGGAGCGGCAACACACGCCATACTTTCGTGAAGCCCGAGGGGCCGACGAAAAGTCCAAAGGGAGGAAGTGAAGCTGTGTATGAACTCGATTCACCACGAAGC
Organism: Chelonoidis abingdonii; assembly: GCF_003597395.2. Classification (NCBI taxonomy): domain Eukaryota; kingdom Metazoa; phylum Chordata; order Testudines; family Testudinidae; genus Chelonoidis; species Chelonoidis abingdonii. Next base: position 43,527,261 of record NC_133774.1, on the reverse strand, counting down.
GCAGATACCTCCTGTTGGGGGAGGTAAATTGCATATGAAGTATGCGTCCCTTATGTCAAGAGCGCGGTACCAATCGCCGGATCCAGGGAGGGAATGAATGTCCCCAGGCCACACATGCGGAACTTGAACACTTCTTGGATGAACCTGTAACAGCTCACGTAGTCATTATAGGATGGCCGAAGCCCACTTTAACTTGGGTATCAGGAAATGAAACAGAATTAAACCCCCATGCCCTTAGCTCCTCCGTTACTCCTCTATGGCTTCGATTGATAGAGCAGCTTGTGACTTACTGTAGGAGGAGTTGCTCGTGAGAGGGGTCCCGAAGCAGGGACGGGAGGAGGGAGGGGGGAGGGAGACGAAGAAGAGAATTGAACGGTATCAAGTTCCAACCGTACGCAGGACCCCAACGATCCGTAGTTAGACTGGACCACACCAGAGGAAGGAAAAGGCGGTTGGAAAATTTGGAGCGACCGGAAGAAATTGGTACGCTGCTCTCTGGGCAACCTTCAAAATTGGACTTGGGTCCCATGAACTTGCTTGGGACCGGCATTGTTGCCGGTTGGAGGGCCCGATGTGCCGTCTGCGTTGATCGACCACGTCTGCGGCCAAGTCCTGTTCACGCGAGCGGGTGGGGTAGGGCGCCTGGGGTTAGAAGCAGAAAACGCACGTCTTTGAGTTTGGGGGTATGCATGCCAAGAGAGTGCATAATAACTCGTTCGTTGTCAGACTCTGTAGTCTGGGAGTCGCCTTTGCGAAAAAAGACCTTGTCCAATCTCAATGCAAGTCCTGTATGGTGTCTGCAAACTCCAGGCGGTAGGCGGATAACTGTAAGTAACCACGATATCGTCGCATGGCTATGCCAGAGGCGACCGTTCTAGCCGCCGAATCTGCCAAGTCCAGCACGGCTTGCAGTGAGGTTCTGGCAACCCTTTTCCCCTCCTCGAGGAGGGCCGTGAACTCCTGACGGGAGTCTTGTGGGATCAGCTCTGTGAATTTGCCGACCGCCTCCCAGGTGTTGAAGGAATATCGGCTTAAGATTTACTCCAGCAGAGTAAATCTTCCGGCCCAACAAGTCCATGCGTTTGGCCTCCCTGGACTTTGGCGTGGGGGCTTGTTGGCCGTGGCGCTCTCGCTCGTTGACCGACTGTACTACCAACAAGCAAGGGGCTGGGTGCACATACAGGTATTCATAGCCCTTGGAAGGCACCATGTATTTTCTTTCCACTCCCTTGGCTGTTGGTGGAATGGACGCCGGAGATTGCCAGATGGTGTCGGCTCTGGCCTGGATGGATCTGATGAACGGGAGGGCCACCCTGGTCGGTGTTTCCGCTGAGACGATGCTGACCACTGGGTCCTCCACCTCAGGGACTTCCTCCACAGGAGGGCTGATATTTTGGGCTACGCGCCGCAACAGATCCTGGTGCGCCCGCAGATCGATGGGGGAGGCCCCAACGAGGATGTGCCCGCTACCGCCTCATCCGGGGAAGATGATGACGACAACCCTGGAACGAGCAGGTCCTGGACCGAAGCTTCATCCTGGTGGACCTCAGCCTCCGGAACAGCATGTTGTCCTAGAGCCTGTATAGTCCCCGTCTCCTTATCAGCAGGGGGTGGTCTACTGACTGTGGCCTCCGGTGCCCGGTGTTCAGAATGACCCGAGCGTGATTGGCCCGATGGTTCACCCTGGGCTTGCTGGTAGGCCCAGGGTGTCCAAAAGGACCACTGCGGTGGCCCCTGGTCCTGATGGGCCTGAGTGTCTGATCCTCCATAGGACGCGCTGTCCGCGTACGGGGAAGCGGACATGTGACGGGATGCCCACGGGGGACCTGAAGCAGACTGGACCATATCTTTGTGTCCATAGTAGCTGTCCCTGTGCGGTGCCGGCGAACGGTACCGGGAGCCGTGGCGGTATGGAGAGCGGGACCGGGACCTACGACCAGCGCGGTGCCGGGAGGTCGACCGGTGCTGAACCTCGACATGCCTGGATCGGCTGCGAGAGGCTCGGCGGTGCCGGGATCTGGAGCGGTGCCGATAGTATGATGGGGACCGGGATCTGGTCCGGTGCCGCGAGTACGACCAGCACCGGGATGGAGAACGGTGCCGGGACTGCAAGCGGCGTCGGGATCGTGATCGGTGCCGGAGTCAGGAACGTTCACGGGATCCCGAACGAGATCGGCGGGGAGCTCCTTGGTGCCCGGAGACGATGGTCGCACCATGGCAGGTTTGCCCAGCGACTGAATGACCCGCACCGGCGGTGCCGGGGTTGAGGCAGCTCAGGCTCTGTAAGAGCAATGAGGTCCCGCGCAGTGGAGAAGGTCTCCGGGTGGACGGTATGACGAGCTCTACCACAGCGTGGGCCGGGGAGCTGGTCGGCACCGGACTCGACGGCTCCTGAGAGGCCGGAATCGACGGTGCAGGAGCAGGCGGTGCCGCGGCAGTGGCGGTGCCGGGCGATCCGACCTGGAGCTGCGCTCTAACTGCGGTGTGACCGAAGGTACCGCAGGAGCCTTGAGTTTCTTGCTCCTCGGGAGAGTGAGCGGCGCCGGCTGGAGGACTGGGCCGGTGACGGGAGGTGCCGAGGCGTCTTCGCCGGTGCCGGAACAGACGAAGCACTTGTTCCCGGTGCCGGAGACGGTGCCGAGGATGGAGGGAGTTAGAGCTGCCTCCATCAAGAGTTTTTCTTTTCTGGTTTCGGGGCTTGAACTCGCCTTACAAAATTACAGCACTTGTCCGACAGTATGGCCCTCACTGAGGCAGTCTTTACAGGCGAAGTCCGTGCGGGTCTCCTAGTGCGGCTTCGGTCGACGGATCAGGTCACACAGACTTGAAGCCTGGTGTACCGGGCATGGGCCCCGTGCCAGTCGGTGAGGAGAGGGTGCGAAACCCCCGATCCTCTTAAACTATTATTACAACTATAACTACAACTATACTAACTAGTATAATAAAAACTACGAGGAAAACTATATACACGAAAAGCTTATAGTACGAGTGCGATATCACTATGGAGGTGGAGATCAGCTCTAATGCTGCGCTCCACTTGTTCCAAACGACCGACACGGGCGGTAAGAGGAAACTTGAGGAGCGGTCGGGCGCGGCAGGTATATATAGGCGCCATACCGGCGCCACTCCAGGGGGCGACCTGCGGTGTCCCACGAGTGTTGCTAGGGTAAAAGTTCTCCGACAAACGTGCACGCGGCGCGCGCACACCTAACTGGAATGGATATGAGCAAGCACTCGAAGAAGAACTTGACCATTAATCATGCCATCTGCTTGCATTTTTGTTAATCCTGTCAATATCCAGGGATTTTGTTTTTTGCCATATTCAGTCCATATTCCTTACTAATTGTTTTTACAAACTCCAACATTTGCTGCATTGCATGAGTGATTGTAGCAAAGTGCTACATCATATCTTCAGTGTATCTGAGGTCAGTTAAGAGGCATCCACCAATAGAAATCCCAGGTTTTTCCATTTTGTCACAGCCTTCCACAGCTCGTCTCATACCCTGCCTGCACCTTGAAAAGGCTTAAGGACAGAGTACACCCTTGTCTCACACCCTCTCCAGGGAAAAACCACTCTGCCTCCTGTTCCTGTTCACACAGTGCTGTGTCTGATCATGGCAGAGACTTGAAATGAGTTAAATGAAATGCTTTGGAATCCCCATGTCTTCCACTATTCTCCGAAGATGGCCATATCGAATGGAATCTAACGCTTTTGCATAGCCAATTGAACACATAAGTGGGTGACTATAGTCCCTGCATTTTTCCATGATGTAGCAGCTGTTCATGATTTGATCACATGCCTTCTCTCTCTCTGTTGTGGTGGTAGTTCCATTTTTACCATGAAACTTAATGCATATCTGGATTAAGCAAAACACAACTTTGCTCACATACAATATCAGGGAGATGTTAGGACTGTTTCTTAACGCCATGAAGGTTCCTTTCGTCCAAACACCACTGCAAATTTTCCACATGAGATACATAAAGCAGTCACCAAATGCTTTTTTTTTTTTTTTTTTTTTAACAATTAAGCTAGTACTTTAACTATCCAATGTACCTTCCTAGGCTTCATTTTCATAATAGCATGCCCCACTTCCCCTTGCAAGACTGATGGCTCCAGCTCCATACTCCTTCTGTCTTCCTGTATCGTGAATGACTCTGATAAGGCATAAGATTGGCATAATAATCTCTCCACTGGCATTAGATATCATCACCTTCAGGGAGGACTCTGGCATTGTAATCTTTTATTATGTTCTACTGCAAGGGAAACTTTTTGGTAAGAAGTCTGATCACTATGAACATACAGTTTGTACTGGAGACTGCACATAAATTTCCTAGTGGGGTTTCCAACAGCATGAGGGAGATCCCAGCAGAAACACAGTCAGTGTTACGATTGCCTCTCTCTCCCTTCTCACATCCCCCCAGTACAGACAGCCTCTCAGACAGAGAGTGGATTGGGCAGAGAATAATGAGTTCCAGACATACACAACTAGCAAATGGCCCCTTAAAAAAAAAAAAAAAAAAAAAAACAGCTAGTGCAACTTACAACTGCTCTTATTTTAAGATAACTGGGTGATCCTCAGAAACTATAGTGATGGGACAATTTTAGCAGACAATAGTAAATAAAATACTAACATCAAAATACATTTAAAAATACTGATAAAATGAACAAAAATCAATAAAGCAGTAGTAGTTAGATGTTGCTAGATGTCTGGCTGCATGTGTATTTATTTCATCTGTGTGCTGCCCCAGCCCTGCACAGACAGCTGGCACAGCAGACCTCGAGTGAACTCCCCAACTACCACAAGATTTGTTAAGGGATGAAGGCATCCGGCCAAGTTTATTGTTGAAAAAGCACAGTACTGATATCCCGCAGACTCTATCAGACCACTAATACATGTATGCCCATAACAACGGACCAGATCAGTGAACAGTGGGACTTTCCGTTTTTCGCTAGGCCAGACAAAGATACTCCCTCTGATACACATCTTTATATCCCGATACAAACAAGTTAGTACTGCTCCTTTGACATAGTTACTGTAGTTACTGCCCTCTGACACAGCTAGTTATTATTTATTACTTTGTACATGTTGGTTTCATTAAAACATTTCTATTACATACTGCCATCCTGACCTTATCTTTTAGGTGAGATTAGTGTGTTCCTGTTATTTTTGGGGAATGTTACTATACCATCCTTGATATCAGGATGTTTTGGTACCACTTGATATTGGGATGTTTTTCCGTGAGTACTCTGACTAGCGCTTTTTAGGAATGTGTATTTTTGCAATATTAGCCCTGTTCTTGCCGAATTCTGTAAGCAGGTCCTGCCTCATACCAGGCCTTTGATACAAGGGCTTATGTCTCAGACTCTCTTCCTACTACAGTAGTATGTTAAAATGTTAGTTGAAAACAGCTTTAACTTGCTGATACATAATAAAAATACGTGTAATCCACAAATAACTTTACCTTTAACTTGAAAACTCTGTGTTTGTTTTTTAATTAGATGAGGTGGGTGAGGTGATATCTTTTATTGGACCAACTTCTGCTCGTGACAGAGAGATGAGCTTTCAACGTACACAGAGCTCTTCCTCAGGTCTGGGAAAGGTACTCACTATAACAGCTAAAAACTGAACCAACAGTTGAGCTTAAGTAGTTCGCCAGTTAACACATATTCTAAGGCAGTGTTTCTCAAATGCAGCCACCATAGCCACATGTGGTCGCCAGGTGCTTTTTGTGCAGCCACAGCCTCCTAGGCACTGATTGGGGGAAAGCGGTAGCCCCTCCCCCAGGGCCATCAGCAGGGGTTGGACCCTGCCCGCTTCTAGAACCACAAACGCCAGAGAAGCCGGCAGCTGGTGGAAGTACCCCACATTCCTGAAGGCAGTAGGGCTTGGGTTTCCAGATTCAGTCCTGGGGTGGAAGGCTCCATCCCCCGACTGTGGGGTCTCAGGGTCTGGCTGTGGGGCCATAACCATGGTCCAAAGTCATGCAGCAACAGGTGCCAGCCCTGTGCTCACCATCTCCTCCCTGCACCCACCCATCACTCCTGGTCCCCACTGTGTCCTCTAGCCCTGGACTTCGGTCACACGGCTAAAGGGCTCCAGCCTCAGGCTCACTACCACTCCATTGCCAATGCTCACTGCTGCTTCCCCAAGCCCTTCACCCACCCAACCTCATTGCATCTGGCCCCCACTGCCTCACTCGGCCCCCCGATCCATCTTCCAGGCACTTGCTGCCTCCCTCAGTAACCCATCCATTCCCCTCATCTCCTCTGGCCTGCTACCTCCCTACCCACCTCCCCATCCAGGGCTTAATTTGTCCGCCAGCTTCCCACGTCTGAGGAATTCTGTTGTGAAAAGTGATATCATTATGTTTGTTAATATCACTTTTCGCTGCCGCCCAGCTTGCTAGCAAGTCTGCTACTATGAAAAGTGATATTAACATAAAAAAACAAATATCACTTCTCACAGAAGTACTTACTAACTAGCAAGTCTTTAAAAAAGCAACCAAAAAGCAAAACAAACAACAAAAAGACAAGAACATTCAAAGCACCTGATTTGTTTCTATTCTGTCCAGTTACGAATAGAGACAATTGTACGTTATTTTTATCACTGAGTCTGCAAAAACCCTTACATAAATAAATTACTATGATTTGGATATGTATATGTGCATATTTATTTGTTTTTCCTAAAGTTAGTTAAATATTTTTAGGAAAAACTGTCAGAGCAGCCACTAGCAAGAGTTAGTGGCCGCACTCTGAGGCCCCCAAAAAAATCGTTATGAGAACGCCTGTTAATCTATGGGACCATTCAAGGTGAAGTGCCCCGTTAACAAACCTGTTGGCATAGACCAAACAGAGTGATTAGTAGGTTACACGTTATTGTAATAAACCATAAATCCAGTGTCTTTATTAAGACCATGATTTTTAGTGTCCAGCACAGTTATTAATTTAAGCTCCCGGGCTTATCTTTTGAAAGTGCAGGTTGGTGCAGGTTTCCTTTGACAATGAGGACTGGGAGGTTGTCATAAACAGATAGCTAAGGGTTAATGTTTCTTTTACCTGTAAAGGGTTAACAAAGGGAACCAAACACCTGACCAGAGGACCAATCAGGAAACCAGATTTTTCAAAGTGAGGGAGGGAACTTCTGGGTATGTTTTGTTTCTTTGTTCTGCCTTTTTGTTTCTCTTGGCTATGAGAGAAGAGTTTGTTTTTTTTTTGTTTTTTCCTATCTCCAAGCTTCTTCTACCGTTCTGTTCCCAAGTTGGTGAGTACAAAAGGAAAAGCAATAGGTTTATATGTATTTTGTATTAATGTTTGGAGTTGCTGGAATGTTTAAATTGGATATTCATTTTTGAATAAGGCTGATTATTCTTATTTTTCTTTTAAGCCAATAGCCCTTGTTGTTAGCCATCTTGATGGTTTTCGCAGTGATCATGTCATTGGTGTTCTTTGTCTTTTTTATATAAAGTTTCTTTTCAAAACTTGTTGGATTTTCCTTTTCCTAGTTAAGGCAAGGGGATAGGAATCTCTGTGCCAGGAGTACTGTCTCTTCAGGAAAGGACTGGGAAGTGGAGAGAATGAAGAGGGGGGAAGGTAATCATCCTCTCTGTTTTGTTGTTTCAAGGATTGAAGCAGGGGAAATTCTAGTATCCCAAGGCGGGAAAAATGGGGGAGAAGTAAGAGCAGGAGGAGTGGCTTATTTCCCTTTGTGGAGGCTCAGGGCATCTGAGTTCTGGGGGGCCCCCAGGAAAGTTTGGGAGGACAGAGAGTTTATTCAGTACTCATATCCTGATTGTCGGCAGCGAGATAAGATCCAAGCTGTAATTAGCTTGGAGGTTCATGCAACACCCAGATGATTTGGACGCTAAAGTTCCAGAGTTTGGGACAGAGGCTTTACAGAGGTCAGATAGGAAGGATCCTTTTGTGTGAAAAGTGTTCACCATAGGTGATACGGATTGGTGTTTTTGCTCATTTTCCTGTGCAAGATTCATTCAAACGTATGTGATTATCTGGGTTTCTCCCACAGAGTTATGGGACATTTAGTGCACTGCCTGAGGCACACCATTGTAGACTCATGGATGCTCAATAGTGTATTGTGGGGAGGCGTTGATCATCGTAGCAGTGGAGATATCACTGCGGCTTGTGCATCTGTTGTTCTGGCAGAGTTGCTTTCATGTTTTGAGGTCGTGTGTCCTGGCTGTTGGAGGGCTGCTTCTTGCACTTAGAAGAGAGGAAAGTGATTCAGGAAATAGTCACCATGGATCACGCAAGGCAGTTCATGCCTGCATTAACCTTAATGTCCGTATATATACGAGATAATGCTCGTAACGAGGGGAAGCGTGACGTGTATTCTGACTAGCAAACCTTTTGATATGGTTCTCCCACAGTGTATTCTGCCAGCAAGAAAAAGTATGGCTGGAAATGGACTACAAGGTGGATAGAAAAGCTGGATAGATGTCGGGCGTCAACGGTAGTGATCAAATGGTTCCATGTCTAGGTGCGCAGCTTGGTTCAAGCGGAGTCCCCAAGAATAGGTCTTGGGGCTGGTTTGTTCTGTGATCTTCATTAAATAAGCTGGAGGGGATGGCCTTGGCTGCACCCTCAGCAAGTTTGCAGATGACACTAAACTGGAAGGAGTGGGTAGATCACTGAGGGGTAGTTATAGATATTAGGGACCTAGACAATAGTGATTGGACCAAAAGAAATCTGATGAATTCAACAAGGACAAGTCAGAAGTTCCTGGCATTTAGGATGGAAGACCCCATGCACTGCTACATTACTAGGGGACCGGTGCTAGGGAAGGTTAGACGAAGGTTTCTAACCATTTAGCGGGAGTGGAAGTTCTGGAACAGCCGTCCAAGGGGATAGTAGTTGGGCAAAAACTTATCTGGCTTTAAGATAAGCTTGATAAGTATATAGAGGGATGATTATGGATGGATAGTTTATTTGGGCAATCGATCTTGTTTTAGATTATCAGCAGATAAGTCTGCTCAATGGTGCTGTGGGGGATGTTGGATGGGATGGGATCTGAGTTACTGGCAGAGAATCTTTCCTGGTTGCTGGCTGGTATCTATTTGGGGTCGGGAGGAATTTTCCTCCAGGGCGGATTGGCAGGGGCCCTGGAGGTTTTTCGCCTTCCTCTGCAGCGTGGGGCATGGGTCACTTGCTGGTGGATTCTCTGCAGCTTGAGGTCTTCAAACCACAATTTTGAGGACTTCAATAACTCAGTCATGGGTTAGGGGTTGTTATAAGTGGATGGGTAGGGTTCTGTGGCCTGCTTTGAGCAGGAGGTCAGACTAGATGATCATATTGGTCCCTTCTGACCTACGAATCTATGAGTCTATGAGTTCTGCAGAAAAGGACCTAGGGGTTACAGTGGACAAGAAACTGGATATGAGTCAAAGTGTGCCCTTGTTGCCAAGAAGGCTAATGGCATTTTGGGCTGTATAAGCAGGGGCACTGCCAGCACATCGAGGGACATGATCATTCCCCTCTAGTTGATAGTGGTGAGGCCTCATCTGGAGTACTGTGTCCAGTTTTGAGCCCTACACTATAAGAAGGATGTGGAAAAACTGGAAAGAGTCCAGCAAAGGGCAACAAAAATGATTAGAGGGCTGGAGCACATGACTTATGAGGAGAGGCTGCGGAAACTGGGATTGTTTAGACTGCAGAAGAGAAGAATGAGGGGGGACTGGATAGCTGCTTTCAATTATCTGAAAGGGGGTTCCAGAGAGGATGGATCTAAACTCTTCTCAGTGGTAGCAGATGACAGAACAAGGAGTAATGGTCTCAAGTAGCAGTGGAGGAGGTTTAGGTTGGATATTAGGAAAAACTTTTTCACTAGGAGCATGGTGAAATACTGGAATGGGTTACCGAGGGAGGTTGTGCAATCTCCTTCTGTAGAGGTCTTTAAGGTCAGGCTTGACAAATCCCTCACTGGGATGATTTAGTTGGGAATTGGTCATGCTTTGAGCATGGGGTTGGACTAGATGTCCTCCTGAGGTCCCTTCCAACCCTGATATTCTATGATTCTGAGGTTGGGGACTTACCTAAAGGCCAAAAGATTTCTTCCAGGATGGAGTCCTCATCAAGCATGGGCTGTAATTGTTTGATGATACCCGGTATGGGTTTTAATGTGGGGTAGTAGGTGACAACTAGAGGTGTGCAGTTGGAGAGGGATTTATTTCTTTACTGACGCAGGTTCTCTAGAGGGTGTAGTGGCCTGTTCCTTGACGCAATCTATTCTCTGGTTTGGTGAAGGCAGTTCTGAGTGTGTTAAGGTGTATATCGCAGACTTTCTCCTTGGAGCATATTTTGTGGTATCTGAGTGCCTGGCTGTAGATAAGAGTGTGTCTGGGATGGTTACTGGGTCTATGAAACTAGGTGTGCTAATTCATGGGTCTCCTGTATACAGTTTATCTATAAGATTCCATTGTTGAAGCTGACTGTAATGTGATGTTGAAAAAGTTGATGCTAGTGTGAGAAAGTTCTAGAGAGTTTAATGAATGCGTGGTGGCAGTTGAAGTTGTGGTGGAAATCTATGAGGGAGTTTAATCATCTGTCCAGAGCATGAAATCATCCTCGTTGTATCTCAGATATATGATTTGTTTCATGGTGCATTTTCCAGAAATTCTTAAATTGAATTTTAAAATAGGCTTGTCTACTTTGTTCCTTTATTATGTACAAATAAAGAGACATTTTGTTGCTGCCTTTGTGGCGGCAGGGGTGGGTGGGAATTTTTTATTTTTTAATGTGTATGCAAGTACTGTCTACTTTGGAAGAGTATGGTGGAATGCAGAACTAGAGAAATTATGGACTTCGAAAGAGCAAAGAGTGAGAATTTGGCAATTGAAAGAAGGTATTTTTATTCAGACTGTATAAACCTTCATTTTAATATTTATTAAACCTCACATACCAAAAAACCCAAAACCAAGAAAAATCCAGAGCTGACAATCCTACTATTTCTATGGTGATAAACAAGTAAAGAAAGATCTCTTTAAAGTAAAACTTTCATGATATCTTTATAAATGTTTTGTGGTGTTTTTAAGGTTGAAAGAATATGAACTAATATTTTCCCTTGCTGAAACTGCAGATTAGTGCTGAAATTTGGTCATTACAACGGGGTTAAAGACTCCTATTCTTGATAAAAGTTCTACTATGAAGAAAAGGCAGATGTTATTTTAACTAAAGCATCAACTAATTAATTAGGAGAACCTGAGGAGGTTCTTGGTCAAAGTGGACACTGAATAAAGAAATCTGCACTCCTGTTTCCACATCTTCCAAACAGAGTGACAGACAGTGAAGAGCTCATTGGGCCTGTCACATCCCCCAAGGATTTCTGTTCCACAAGGGAATCTTAACTAATCCCATTCTTCAAGAATCTTCCTAACCTTCTTTAACAGGGTTTTCTGAGAAAAGGAAGGTGAAGAGCATAGGGATCCTATACAGCAGACTGAGTAAGATGTGACTCACAGGGTTGCAAGGTGTCCAGTTTTCAACCAAACACCCGGTTGAAAAGGGACCCTCCCAGCCTGGTGAAAATGTGCAAGTAAGTGAGGGTGGGGGAGAGCAAGTGACAGAGGGAAAGGGGGAAGATGGAGTGACTGGGGTGGGGCCTCGGAGACGGGGCAGGGCAAGGGTGTTTGGTTTTGTGCAGTTAGGAAGCTGGCAACCTTTGGGAGACTTCCTATAAGAGAAAAAATGATATATGAAGACTGCCACTGCGGACAGAGAAGAGGTCCCTTGAGAGAACGGAGGAGGAAAGAGCTCTTTTGGAAAGCTCTTTCTCAGAGGAAGTGAAAAGATCCGTTCTGAGAAAAGGTAGAAGGCAGCAAAAGCCCTATGTATCCATGCTACAGCTCCTGGATCAAGGGATTCCCCTGCAGTGATTAAACGGAGAAAGCAGAAAGACGACTGGGCATCCCCTACATTCATGTTACTCTATGCTTTAATTGGTGATATTGGTCATCCTTTTTGAGTATCTGAGCCTAGGGAGAGTGACTTGGGAACTCTAGCCCCTGGAGTCTGCACAGGTTGCTGAAGTAAAATGCAGCCACCAGTTCAAGGTTACTGCTACCCCTATTCAGACCTGGTTGCAATGGTTTCGTGTGAAGCAGCAACAGGGGAGTACAGGATGGAGAGAACAGTCCCTTCTTCCAAAATTTACAAAGAAGAGGTAAAGGAGGAGTATTTTCAGCTGAGCCCTCACTGCAACTTGGGAGACCTTGGGTTCAATTCCCCCTACCTGGAGAAGGGATTTGAACTTGGGTATCCCATATTGCAGGAGAAACGCCTAACCACTGGGATAAGGATATTCTGATGTCAGTCTCTCAGTCGCTCCTATTGAAACTGTTCTACTGTGTATACATAATTCAACCGTAATTGGAGCAGGGAGGGACATCGGAACAGCATACTAATTATTCTGGAATAAAGTGTTTTTATTTTTATCCTGGAACAGAGAGTCCACATGGGCACTGTTCTGAAATAGTAAGTACAGAATTGCTCATTCTGCAATAGCTATTCTGGTCAATTTTTCCCATGTAGAAAACCCTGAAGAGAAAAAAAAGAAGGAAGCATCTCAGATTAAAAGGGATAACTCAGTATGGCCTTTTGTGGTATAAGGAAATGTGATGCAGCAAGGAATGCATGATCTTCATGCATTAATTAAAACAAAGGGCTCCCACTGACGTCAACAGGTAGTTTGCCTAAAGTTCAAAGCTAGAAATGAACAGGGAAGGGGAAGCACAGTATTGTTTCTCTTCCCTGAAACCTCTTCATCCCAGAAGACAGAAAAGCCTAGCAAGCAGCAGATTTTGGTTTCACTCTACCCCATCCTCCTTAGACAGGGTCAGTCAGAGAGGTGCACAATCCAGGCCTCATTCATGACATATTCTTGTATATGACTTTCATGGATTATATCTGACATATGCACTGTAATAGATAGCACTACACCGGTATATCAAAGGTTGTAAACTTTTTGGATTACATTATATTCAAGGAACAGCATGTGACCATCTAATTAAAGACCACTACCCAAGAGAAAAGAGTTATGTTTGTGCAACTACCCTTACTTTGGCATTTCATAACTTTTATGTACTTGCCAAACCTTAATATTCTTTTAATGAAAGTTTTTAACAGAATTAGTAAGATTTCATGTGTTAGTATTCCTTTGAACAAACAAAAATTGTTTTAACAGAGGAAAGAGACAGCATTTAGCTACTGCAAATAAAATCACCACAAACCGTGATCATTTACTTGAAAGAAGCAAAGAGGTGCTGTTGAACCTTCAATTTCAAGCACAAAAGTTCTCTCTGGAAATGCTGAAGAAAACTGTATACACCATTTAGAAGCACAAAAATTCTGGGGCATGTAAGTGGCACAAGTCCCTTTTCAGTGTTATTAATTACTCCCAAACACTCTTCTGAAAATAATTCTGTTCCTCTGAATGTACAATTTAAGTTATTACCCCTAACTGCATACTTAAAATGCACACCAAAAAAATTAGTCATAATTGGTATTACAATCTATTTTTCTACATATAGTTGGCTCAGAAAAAGGTTGCCTTAGTATTTTTTCTAATTCCAGAGGTGACCTCTGGCATTGGCCCAGTTCAGTATCTGTTAGCATTATGGGGGGGGGGGGGGGGTAGCTAATTCACCTATAAAAAGTCACCTCAGGAAGAAGATACGTATCCCAACTTAGCCTGGAAGCAAGTTGTTTTTAAAAAAATCAGCACACTTTTTTTTAAGTTCTAACAACCAGTAACCCATTTCAGCTGGTTTGCACTTTCAAAGGGGAAGGGATTACCTTCGTTTATCTCTACCTTAATTTCACCTATTCAAACATGAATACCACCAAAAGCCTTGACTCGAACAGGATACTAACAGTTTTTCAAATAAGGTGTTGCAATACCTCATATTTTTACATCATTTTCCCAGGTTCTCTGAATACGTCAGGAACATTCACTAATTAAGCCTTGCCATTCTTGTCAAGTAGGTAAGAAACCCAGACCACTTCACCCACCACTGAAGTTCTGCCTAACTCTGGTATGAAACATGGAAGCTATTGAACAGGACAAAGGAACATTGCACAACAGTTCAGCACAGGAAGTAACTAATACAGTATGCAGGTCAAAAATCGTCTGGAAGAATTCAGGTGAGAAAAATGTAATTATTCTGCTAGTTAGAATTTAGCATATAAATTCTTTTACAAGTGCCACAGGATCTTTACCCAAATGCAAATCAGGTTTTGTGTTTTAGCTTCCATCTGAAAAACACACAGTGCCCCGAATGTGAAGCTTGGACATGGGTTTAGTAACAACTAAGAAGCAAAAATGTCCTCCAGTGAATCACCACTATTTCCTGTAGCATCCAGATGTTTCCTAGAACACTCCTACCCAACATCTGGCAGGATCCCACTATAACGCTGTATGTTTAAACATGCAATTAAACAGAACTACTGTGCCTCATGGCTATTTAAAGGGATACCACAGGCTTCAAAATCACATTTTTAATTGAAAATATTGTACCTTTGTTACAATTAGTATTTGCAATTTGTTTTGTTTACAATATTTCATGTATAGCTAGTTTCACTGTATTATTCATAGTCACTTATATTTCCTGTCACATGCTCTAGCAAGATGTCAACTTATGCACTACTTAGGTAGGACTATACTTTTCCTCGGGTCCAACAAGAAGCATGTTTACCAGTTTCATTTTCAGCTTTGCTGCTGATGTAACTTCAGAGCCAGCAGTGAGATAACAAAGAGAAGGTGGGGTGGGCATGATTATGTTTTGTCACATTCCTCTCAGCATGCTCAAAACACATGCAAACAGGTCTACAGAGGTCACAACCACCCTTTTCTGGCTAGATTAGGGTGGCCAGATGTCCCAGTTTTATAGGGACAGTCCTGGTATTTAGGGCTTTTTCTTATATAGACTTCTATTACCCCTCCACTGCCTGTCCTGATTTTTCACACTTACTATCTAGTTGCCCTAGGCTAGATGGAAGCAGACCTCAAATTTTGATGTTGTAAAATGGAGTCACTGTACAGAAAAAAAATGAGAACCGATTTAAAAAAATGGACACATCAAACAATTCCTGTTGCTGCACCACTGAATTCACTTAACTTCACCAAGTCTATAAAGATACAGATGTATATGAAAGTGCTTAGGAATCTGCATTCAAAAGCTGCATCTGAAGCAGAGACATGTCTTCAGCACATTTTTACAGATGTCATGAAGAACAAAAAAAACATGAGTGTTCTATTCTTCTCTCTTCCTACAATGGAGACATGCCTATTGTGGAATATGCCCAGATATTGGTTAAGTACATCTGGTATGCTTGTGAAGTGAGACAGATTTGTGAAAATGTTTAGTTCATTGTAAATGAATCTCTTCCGGAGAGCAGCATCACTTATCTCCATGGTTTAGAAGAAATAGTAAGTGTGTCTAAGTGAGCTGAAGGAAACCGAATGCTATCATTCTCTGATATCTTGCCTGAAAGAAACACCTGCGTAACCTCAAAAGTCAGGGGCACGCATTGGTGTCTCTTGAAGCAAAAAACTGTGTGGAACCCAACAGGTCTACTTGTGTTTTAAGGATTTGGTCAAGACATTTAGTGAACAGCTAAACTATCAGCAAGTGAAAAGCTATGACTAATGCTCATTAAAGAATCAAATCTTACTATAATGATTACTCTCCTTTACTCCCGTCCATTTGTTTATTTCATTCACTTATGTTCTGTTGTAACCTACAATGCAAGCTCTTCAGAGCAAGGCCTATATATTTTTTAGTAAGTATTTGTAGAGTACCTAGTATAATGGAGCCCTGATTCCCAATTATGGTGCCAAAACAGTCTTCTGTGCCAACTGCCTCTTTTCAAGGGCAGTCAAGGAATTTGAAGCATCCTACAATCCTGAACCCGAGGGCTCCTTATCTTCTGCAAGGCCCTTAAATAAAAGTCCCAGCTCTAAAGGAGGTAGCAAGGAAGAAGAAATATCCTACAATGGTCCTACTGGCTGAGGAAACATCTCCTCTTTATAAGAGGCAAATTCTTAGTTTCTTCAGAGCTGAAGGGAAAATAAGGCCTATCTGGACTCAGTATAAAGCAATGTGCCTATCCTCCCACCGCACATCAAACAGAGGTTGTACTCATCCACCAGCCAAACTGACAGCAAATGGCAGGCATTTTAAAATCTGATTCTCTCTTATATTTTATAAGAATTTAAAAAAAAGTCATACTGGATCAGATCAACAGACCATCTACCTCAGTATCCTATCTTTGACAGTGGCCCAAGCTAGATGCTTCAGAGGGAATGAACAGGACAATTTCAAGTGATCCATCCCCTCTTTATTTATCTAATGTCATTATATTTTGTATTATCTACCCCTTTGCTAATGGTTCCTACCATTCTGTTAGCTTTTTTCACTGACGCTGGACATTGAGCAGACGTTTTCAGAAAACTATCCATGACGACCCTAAAACCTGGTCTACATGACATGGGTAGGTCAATGCAAAGCAGCTTGCATTGACCGAGCTGGGGCAGTGTCTTCACTTAAATTTGATTTCTGCAGACGTAAGTGCCTCTCTATGTCAATTTAATAACACCACCTCCCCAAACAGTGTAGAGTCATGGTCAATGTAATTATGTTGCTGCAATGTCAGTGCAGACACTGCATTACTTACATTGACTGTTACTAGCCTCCAGGAGCTGTCCACAATGCCTCACACCAACTGCTCTGTTCACCATTGTGAACTTTGCTGCCCAGGAGTGAGGCAGACGGGAAGCGGTCCTACTTCAAGTTTTTGAAATTTCTTTTCCTGGTTGCTCAACTTGGCAACCACAACTTAACTGCCCAGCTGACCATGCTGGTGTCACACTCCAGCCACACTTCTGCCTGAAGTAGACAGCAGGTATTGGATCTCCTAGGCCTGTGAAGAGAAGTGTCTGGCAGACACAGCTCCAATCCAGCTGTAGGAAAATAGACATCTATTAATAGATAGCTCAGGGGATGCAGATGAAGGGCTACAAGAGGTACCAGCAACAGTGCCACATGAAGGACAAGAAGCTGCAGCAGGCATACCAGAAGGTCAACAATTGATCTGGTGTGGAGCTACAGACCTGCCACTTTTATGAAGATTGCATGCCAGCCTCAGTTAAGACTCCATCTTCCCCTCCCCTTCCTCCCCCCCAGCACCTTGGATACTTCAGGAGGAGGAGGAGCCAGAGTCACAGGCCTATTCAGTGAACAGCAAGGAGGTGGATGAGGAAGAGGAGCAGCAGCATGGGGGTCAGGCAGCCAGAGGATCCAGCTCCACAGCAAGCCACAACCTGTTTTTGATTCCACCGCAGTCCCGCCAGTTAAGCGCATGCAATCCTGATACAGGGGAAGGAACATCTGGTAAGTACCTGGTTTACACTGAAATTATGGGCATGGCACCCCCAAAGTGACAGGAGACATCTTTTGGTTTGCTCATTTTTATCTGCGCCACAAGAGCTACTGGAACAACCAAGAGACGTAGAGCTGCTACCTGCTTTTCATTCCCCCCTACAGTTGGCTAGTGGGGGCTTTGTGGAGCCATTTGTTTATTTTCACAGGGATCTCCTGTGAATCCTCTGTAGACCTCTCGATGAAATTTTCATGGAGGTACTCTGCAATCCTGTGCCGAAAGTTTCTGGGTAGGAATTGTAACGTTGCGCTCTATATGATTTTATAGAAAGTACGCTGATGAGTGTGAATATAATGTAACTAAAATATGCTTCATGCAAAAGGTCTTTTGTAAGGTATCATTACAAAGTTTATCAATTGAGTGTGGTCATCCTATTTGTATAAATGAATCAATCACTCTTGTAACTGAAACTAGAAATATGAAATATAACTGAGAGCTTACTGTAATTATGTAAAGTGTGGGCCATTAATGGTGGTTTGGAATCTTGATGGCACCCATCAACCAGGACAATTGTCTGTGGATGGCTCTGTTTGCAGGCAGGCCTTGCTGTGAATCAGGTTGGGAGAAATGAAGGCTTGAGGTCTTACAGTGACGTGATCATGTCACCTGAACTGGAATCCATCTTTAACCTGGTGTTTTTCCATTGAGAAGGAGGGATGGGAACCCAGAGGGACAAATTCCCACCTTATGCAAAAGATATACAAATGTGTGGAACAGAACAAATTGGGCTGCAATCATTAGAAATCCCCTAGCTATCACCTGAGATGGAACAAGGGCTGTACCAGGGGACAGGATTGTGCCCAGAATAGGAAGGCATCCAGTCTGTGAAAAAACTTATTGAAATGTCTCTGAGGGTGAGATTTTATCTGTATTCAGCTGTATTACTGTACTAGGCTTAGACTTGCATTTTGCTTGGTACTTCACTTTGTTCTGTCTGTTACTACCTGGAACCACTCAAATCCTACAGTCTGTATTTAATAAAATCACTTTTTACTTATTAATTAACCCAGAGTATGCATTAATACCGGGGGCGGGGGGAGAGAACAGCTGTGCATCTCAATCAGTGTTACAGAGGGTGAACAATTTATGAGTTTACCCTGTATAAGCCTTATCAAGAGTAAAACAGATTTATTTGGGGTCCCATTGGGAGTTGGGCATCTGAGTGCTAAAGACATGAACACTGCTTAAGTTGCTTTCAGTTAAGTCTGCAGCTTTGGGACACGTGGTTCCGACCCTGGGTCTGGGCTTGAGCAGACTGGCACGTCTGGCTCAACAAGACAGGGTGCTGGAGTCCCAAGCTGGCAGGGAAAGCAGGGGCAGAGGCAGTCTTGGCACATCAGTTGGCAGCCCCAAGGGGGTTTCTGTGATCCAACCTGTCACAGAAATGTCTTATTTCTTCCTTTGTGGTAAGATACTTTCTCATACCACTCGGCAAGTACGTCAGCAGGCACCTCTGCAGTATACTGGCTAGCAGTATGTGGGCCCAGACAGCATCAGGACACCAGTGGCAGCTGTGCTCTCTCTGCCTCTGTTACCCTGAGGAGTGAGATATCAGCTAAAATCACCATGCCTGTGGAAAACGGTGCCAGGATTCAGTTCCATTTCCCTATATAACTTGAATCACGCAAGCAAGCTATTCCCTCCTTGTGTCCCAAACCCCCAGAAGGCCATACTCACCCTGACTCCCAAGCAAAAGGGAGAATGTAGTGCTTACAACTTTTGGGGAGTTAGGGGATTGAGTTCATCATTTTAAGATTCCATTTCCATTGTGAATGGTTCCTGCGTGTGTTGTATCTGCAGCTGCTGCCACTGTGGCCTTCAGCGTCTACCCCTCCAAACTTGCAGAATGCCTGAGCCAGATAAGGAGGAGAAAGATGAGGACTCGGGATAACATGTGTCAGGAGATCCTATAAGCCAGTGGTGCATCAGAAAAGGATGACCCTTGCAGACAGCATGGGAAAGGACAGAGTAAAGAGGAGAAAGGCACAAGAAAAGGAGAGGGACATGCAGTAAGCGATGCTTGCACATCTCAGAGAGGAAATAGAGATGCTTCATACTCTGATGGACCTGCAGATTCAACAGTCCTGTGCTCGCATCCCTCCGCAGCCCACAAAGAACTCTATATTGGTACCACCCTATAACATTTCCTGTGGCATCAGGGGTCAGTGCACTACCTTTACTACTCCACCCCGGGGGACATTAAAGAAAACAACAGCTTCACATACACTGACCTGTGAAAGATATGATTGGTGTATTCATACCTGAAATGGAAATGACTGTTCTTTCCCTTTCAAAAGTTGTTCCCTTAATTTATTAAGTTTTATTAAGCTCTCAGTGTTTTTATTTAATTCACTGGCTCGTGTTACAGAATAAAATTCTATTTTTGAAATATAATTAATCTTTATTAGTTCACAACATATGCTGGCTGGTGATGAGCAGGTTTGACAGCAATTTCTTCTTACCGCACTGTGTCACAGAACCTAGAACATCATAATTCACTAACTATTAATAGGTGCATTGATAATGTTATAGTCCTACATACACAGCAATCACTAGAAGAGTAATTCTGGAGCACAAAAGAGAAAGGCCAGGTAGCGCACACTGCAGCAACACAAACCACTCTGGCTCACTATTAAAATGTTCTTTCAAAGCCTCCCTGAACTGTATAGCTTCACACCAAACTCAGCCCTGGTATCTGGCTGTTCAAATTTAGCAGACAGCCACTCCCACGTCCACTCTGGCAGAATTTTTTCCCCTTTACTTCACAGAAATTATGCAGGACAGAGCAGGCAGCTATAACTATTGGGATTTTTTTCACTGAAGTCTAATCTTGTGAGTAAACAATGCCAGTGACCCTTCAAATGACCAAAAGTATATTCAGTTGTCATTCTGTGGTTGAATTGCCCCTTGGTGCTGTCGAGGTGACCGGCATGGGTGGCAAGTTTGTAGAAATTTTGGTGGTGCCCAGAACCCGCCCACCAACTCCAGCCCCCCCTGCCTAAGGCTCTGGGAGGGGACTTGGCGGGGGGGAGCTCTGGAGTGCAGATCTTGGGCTACGGATTAGGGTGTAGGAGGGGTGCAGGCTTTGGGATGGAGTTTGGGTGCAGGCTCTGGGCTGGGGCTGGGGGCATAGGAAGGGGTGAGAGGTGCAGGCTCTGGAAGGGAGTTTGGGAGTGGGAAGAGGTGTGTGGGGAGGGGGTGCACCCTCTGGGAGGGAGTTTGGGGATAGGAGGGAGTGCAGGGGTGAGGGCTGTGAGGCTGAGAATGAGGGCTCTGGCTGGTGCTGAGGGGTTCATGATGTAGGAGGGGGCTCAGGGCTAGGGCAGAAGGTTGGGGTGTGGGGTGAGGGCTGTGGGGCTGAGGATGAGGGGTTCATGCTGAAGGGGGGCTCAGGGCTGGGGCAGAGGATTAGGGTGCAAGGGGATGAGGGTTCTGGCTGGGGCTGAGGGGTTCATGCTGGGGGGGCTCAGGGCTGGGGCAGAGGATCAGGGTGCAGAGGGATGAGGGTTGGGGATGGGGATGAGGGGTTCATGCTGCGGGGGGGCTCAGGGCTGGGGCAGAGGATTAGTGTGCAGGGGGATGAGGTCTCTGGCTGGGGATGAGGGTTTGGGGCATTGGAGAGGCTCAGGGCTAGGGCAGGGTAAGGGCAGCCTGCCTTGCCATTAGTGGTAGGCAGGCACTAGGACCCTGGGGCAGCAGACAGCAGTTCTGCCGGGAGCACGAGCAGGCAGGGGAGAGGAGTGTGCTACTTTTTGTCAGGCAGGGACGCGGCGGGGGGTGGGGGGGAACGCAGGGGAAGGGGTGGCAGGCAGGGACTGGGATCTGCTCCAGGCAGGGACGCGGCAGGGTGGGTGGGGGAGAGACCCACGGGGGGCTGGGGCCTCATCCAGGAAGGGCCAGGGGAGAGATCCAGCTCCAAATATTGCTGGAGCCTGGACTCCAGCCCTGAATATTGCTGGAGCCTGAGCACCACAAATGTATATAACCCGCTGCCTATCATGACTGGTGTATGGCTTCATGAGCCGGGGGAGGCTGGGTCACCCAGTACCACTACTAGCATTTCAATATCCCCAATGGTAATCCTCCTGTTAGGTAATAAAGTCCCTGCTTACAGCTTTCTGAACAGTCCTGTGTTCTTAAAGATACATCGGTCATGCACCTGCATGGACCAGTCCTCACTGATGTCGGTAAGGCACGCCTGGTGATCCATCAGCAGTTGCATTACCATAGAAAAAGTAGCCCTTTATATTGACGTACGCTGTGGCAAGGTGGTCTGGTGCTAAAGTAGAGCTGTGTGCCCCATCTATTTCCCTAATGCAGATCGGGAACCCCACTGCTGGAAAACTATCCACTATGTCCTGCACCTGGCTCAGAGTCACAGTCCTGCATAGTAGGAGGTGATTAATTGCCCTGCACATTTGCCCCTAAAGTGGATTTCCTGATTCCAAAATGATTCCTGACTTACTGGTAACAATCTGGCCTTGCAAGTTTCCACACTGCAATTGCCAATCACTTCTTCACAGTCAGTGCTGCTCTCAGTTTGGTGTCGCTACTATGGAGGGCTAGGGCAAGTTCTGCACACAGGTCCAAGAATGTGGCCTTCTGTATCCAAAAATTCTGCAGCCACTACTCTTCATCTCAAACTTTCAT
The DNA here is from genome assembly GCF_003597395.2 of Chelonoidis abingdonii. NCBI lineage: Eukaryota > Metazoa > Chordata > Testudines > Testudinidae > Chelonoidis > Chelonoidis abingdonii. Next base: position 43,505,162 of record NC_133774.1, on the reverse strand, counting down.
GACAATGAAATCTCACCAGTCAGCGCTTGTTTCTTGGGGCCAGATCTGGCACTCCACCACCTTCAGGTGCTCTACGAATGCCACCAATAATCTTGAATCATTTCTTTCAACCTAGCCTCCAAGGAATCATCATGTTCCCCATGGCTTTTGTTACAGCTTACAACGTTCATGAGAACAGTGCAGACCTGTGCAGGCTCCATGCTTCCATCAGAGATGGCAGACAGCAAGGAAGGACTCATGAGATTGTGGGATTTTGTAAATAAAGCATGCACTATTATGGTCTGCAGATGAAATTACAAGCAAGAGAATACTATATGTGTTCCAGTCACCCCTGTGCAACTAATTTCAGCCCTATCAGGTATTGCAAGAACTTCCAAAAAGACCCTGCATTGGAAGGTGGCACGTTGCACAGTAGGATACCCACCCATAGAGCACTGCATTCTACATCAATAGAAGTGCTCCTGGTGAGGATGTGCACTGCCAATACAAGGATCCAACGGTGCACGCACACAATTTAATAACTCCAGTGTCTGTATGCCAACATAACTTAGGTCTACATAATTTTGTAAAGTAGATATGGCCTCATATCTCTTTCTTGAGCGATAACTAATTTAGTTCCCATCATTTTGTATATATAGGTGGGATTATGTTTTCCAATGTGCATTACTTAGCATTTATCAACATTAAATTTCATCTGCCATTTTGTTGCCTGGTCACTATCTGGTGAGTTTCTTTTGTAAGGGTATGTCTTCACTACCGGCCGTATCAGCAGGTAGCAATCGATCCCCAAACGTGCTCCTGTCGACTCCGGAACTCCACCAACGTGAACGGCTGTAGCAGAGTTGACAGGGGGAGCCGCGGACGTCGATCCCGTGCCATGAGGATGGTAGGTAACTCAATCTAAGATACTTCGACTTCAGCTACGCTATTCACGTAGCTGAAGTTGCGTATCTTAGATCGATCCCGCCACCCAGTGTAGACCAGCTCTAATTCTTCACAGTCACCTTTGGATTTAACTATCTTGATTAATTTTGTTTCACTGTCTACCCCCTTTCCCAGGTCATTTATGAATATGTTGAATAGCTCTGGTCCCAATAAATATCCTTGGTGGAACCTGTTATTTGCCTCTTCCCATTGTGAAAATTGACCATTTATTCCTACTCTTTGTTTCCATCTTTTAACCAGTTACTGATCCATGAGAGGACCTTACTTCTTATTTCAGGACTACCTACTTTCTTAAGAGCCTTTGGTTAAGGACCTAGTCAAAAGGATATCTCAAAGTCCAAGAACACTACTTCACCCTTGTTCACATACTTTTTGACATCCTCAAAGAATTCTAATATATTGGTGAGGCATGATTTCTCTTTACAAAAGCTATGTTGACTTTTCCCTAACGTATCATGTTCATCCATGTGTCTGATAATTCTGTTCTTCACTAATAGTTTCAACCAATCTGCCTGGTAGTGAAGTTAAGCTTACCAGCCTGTAGCTGCCAGGGTTGCCTCTGGAGCCTTTTTTAAAGATCAGCACTACATTAGCTACCCTCCAGTCATCTGGAGACCGATTTAAGGTTACATAATACAGTTGTTAGTTCTGCAATTTGAGTTCCTTCAGAACTCTTGGGTGACTGCCATATGGTCCTGGTGACTTATTACTGTTTAAATTGTTCTACAATTTCCTCTATTGACACCTCAGTCTGGGACAGTTCTCAGATTTGTCACCTAAAAAGAATGGCTCAGGTGTTAGAATCTCACCCACATCCTCTACAGTGAAGAACAATGCAAATAATTCACTTAGCTTCTCTACCATGGTCCCACCTTCCTTGAGTGCTCTTTTACCACTCTGTCATCCACAGGTCCCAATGATGTTTGGCAGGCTTCCTAGTTCTGCTGTACTTAAAGTTTTTGCTGTTAGTTTGTGTGTCTTTAGCAAGTTGCTCTTTTAAGTCTTTCTTGGTCTATCTTATTACACTTTTATACTTCACAGAGTTTATGCTCTTTTCTATTTTCCTCATTAGGATTTGTTTTCCAGTTTTTAAAGGATGCCTTTTTGCCATTAACCACATCTTTTACTCAGCTGTTCGGCTGTGATGGATTTTTAATTTTTATTTTATTTTTGTTCTCTTATTGCTGTTTTTTATTTGAGGTATACCTTTAGTTTGAGTCTCTATGGTGTTTTTAAATAGTCTCCATACAGTTTTCAGGCATTTAATCCTTGTGACATTTTAATTTCTGTTTAGCTTCTTCATTTTTATGTAATTCCCCCTTTTTTAAAGTTAAATGGCACCGTGGTGGATTTCTTTGGTATTCCCCCCTCCTCCCCAAAAAAAGATTTTAAATTTAATTGCATTACATATACCCAGTCAATATGAAGATAGTCGAAATCCCACCTTACTTTTGGGTTATCTATTTTTGAAAAAACTCTAATCTTCCTGAACATTTCGCAGTCACCATCATCCTCCTTTCAGATAGTCAGTAGTATATTCCTACTGCTATACTCTTATTGTTCAAGCATGGAATTTCTATCCAGAGAGATTATATGGTACAGTCTGATTCACTTAAGATTTTTCCTTTGACGCTATGCTTTCTTTCACATAGTGCCACTCCCGCACCCAGCATGACCAACTCTGTTATTCCTATATAATTTATACTCTAGTATTACCGTGCACCATCGATTATCCTCATTCCACCAAGTTTCCATGATGCTTATTATATCAATATCCTCATTTAATGCCAGGCACTCTAGTTCACCCATCTTACAAGTTAGACTTTAGCATTTGTATATAATCACTTGTACATTTTATCAATATTCAGTTACTGCACGTATGTGTTATACTTACATGGATTCTTAAGTTTTGACTCTCCTCTCTAGCTCATACCTGTACTTTACCAACTTCTTTGCTATCCTAGAATATTTACTGAGATTTATATTTACAAGGATATAGGTCCCCCTTTAAATGTAATGGCAAAGGGCAACAAAATCTGAGAAGAATATTTTTTTTAAAAAAAAGGAAAAATATTTACAGAAAGAGTAACTTAATTGCTAATTTACAAAAAGAGAAGAAAAAGTTAATTGAAAAATTAAAAAATAAAGAAAAAGGTCAATTCAGAGGCCCACAAGTCTGACATCCAACAGGATGAAAATCCTAAACTGAAGGAGGGGGTCATCTTCTGTCTTCACTCTAGATGGAAAGTTGTACATGCATCACATGACAGCACACCATGACACTAGCATTAGGTAATTTTATTATTTTTGTATTCACTAAACTGTTTGCTGAACTATTTTTTGTTTCATGAAGCAAATTCTAAATATCTTCATTCTGATAATTTAACATTACAAAATTAACATTAAAGATACAAATGGTCGTAAAACAGAAAGAAAGTTTTTAGTCAAATCTTACACATATCGTGTCTTCTTTATCATGTTAGAAATAAATAAAAAAAAGAATAAAGAGGGATGGTGTGTTACAATTTCTTGCTTTAACCCAAATGCATTTCACTAAAAATATAACCATATCACGCCATACATTTGTTGTAATGATAATTCTCTGTTTTGATAACTAGTTCAACAAATCAACAGCTTTTATTTATGATAGTGTGTTAATAAAACCACACACAAACCAAGCCCATCTCAAGCAGCGACTTCTGAAATTTACCAAAAAAAGTATTAGGAAGGCTCTCTGGAACAATTATTATTTCTATTAGTTTTCATGATAATTAAGAAATATGTCCACTAGGAAATGGGTACACTTCATCCATTAATTAGGCCAAAACTACAAGTGAAATACCATTAGCTCTTCATTGTAAAATCAGATAACCATTTCTTGTTAAACTGAGATGAAAAGCAGATAATTTTTTTAAACAAACATCATATTAAAACTAGGACTTTTTAAAAGCCACAATACTGTTTCCATGCAATTTCTACCCACTGCATTATTGGGTTATATTATGAAACAAAAACGTTAACACAGAGTAAAGGTTGAGAGCACATATCCGACTCTGATAAAGTAATAGCACAAGATCTGATCTGAATTTCTAAATGTTTGACTTTAATCCACAGTATGTGGATGAGTAGGAGGAGTGTTACTAAGCAAACAATGAAGATGGCCTATACAAAGTGGGCTAGAGTGTGAATGGGCTGAGCAAGTGGGCAAAAGGATTAAGACCTCGCTAATTCTTTATGCTCTTGGATTGGCCCTTTTGGGGCTTCCATTTAGATGTACATGGGTAAGTGCTGTGTTCCTACTACCTGCACCCCCACAGCTGGGAGTAGGTGCTTAGTTTCACCTGCCTTATATCAGCCAGCTCAGCTGAGCCAGTGTTGGAGAAGGGAGAAGAAGAGATAGTTGTAGTAATTTATACCAGCATGAACCAGCAGCAAATGGAAATCCTCGCGCAGTAAAGAAAGAATGCAGAGAGCAGCAACATACTGTCCCTTGTAACTCAGGGCAGAGCGCATCTGCAATCAGTAGCCCAAAGCAGGGTCTAATGCACAAATAAAGAAAGCAAAAAAACCTCTCTAATCTTTCAATTATTTAAAACAATGATAGTTAAAAATACGCACACAAGTGTGTTTGAAGACTAATTGAAAATACTGTCAGTTTAAATAAACTTATGAGCACTAAGGCGTCAATATTAACTAGCATTTCCACAAACTAGAAAATCTTATTAAAACACTCAGAGTAGACACAAGTAGCTATCATAATTCCATTTGTTTGGAAGACATACCATAGAAGTTTGTCTACAAGTTTGATACATACAAATAGGCAAATATTTTATTTATCATTCTTTTTTATTGTTCAGTTGCAGACACTTTATATATCCTTACAACTTCAGGTGAAATTGGTATTTACATTGACATCAGCCTAAATATAGCAGACTCCCATATTGCAGCTTTTCTATAAAATTTGGCCAGAAGCAGCAAAAAATATACTTATATAATATTAATTATCATATATGTATAAATTTTAAATACTTTCAATGATCCTACAATAATAGGGCAGCACTGAACTCTTATTTCCAAGATGCGAAAGTTTTTCAGATTTGGGGGTGAAGCTGAGGAAAAGCTCTGCAAATGTCAAATATCCTCCATACATCCACTGCCTCATATAAAAGCCTCACAACATATTTTTATGATCCACAAGCTATCTTTCAAACATTTATTAGAAAAATTGTGAGCTTTACAATGGACAGTGAAATTCTAGAGCAGGCGTTTTCCCCTTAGTTTCCTGTATATCCTCCTTTCACATAGAGAGTAACACGTAAAGGTGCCTAAACTAGCTTGAAAACATGCATCCTTCAAACTGGCTCTCACAGCAGATATTTTTAACCTTAAAATTTGGCATCAGTTCTCAATGGAAAATATTTTAGAACAACATGGGATTGATGTAGCATAAAGTCTTAAAATACATTAGTCAATCCTGTTTGAAAATTGAAAGTGTTTTTATATATTTTAAGAAACATGCTGCTGTTCAAAAAAAAAAAAAAAAAAAAAAAACAAAAAAAAAAAACACAACATGATGATACTTACCACTGTGTTATGTTGTTCCCCCTACTCTTCTTCCCTGAGCTTTCAAAGCCAACATTCTGTGAAAGGAAAAGAGACAAGTTTACTCAATGTTCTGCATAATTAGATATATATGTATTATATCAGAGGTTCTCAAACCGTGATCCGCAGACCACCAGTGGTCCGCGAGTTCCACTCAGGTGGTCCGTGGATAGTTTCCTTTAAGGTTCGCACCTGGGCAGCTGCACACGAGAGAATTGTGGGCCATCCACCTAATTAGTGAAGCTACAAAGGCATGGCTCCACTAATTAGGTGCCTGGACCCTGAAGAAGACACACATGTAAGGTGAGGTGGTGGCCTTGGGGGGGATAGGGGGTAAGTGGGAGGGGACAGTGGGATGAGAAGAGGGGGTGGAGGGAATTGGGACATGAAGGGCTGCAGTGGCCAAAGAGGTGACTTTCCCCAGCTCCAGGGCTGCGGTGGCTGGGAGACACGTCCCCGCCCCTTCCCAGCCCCAGCTCGGGAGAGAGGGCATATCCATCATATTAGAAAGGTAAGATACTGATATTACAATATGATTTGTGTGCTTTTATTTGTAGAATAAAAACGTTTATTAAGTTTTTTTATATACTGCTTTTATCCAAAGCGCTTTACAATAGTTAGCTAACAGTACAAACAACATTTGGAAAGATCAGTAAGCAGTCCGCCAAGACCCTCAGCAATTTTCAAGTGGTCAGCAGGGAAAAAAGTTTGAGAATCACTGTATTAAATATTTCATTTTGCATTCAGGTCATTTAAAAAAGTTGTGCTTATCGTGGTCTGAAGAACTGAAAGAACTAGAAAGCTTTTTCATAAACGGTAGCCAAAAAGTATTTCTACAATAAAGGGCAATATCACTTTCTCCTCTATTGTAATTTTGAGTTTAGATTATTTCTACACTGTTTCTTCTATAATCCTTACCTAGCATTTTTGGAATAGTTAGCAAGTACCAACCCCAGTATAAAAATGTTGAAAGACACCCTAATAAACTGATTTATATCAGCAACATTCTCTCCATACGCTCCTGAAGAAATTTATTTGAAAAGCTAAACATAACTAGAAATGAATGAAGCATGACAAGGTTGCACTTCACCCATACATTTAATAACTTAATTTTCTACCAGATTTCTTCTCAGCAAATGCTGGACAAGGCACATTAGATTTTTTTTTAAATTGAACTAACAATCAATTTGTAATAAGCAAGCTTTTGAATCAAAAGAATTGTCCCTCAGATGAAAGACATCTTTTTCAACGGAATTTGTGCATATATTAAATTATTTGCTGCTCCAATAAAAAGGGCAATTTTATCTACAACAGGGATGAGCATGGTACAATTGCCTCTAAAAATCAATCTACCTTGTCTACTTTTTCCTTTAGAGATTAGAATTGTCCGCTAAAAACATTTTCTGCAGCTGACAACAATTATGCACAACGGAGTTCAAGTTGGTTGCAGTATCCTTTGAAGTAAATATACATTATGTAGATAAGAGTGTATATTTGGACCAGATGACAACTTTATACCAATACAGAGGAGTAAGATTTTAATTACACTTCAACCCCAATATAACGCTGTCCTCTGGAGCCAAAAAATCTTACTGTGTTATAGGTGAAACCGCGTTATATCGAACTTGCTTTGATTCACCAGAGTGCACAGCCTGGGCCCACATCTCGGAGCACGGCTTTACCACATTATAGCCGAATTTATATTATATCAGGTCATGTTATATCGGGGTAGAGGTGTATTTCAATTTCAGTCTAAAACGTTCCACACCAAAGATTACCTATCCTGAGCTTTGGCAATGTTGGCATACAACTAAAAACAATACCACCGGCGGTGTTGCCAAAATGTCCAGGTGTCTAAATAATTCAAAGTCATATACCCTCCCCCACAAAAAAAAAAAAAAAAAAAAAAAAATCACAAGATTGCCTTAGAACTCATGACATTATAAAAGTATTTTCTGGGTTTTTTTATTTGTCTTCTGGTTTTTGAGACTCCATGGTTTACAGTTTCAAACTTTACTCAAACAGCCATGAAGGCCAGAAACTATATATATTTTTAAGAAAGAAAATGAAAGTACGCTGAAATTCTCATGTAATCAGAGGACTCCAGGAGCTGGGGTTTAACAAAAATAAACACCAATCATCATGAGCTAGCAAAACAGTACATAGAAGTTAGTGAACAAATCACCTAGTATCATATTTTTCCTTCTGCCTTACACTTTCAATTATCATCCAGTCATCATGTTAACCTGGTTTTAAACCCAACCGTCACCACGCTATCACTTTACACAGAAATCCCCCCCACCTCCAACCACCTGAGCCCCTCACCAACACCGACTCAAGTACATGAGCTTTGTGTACTCCTCACAAGAGCAAAAAAATTTGGCCATTTCAGAACAGGGTGGGAGAAGAAGGAATTCCAAAGGAAGTTGGTCCTCATGTAGGACACACTGCCAGTAGTACCCTCTACTTTATACCAAAGGGGATCCAGGCCGAGTGTCCCTGCTGATCTCAACGTCAACAGTAAATACTACAACTTCTTAAAAGCAGCAGCAGAACTTTTTATGTATTAACTCTATTTGAACATAGCGGTATGATGGAAAAACGAGAGATGGAATATGAAAACCAATTTTTCTCTGTACGTAAGTTATCAGTCCTTGTTCAGATCCTGCTTTCATACAAGCCACCAGACAGGCATAAAAATATTATACAATTTCAAGACTTGAAAAATTCACTCACCTACCTGCCCAACGTAGGAGTGGTGAATCAGCATTCTCCAGACTTTTATACCAGGAAAGATCAAGCTGATACTGAGCACAACAGCGTGTACACTAGCTCTCATTCAACTTCCTGAACCACTGCTAACGGCATACAAAGCCCTAATACCGACACTCACAAACAAGGTACACAGATGAGGCAAAAAAGCTCTTTCTAAGAAGAGGACTAGAGCACTGTTGTCTCTTTCTCTAGATCATGCAATTTTACCATGAGTTCTATAATATTTGGTGTTTCTCTTCAAGCCCCAACTTCTGGATTCAGGAAACCACATGAGAAACCCAACTTTCATTTTTAAAAAAAGTTTCTAATTATCATGGCTGCAGAGAAAAGGTTAAAAATGTATTCCTTAAAAGCCTTAAAAATCAGAAGGGAAAAAAAAATTACTTTAAAAAAATAGGGATCTTTCTGGCAGTTAATTCATTTTATGCCAACGTCTATATTAGATGTAAAATTGCCACTTGTCCAGGTTTTCCCAGGATCGTCCTTTCCTTGAGGTAGCTTTCCCAAAAAATCTGTAAGAGGTTTCAGTTCAGACTGCCAGCTGTCCAGTTTTATGGGCTCAGGATCATCTCAGATGTTATGAGGTTTTTATACCTCAGAGGCAGCAAGAAAAAGAAAAGTAAAATTTTTCTAGATAAAAAGTTTCCATTAAAATCTTTAAATAAATGAAAAAATTTTTTTTTTATATTTGCAGAAAAAGGTTTTCTTTTTAAATAAAGCCTTACCATTTCTTGACTAGCTCTACTAACAATTATTTTGTGTCACATCAAGTACCAAGTAGTAGCCTATTTCCTGAGCCTGTCATGTTTCAGTGTCTGTGTCGTCAACTCAGCCAAAGAATGCAACCATCTTTTTGGTCATTGTCATAAACATACAGCTAAGGGTAGCATAAAATTCCTCCTTTATCCGTACGGGATTAAGAAGCTCAAATAACCTGGTTGGCACATGGCCAAAAGGACCAATAAGGGAAGAAGATACTTCCAAACCTGCGTGAGGAGGTTTTGCTTCGTGCTCTCTTTGTTGTTCTCTCCAGGACAGAGCAGGACCAGGGCAGGAAAAAATAATCTCCTGAAGTCCTACTTGAAATAAACACCCCAGATTACAAAAATTGTAACTAATAGCAAGGAACTGGGTTAGCTTATCTTTTGTTTTAGCTTGTGAGTTTTCACTATGCTAAGAGGGAGGTTTTGTCCTGTTTTTCGTAACTGAAGTTCTGCCTAGAGGGGAATCCTCTGTGTTTTAGACTCATAGACTTTAAGGTCAGAAGGGATCATTATGATCATCTAGTCTGACCTCCTGCACAATGCAATGCACTCATCTACTCCTGTAACAAACCCCTAACCCAGGGTGACCAGATGTGCCAATTTTACAGAGACAGTCCTGATTTTTGGATCTTTTTCTTCTATAGGCTCCTATTACCCCCCACCCACTGTCCTGATCTTTCCCACTTCTTGTCTGGTCACCCTACCCTAACCTATGTCTGAGTTACTGAAGTCCTCAAATTGTGGTTTGAAAACCTCAAGCTGCAGAGAATCCTCCAGCAAGTGACCCATGCCCCATGCTGCAGAGGAAGGCGAAAAACCTCCAGGGCCTCTGCCAATCTGCCCTGGAGGAAAATTCCTTCCCGACCCCAAACATGGCAATCAGTTAAACCCTGAAGTGAGACCTCATCTGGAATACTGTGTGCAGTTCTGGTCTCCCATGTTTAAGAAGGATGAATTCAAACTGGAACAGCTACAGAGAAGGGCTACTAGGAAAGGAAAACCTACCTTATGAAAGTAGACTCAAAGAGTTTGGCGTGTTTAGCCTAACCAAAAGAAGGTTGAGGGGGGATATGCTTGCTCTTTATAAATATATCAGAGGGATAAATATTAGGGAGGGAGTGAAATTATTTAAGCTTAGTACCAATGTGGACACAAGAACTAATGGATATCAACTGGATACTAGGAAGTTTAGACTTGAAATTAGACAAAAGTTTCTAACTATTAGAGGAGTGAAATTCTGGAACAGCCTTCCAAGGGGAGCTGTGGGGGCAAGAGACATAACTGGCTTTAAGACTAAGCTTGATAAGTTTATGGAGGGAATGGTATGATGGGATAGCCTAATTTTGGCAATTAATTTGGCAACTGATCTTTGATTATCAGTAGGTAAGTATGCCCAGTGGTCTGTGATGGGGCAGGATCTGAGTTACTACAGAAAATTCTTTCCTGGGTGCTGGCTGGTGAGTCTTGCCCATATGCTCAGAGTTTAACTGATCGCCATATTTGGGGTCGGGAAGGAATTTTAAATCTTATTGTCCTATAAAATTACCTTCCATCCTGATTTTACAGAGGTGCTTCTTTTACTTTTTTTCTTTATAAAAAAAGTTCTGTTTTTAAGAACCTGATAGGTAAACAAGGTGAGCACAGACCAATCTCGTTGGTATATTATTCTCAAGCCTCCCCAGGAAAGGGGGTGAAGGAGCTTGGGTAGATATTTTGGGGAACAGGAATGCCAAGTGGTCCTTTTCTAACTCACCTGGTGGTGGCAGCAATACTGTCCAAGGACAAGGGAGAATTTGTGCCTGGGGAAGTTTTAACCTAAGCTGGTAGAAATAAGCTTATGGGTCTTTCATCTGGGCCTCCACATCTGTACCCTAAAAGTTCAGAGTGGGGAGGGAACCTTGACACTAATGCTTAAACTTCTTAGTGTTGGCCACAGATACTGAATAAAATCTATAGCTTGGTGATAGGTATGGACAACTTGGGCCTTCCCCTTCTAAAAAAAAAAAAACTACTTAGCAAACCCTACAACTTTCTTTAAAAGTTACACCGTTGGCTGGAATTCCTCATTTACGAGGCAAGTGTTTAGCTGTTTTTGAGTTTACTAATTCATTTTTAATAATGCCTATCATCACAGTGAGTAGTATGACAGATCTGGAGCTGCTCTGTAATAACTTATCAATATTTTATCTTCTATTGATCTGTTATTGTGTGGTTTACTGTATGCATATATTGAGTGGACTTCAATAGCAAGAATGTCAGAAAATGCAGGCAAGGAGGAGGACAATAACTTAGATAACCACTTCTCAGCAAACACTCATGACTCCTGACCAGAATGTTGTTACACTGACTGCTGCTGAGCCACCCAAACCAGCTTATCCAGGCTCAGAAAACAGAGAAGAGCAACAAGACTTGAGACTAGGGGTATGGCTACACTGGCACTTTACAGCGCTGCAACTTTCGAGCTCAGGGAGCGCGGCTCCCAGCGCTGCAAGCTACACCCGTAGAGGATGTGGTTTACGTGCAGCGCTGGAAGAGCTCTCCCCCAGCGCTGGCGCTCCGACCACACTCTCACTTCGCAACGCTGCTGTGGCAGCGCTTTGAAATTTCAAGTGTAGTCATACCCTAGATTTAAAAAAAAAAAAAAAAAAAAAAAAAGACACACAAATAGAAAAGGAAGGTGAACCTAGATTTCAGAGGTTCAGGGTTTGGGGAAAAGACGACATACTAGGTTCCCCATTAAGAGTATGGTGATACTCTACGTGAAAAAGACATACATATAGGCCTTTTGTTGCTTTAAAAACCTTTTCTCTTAAGTTACGCTTTGTTCCTACTTTTAAGATAAAACAATTCTTTTAAATAAAGGATTGTTTGGGGTCACTATATTCACCACTGTTCACAAGCTTCCAAAGAGAAGAACCATAGGGTCATGAACCCAAATGGAACTGCTAGGGTAAGCAAAGTTGGTCCACAGCATATTGTAGCCCAGTACCCTTCAAAAAAAGTGGAAGAATTAGGTGATTCCACCCCAGGAAAGATACAGCACAATGCCTAAAACCTATGGGGATGCATTCAGATATCAGAGACCTGTAATCACCACAAATAGATGTTTGATTATACAATATAAACTAGATTTATTGTTCTCAAAAACCAAATCTCAAACTCTGAACAAAAGAAGTATATCTCACATCATTCCCTGAAGTTTGTTAGACTGGCCAGTTGGACCAAGTAGGAGAAATCAATTCCAAAAATGGGAACCCTCAAATATGACCAGTCATGGAATGTTTAAAGACTTCAGAACCAAGAACAAGAATCTCAGCTGATTCTAACTAACATGAGGTATGTGGTGAGAGGTGGTCTCACAAAAAAAAAAAAAAAGCCACCACACCACCACTTCACCCCCCGCCCCAACACTGTCAGGTTCCAGGCCACTCAGTTTTAAAGAGAATTAAACACATTTTGAATTGTACACAAAAGAAATGAAAGACCAATACAGAGACTTGAGCATAAGTGCTATGAACCCAAGCAGCCTAAACCACTCAGAATAGCTTTTAAATTTAGTTTTATTCTCACAGTTCACGTTTCATGTTTGAGTAATTAAAAGAAGTGTTCAAGGTGCAATGCTCAAGGACAAGACATACACAAAAGCATAAGTTGATGACTAGAACAGGGGTAGGCAACCTATGGCTCCCGTGCCCCAGGACACTGCCCGAGTCCTGGCCAGCAGTCTGGGGGGTTCTGCATTTTAATTTCATTTTAAATGAAGCTTCTGAAACGTTTTTAAAACCTTATTTACTTTACATACAATAGTTTAGTTATATATTATAGATTTATTTTTAGAAGGTCTCTTTCAATGTTTAAATGCATTACTCGCACACGAAACCTTAAATTAGAGTGAATAAATGAAGACTCGGCACACCACTTCTGACAGGTTGCCGACCCCTGGACTAGAATATTGGTCTCCCTAGGTTTCAATTCCAACTAAGTGGGTCACAAATGCAACGATCTCAGATGAATCGCTCATCTACTGTAGTACACATCATAAAAATTAATGTATGTAATCTAGCACAACTGTCAGACTCTTAAAAAAATAAAATAAATACTCACAGTTGAGCTACAATGAACTAGATCTCACCCAGAATACTAAAGAAGTTTTAAGGCTATTAGCAATACAAAATTGTGGGACAGTCACAGTTCAGGAGCTTGTTCTTATGCCTTTACTAGACAGAAACCAATCCTCAGATACGATTTCTGCAGATACTGTACTTTGATATGAAGACGTATATCCCCATCCACTAAACCTTCCAAGAAAACAGCATCCAGCACAAGCTTGTTCAATGATACACCAGTTATTAGTTGTACAGTACTGCATAGACAAATGTAACAGACAATATACAAATCCACAAAGAACTTTTATATGGCATCTGACCATTGAACTACAAAACACAATTTATATTAAAATACAACTACTACATTAATGACACATGAGTGCATTTATGGTTCTCACAGCCATATCATTTTCCTCCTACAGCCATGTACAAAATGTCTTAGGATTTGGGGGATTTTTAAGTTAATCTACTGTTGGCAAAAGATAGAATTTTGGTCTTTATGGTTGCACCTATTTATCCACAAAAAAAGTTAAGCAGAGAGACCTGCACTGCAACCTTATATACTATACCAATGCATCTCAACCCCGTTCTGTCAGCATCAGCTTTAAAAATAGGAGATGTTAGTTCAGTCTATATGCTTGATCAACTCTCTGCATCTGCAGGGACTGTACATAAGACAAGTGATTAGTGCCACTAACACTGACAGTTAATGTGAATACCTGTCCACTGAACTAAGACCATCAACTGGATTACACTTTTAGTGAAACTGTTAACTAAGGCCTGGTCTACACTACAGGAGTTAGGTCAACTCAAACTGCCTTTGTCGACCTGACTATGGACATGTCTACACTAAAATTTGCTCCCACCGACGTAACTGCCCCCCTACACCGACTTCATCATTTCACTTCCATGAGAGGAGTTGAGTTTAGGTCAATGTAGTTAGGTCAAAGCAGTGTCAGTGTAGATACTGCATTACTTATATTGATTTCAGTGGCCTCCAATGCCCCACCCTCACTGTTTTGAACTCCACTGCCCAGAGCAAGGTACACAGGAAGCCGCACTCCCCTTTAAAGCCCCACAGAATTTTGCGACTGCATTTCCAGTTTCTCCTGGAGAGCTCACCTAGCAACTATGCAGCTGACCATGCTGGCTCCATACTGCAAATGGACTCCTGCCTGGAGTACATAGAAGGTGTTGGATCTCCTGGGTCTATGGGGTGAAGAGGCTGTGCAGGCACAGCTCTGATCCACCCATAGACACTTATGAGCAGATCACTCAGGGGATGGAGGAAAAGGGCTAGAAGAGTAACCAGCAGCAGTGCCGCATGAAAGCCAAGGAGCTGCAGCAGGTGTACCAGAAGACAAGGGAGGCTAACAATTGCTCTAGTGAGGAGCTCTAAACCTGTCAGTTTTATAAAAATTTGCATGCAACCCTCAGACGAGATCCTACCACCTCCTTCAAGAGTGCCATGGATACTCTGGAGGAGCCCAAGTCACAAGCAGTGTTCCCTCTAATTTAAGTCCATGTGTGGAATGAACTTTGTTATGTGCACCAATATAAAGGCGACATGTGGCGGGGTGGAGCTGATGGTTTCAGTGTGTGGGAGGAGGTTCAGGGCTGGGGGAAAAGGGTGGCGGTGCGGGGGGTGAAGGCTCTGGCAGGGGGTGAGGCCTCTAGGGTGGGGCCAGAGATGAGGGGTTTGGGGTGCAGGCTGGGGAAAAAGGACTCCCTTCTAGCCCTCTCTCGCCGCTGCAGCTTAGGGCCGTGGGAGAGTCGCCTCTCCCCAGCCACAGCAGCTCCAGTTGGGCTGGGCCTGGGGAGAGGCACCTGTCTCCACCTACACAGCCCTTGATATCCTGCTGCACAGCCATGCAGCTCAGAGGAAATTTTGGCCACAGGCCCCCTACTGTGAACCGAGAGAACCACAAAGGGTAAGAAGAATATGGGAGGGACAGGTGACTAGGGAAATCCAGCAGCACAGTGAGGCAGAACCTGTTTTGGACTCCTGGGCAATTCAGCTAGTCCCTACAGCCCAGCACGGATGAGCCTCATACAAGCAAAGGAACTTCCGGTAAGTGTCCATCTTGCTTTGAAATTGCAAGGATGGAACCCCCAAAGTAGAAGGACACATCTGTTTATTTACTCTTCTTTACTTACGGAAGAGATAGTGAAATAGTAACTCTGCCTCTACTGGTTATCTGCTTTCCATTCCCCTGCACAGTTAGGAAGAGGGAGCCCCACAGAACAGTTTGTGCGCACACGGATGTCCTATGAATCCTCCGTAGATATCTCAAGGAAACTTTCCTGGAGGCAGTCTGTAATCCTCTGCCAAAGATTTATGGGGAGAGCCGCCTTATTTCTTCTACTATAGTAGGACACTTTCCCACACCATTCACCAATTATATCAGCAGATACCTTTGCATCACGCAGGCTAGTAGCATATGGCCCCAGTCTGCAGTTGGATGCCTGTCAAAGCTGTACCCTTTCCACTTATATTATCCTCAAGAATGAGGTATCAGCTAAAACCACCACCAAATGTGCAAAATAGTGCAAGGATTCAGTTTAACTGACCTATTTGCATATACTCATGCCTGTGACATGACGGGCCTGATGTCATCCCAACAGCAATTCTGGGCCCAGGGCAGAATAGTCAATGGGCCCCCATGCACACACAAGCCGTGCCTGCACTGACACAGTTTGCCTGACATTTGGGCAGTGCTGCACCTGCGCTGGCTGGTGCCCAAAAAGCTGCCAGCTGCACTGCTAGGTGTGCTCTTTCAGCACTGCCAGGACTTCCATATGCCCACCTGGTAGGGTTGCCAACTAAGTGTGCAAACTCAAAGACCTCGGTCCCACCCCTTCTCCAAGGCCCCATTCCTACTCATTCCATCCCCCCTCCCTCTGTCACTCACTCTCCCCCAACTCATTTTCACCAGGCTGGGCAGCAAGTGGAGGTGCAGGAAGGGTGCAGGCTTGGGGAGGGAGCTGGGTGTGGGCTCTAGGATGGGGCAGGGGGTTGGGTTGCAGGAAAAGGTCATGAAGTTGGCACCTACCTCAGGCAGCTCCCAAAAGCTACCAGCACAACCTCTGGCAGCAGCTCCTAGGCAAGGGACCCAGAGGCTCTCTGTACACTGCTGCCGCAGGCACGCTCCCAGAGCTCCCACTGGCCACAGTTCCTGGCCAAGGGGAGCTACAGAATTGGCACTGGGGGCAGCACATGGAGACCCCCATCCGTGTCCCCCCCGTCCCTCTCCAGGGGCCGTAGGGCCATTCCAGTTGCTCCTCATAGACTCTAGGGTCAGAAGGGACCCATATGATCATCTAGTCTGATCTCCTGCACAAAGCAGGCCACAGAATCCTACCCATCCACTTCTATAACAAACCCCTAACCTATGTCTGAGTTACTGAAGTCTTCAAGTTGTGGTTTGAAGATCTCAAGCTGCAGAGAATCCTCCAGCAAGTGACCCATGCCCCACGCTGCAGAAGGGAGAGAAACCTCCAGGGCCTGCTGCCATCTGCCCCGGAGTGAACATCCTCCCGACCCAATATGGCCGATCAGCTAAACCCTGACGATGTGCACAAGACTCACCAGCCAGCACTCAGGAAAGAATTTCTATTACAGTGAACTCCAGGGATTTCCCCCATTTTTTGTTTTTTTTTCCCCCCATCCAACATTCCATCTCACAGACCATGGGCATACTTACCTGCTGATAATTCAAAGTCAATGCCAAAATATAAGCTATCCCATCATACCATCCCTTCCATAACTATCCAAGCTTAGTCTTAAAGCCAGATATCTCTATTTGCCCCACTTACTCCCCTTGAAAGGCTGTTTCCAGAATTTCCACGTCCTCTATAACGGTTAGAAACCGTCGTCTAATTTCAAGTCTAACTTCTAGTGTTCCCAGTTTATACCTATTGTTCTTGTGTCTACATTGGTTCCTAAGCTTAAATAATTCCTCTCTCCCCCTATATAATCCTCTGATACTATTATAAAGAGAAAGAATATCCCCCTCAACCTTCTTTGGTTAGGCTAAACAAGCCAGCTCTTTGAGTCTCCTTTCATAGGACAGGTTTTCCATTCCTCGGATCATCCTAGTAGCCCGTCTCTGAACTGTTCCCAGTTTGAATTATCCTTCTTAAACATGGGAGACCAGAACTGCACACAGTATTCCAGATGATGTCGAGTCAGTCACCGTGCAGTGAGTCATCTAGAAGTATATGATACTAACACTCCTTATCTTTGCTGGAATACCTCACCTGATGCATCCTAAAACTGCATTAGCTTTTTTAACAGCCATATCCCATTGGCAGCTCTAGTCTCTGTGATCAACCAAATACTCTAAGTCCTTCTCCTCCTCTGTTGCTTCCAACTGATGTGTCCCCATTTATAACTAAAATTATTATTAATCCTAAATGCATGACCTTGCACTTTTCGCTATTAAATTTCATCCTATTACTATTACTTCAGTTTACAAGGTCATCCAGATCTGTCCCTGTATGAATTATCCCAGTCCTTCTCTGTGTTAGCAATACCTCCCAGCTTTGTGTCATCCGCAAACTTTATTAGCACATTCCCACTTTTTGTGCCAAGGTCAGTAATAAAAAGGTTAAATAAGATTGGTCCCAAAACTAAGAGCGGCATGGAGTGAGGGCAGGCAGGAAACCTACCTGCCTTAGCTCCACTACGCTGCTGGCAGCGGTGGCGGCCCCAGTGCCCCTGGACAATTGCCCCCTTCCCCCCAGCGGGCTTGGATGACATATTCCAACAGATCCTGCAAGCTTCTGCTGCTTCAAATACCAAGCACAGGGCTTAGAGAATCACCTTTGTGGACAGTATGGCCAAGGACAGAGCAAAGAGGAAAAGGCACAGGAAAAGGAGAGAGACACAAGAATTAGTAGATATTAGCAAGAAAGAAACATAGTGCAGACTCTTGTGACCTTCCAGTTCAAAAGTCCTATGCTTACCTCCCTCTTCAGCCCATAGAGAACTGCATTCCGGGACCTCCCTACCTCCCCCTCACCCCTACTTCATCCCCCCACACACTCACTCACTGCACATGGCATCTGGGGCCGCAGCACTAACAGTACCAACTTCACCCAAGCGAAGCACACAGGGAATCACAGCTGCACCTACATTGACCTGTGAAACACGTGGTTGGTGTAGGTGTTTCTGAAATGGAAATGACTTGTTTCCCCTTCAAAATACTTATTTTATTAATTAAGCCTTATTCTGTTATAAATGTGTCCGTTTGCATGGGTATGGAATAAAAGTCTATTTATGGAAACAATTCATCTTTATTAATTCACAACATATGCTGGCTGGAGCTGACATTATTCACAAATAGTAATGTGTGTCTTTGCAATGTTATATTACTCCACACGCGCGCACACACACACACACACACACACACACACACACACACCACACTCATTACAAGGTTCATACTGGGGTGCAAAAAAGCAGAGCCAGGAAGAGCACACTACAGCAACATCCATTACTGTGGTTCACTACTGAAATAGTCTCTCAGACGCCCTGAGCCATATAGCGCTGCTCAGCTCTTCTTATAACCCTGGTATCTGGCTGCTCAAATTCAGCAGACAGCCACTCCACCTCCACCCCGGTGGAAACTTTTCTCCCTTTGCTTCACGAATATTATGCAAGACACAGCAGGCAGATATAAACACTGGGATTTTTTTTCCCTGAGGTCCAATCTCATTAATAAACAATGCCAGCGTCCCTTCAAATGACCAAAAGCACGTTCTGCACTTCCTCAGTTTGCAGTTGAAACATTCCTTCATGCTGTCAAGGTGACTGGTGTACAGTTTCACGAGCCAGGGGAATAAGGTGTAGGCTGTGTCTCCCAGGATCACTACTGGCATTTCAACATCCCCAATGGTAATCTACCAGTCTGGAAAGAAAGTCTCTGCTTGCAACTCTCTGAAGAGTCCTGTGTTCTTAAAGATGCACACACACCCCATGCACCTTCCCTCACCAGCACATATTTATGTCAGAAAAGTGCCTCTAGTAATCCACCAGCACTTGGATTACCATAGAAAAGTAACCCTTTCTTTGTCTCTTCGGCAGTGTGGTCTGGTGCCAAAACAGGTATGTGTTTGCAATCTATTGTCCCATTGCTGCAAAAGCATCCACTTTGTCTTGCACATTGTCCAGAGTCACAGTGCTTCGTAGCAGATGCAATTAGTGGCCCTGCACATTTGCATCACAACTGCTTCCACCAGTGGATTTCCAAATTTCAAATCGACTCCTGACTGATCGATAGCAATCAGGCATTGTAAGTTTCCACAGACTGATTGCCACTTGCTTCTCCACTGTCAGTGCAGTGTCATTTTGGAGTCACTGCGCTAGATGGCTGGGACGATCTCTGCACACAGATCCAGGAATGTGGCCTTGTGCATCCAAAAGTTCTGCAGCCACTGGTAGTCATCCCAAACCTGCATGACAATGCAATCCCACAAATCAGTTCTTGTTTCTCAGGCCCAGAACTGGCGGATCCATCATCTGCACCTATTCCATGAATGCCGCCAACAACTTTGAATTGTTTCTATGTCCCACAGCAAACTACCCTCAAAAGAATTGTTCAGTTTCCCGCAGCTCCTCTGGTAGTTCTGGAAATACTGCAGGATTAGGCACCCTATGCTCGCAAAGCTCATCAGAATAATGCAGCTTTGCAAGCATAGGGCGCCTGTGCAGGATTCATGCTTCTGCCATAGATGGCAGACAATGAGGAGGGACACGTGAGTTTGCGGGACTTTTCAAAAGTGGCATGAAGCTTTATGAGATGCAGATGAAATTATGGGATGGAGAACACTGCATTATGGAACACTGAAATCATGTTCCGAGTCATAACTTAGGTCGACATAATTCTGTAATGTAGATGAGTCCTATGTCTACTCATTTTTGCTCCTAATCTAATTAAAGTAAAGCCACTGATTACAATGGGAGCAGAACTGGGTCTTTAAAGCGTGTGTGTGTAAACGTACACACATGCAGGGGGGTACGAGGAGAAAAATCTCTAATGTATGTATGTGCACAATATGGATAAAAGCACAATTTCTACAATAATGTTAAAACTTAGAATTTCCTGATTTGAGGCACATACAAGCTAAACCACAATGTTGATTACTGTTGTTTTTAAAACCCCAGCTTCTGCTGGACAAATCCCATTTCAGCAGTAACCCAGTCGGCTTTTTACCATCTGCATTTGCTAGAAAATTGCACTTTCCTTTTGGATGCACATGATCCCAGTTATCCATGTATTTGTTACCTCAAGGTTACACTATTGCAATGCATGGGGCTACACCTTAAAACCATTTGGAAGCTGAGGCTGGTTCAGAAAGAAGTGGCTCATTTATTGAGCCAAGGATCTTGCTGGGAACCTATAAGTGCTACACGGTCTATGTACAGTTTCTAAAAGGGAATTTAAGGTATTAATTATGACCTATTAAACCTTAAAGTAGCCCGAGAGTTGCCTACCTCAGGGCTCATCTCTCCTCTGCCATTCTGCCACAAAAGCAGTCAGCAGGAATGCCTGAGCTGGATCCCTTTCAATATAAAGATGGGGGAGGACTAGTAAGGCATTTGCTGTGTGGACTCCAAAGCTTGTGCCCTCTTGGCCAAAAATAGCCTGAATGTGCTGATCTTCAGGTCATGCAGCAAAATACATCTGCTTGATGGGGTTTTTGGAAAAGGCCGAGAGTATGTTTCTCATACCAAGGAAGGGGTGCAAAGGAGTTTCTGTAGGTGACTGGCTGACTGAGTTGCTGCAGAAATTTTTACCTTAAAATTTCTGGAATTTCACTGTCTTGTTAGTGCTTTATTAGGGTGCCCAGAGACTTGGATACACATCATCTTATTATTTTAAATCTAAATAAATAAAATGTACAGAGCCTAACATAATGGAGGCCTGTTCCTTGACTGGTGTCCAAAAGGGCTACTGCAATACAAATTAACAAAATACACAGTAGTAATGCACACTCACATATGCATATCTCTGGATAACGCAACTCTGCTGACATTCAGGAAAGATACTGTAATGAACATATGCAGTAGAAGATCTCCACTATTTTCCAACCAGTTTTTTTTGTTCATACTTGGCAAATTCTTCAAAGAACTGCATGCATGGCAAGTTTGAACTTTTATAACAAAAATTATTTTTGTTAAACAAATGCCAAAAAAGCCTCTGAACAATTTTCTTAAAGCATGAAAAAAATCTTTTCAACATTAATAATTCAAGAACAGCTGAACAGATTTTCAAACTTTCCTAAATTTCACCATGAGGGTTATAGCAATATTGAGAAATTTTACTCAATTTTATGATAAATTAGAAGGCTGAAAGGGAAGACTAGAACAGAGGTGAGTTCTCTCACACTAAAGTAAGCTGAAAACAGATCTCTTTATTCTAAAATATATCTTTCACTTAATTAAATCTTAAAAATCAAATAAATAAATCATGTGTAGAACATGGCTCCATAATGAATAGGGGCTTGTAATAGTTCTCTCTCTTATCAGAAGTTGGGAAACAAGAGGATCCTCCAAAATGACTCAAGTTAAGACAAATCTATATTTCTCTCTTAAAAAGTTGTTTGGACTAGGGACCTTTTCATCAGTGTTTATGTATATGTGCTGCACAAGTGTAAAGTAGGGTTTGCAGAAGGATCTACATACTCTGTTGAAATCTGAGTAAATTCCAGTGGTGTACGCCTCGCTTTAAACTGGAGCAGTGTCTAAACAGTTTGTACTGGGTAAGGTACATCAATATAGCTTGTTTAGTGCAAAAACCCCCAATGTACACAAGTCTTCAGGCAGGCAGAAGACTCTTTAATTTTTTTTAATTTGCTAGGAATAAGCTATGCAGTGTTGTTGTAGCCATTTTGGTCCCAGGATTAGAGAGACATGGTGGGCGGGAGAATCTCTTTAGTGGACCTACTTCTGTTGATGAGAAACAAGCTTTCATGCTGCACAATGACCTGAAGAAGAGCTCTGTGTAGTGTGAAAGCTTGTTTCTCTCACCAACAGAAGTTGGTCCAATAAAAGATAATACCTAACCGACTTCGTATTTAGAGTTGCTGCCCCGTTTTTGGCTTCTGTGTCCAGGTGCCATTTGGGATTTCAAGGTATCCGATTTTCAACTGGAAAAGTCAATCAGAGACAGGTCACATGCTTCCCATGACTTTTTGTTTATTGCGTTTGACTTGCGCATGACTTTTACTAAAAGTAACAGTGACAAAATCTTAACTTTAAATATGATATATATATATACACACATATATATACATACATTCATACATACATACGCCCCCCACACACCATTTTTTCTTCATTCCATATGAAAAGACATGCCCTAAACAAGGTCTAGATTTAGAGATTAGCATGTGGTCTGCAATAATGGACAAAGCTATGAAAACAGTTCTCTGAATTAATATGTCCATTGCATTTAGTAAAGCTGTAAAATGCACTCAAGTGCTGCTGGGCATAAACATGATTCTACAGAACACCGAGTGGGAAGGAAGACCACAGGGGGGACCATTCATTAAGGTCAAGATCCACAAAGCAGCTTAGGTGTTGCAACACTCACTGTCATGGCACCTAACTTTTAGGTGCCCTGAAGAGTCACAGGAACCAACACTGCAATTCACAGAGCCTTAGTTAGGCACCTAGGCTCCCCTTACAATGAATTGAGATAGACAGGAGTCTTAGAGCCATCCACAAAAATCCAGCATGCTAGGAAGTTCCCCACCTAAACTAGCCAGTAGGAGTTGCTAATGAATAGAGTATGTACCAAGCCTGCGCTTTACACAGACAGGCACCAAAATCTGGGCTACAAGGAGGTGCCTCT
This sequence comes from Chelonoidis abingdonii, assembly GCF_003597395.2. Lineage (NCBI taxonomy): Eukaryota > Metazoa > Chordata > Testudines > Testudinidae > Chelonoidis > Chelonoidis abingdonii. The sequence continues at coordinate 43,482,110 of NC_133774.1, read as the reverse complement.
CTCCTTATCAATCCACAAACGGAAACCATCTGTCTGGAGTGTTTGTATTTTATGGAAGTGACATTCCATACTTCATTAATCCTTCTTGGACAAAATGATACTGTATAAAAGTGCACATAAGCACTAAGCTGCCATTGCCTCTTCGATCAGCCAACTAGAGACCAAGCTAGGAGCGAAAGAATGGAAAGTAAAAGGCATGGTAATTAATACTGTTTATATATACTATTACAGCTACAGGATTTTACTCAGATATAGACATTAATACTTACATAAGAACATAAGAACAGCCATACTGGGTCAGACCAAAGGTCCATCTAGCCCAGTATCTTGTCTTCCAAGAGTGGCCAATTCCAGGTGCTCCAGAGGGAATGAACAGAACAGGTAATTCATCCCCTGTCACCCATTCCCAGCTTCTGGCAAAGAGAAGCTAGGGATATCATGCTTGCCCATCCTGGCTAATAGCTATTGGTGGACCTATCCTCCATGAATTCATCTAGTTCTTTTTTGACCCCTGTTATAGTCTTTGCCTTCATAACATCGGTCTCGCAAGGAGTTCCACAGATTGACTGCACATCGTGTGAAAAAAATATTTCCTTTTGTTTGTTTTAAACCTACTACGTAGTCCTCCCATGAGTGCAGCAGACTGGACTAGATCTCTTGAGGTCCCTTCCATTCCTATGATTCTTTGATATACAGGTATGAAGTAGATAGTTACTAAATGCTTTCCATTAAGTTTAAATAAAAATTATTCATCTCTCACATCTCCTTTTTCTGCAACAGACCTTTGGTATTTGGAATCCCCTCAGCTTACAAGAGTGCCTTTTCTTTGTTCCATGAAATTCTATTCAGATTTGGCTGAGAAAGAGTATTAATTATTACCACTGTCTTCTCTCAGTTGTGTTCTCCAGGAAAATCCAGGCAGCAAGCCTAAATCTTTCAACATTGCAAAGCTGAGCTCACACCACTGTGGCTCAAACCATTACCAAAGCAACAGCACCAGTGCCACTACCACACAATGCATCAGGGTGGATTAAAAAAAGGATTTAAATACATATTTCTTTTTAAAATAAATCTATTTAAAATTAAATTTGAAATTATGACAACTTATGTTAAAGCCAAAACTTACTAAAATCTATTTAAAAGCATTTAAATTAAATACAAATATTATATTTAAGCAGTACATGTTTGCTACCAAAGTTTTAAAGAACGTCATACCACTGGAATGTCACTAGCTAAGCACCTGGAATCAGAGTTCACTACAGTTTTACATCAGCTTTTGACAGCAGCAGCCTTTTTTCTGCACGTGCAGAGAAAATATTGCTTCATTTCACTTTATTCAACTAGTTCAGCTCAGTGACCAATTCATTCAAAGTTGAGAAAACTGTTGGGGGGGTGGGGAAGAGAACCAGAAAAGCTTGTTTTTCCCTCTTCAACTCTATTAATAAAAATGAGATGGGGGGGAGAGAGAGAGAGGGTACTACTGGTTCTAAAATCTTGAAGGATATGGTGACCAGAAAATTAGTTCAATTCACTAACTACAGATAGTATTTCCTTTGTATAATAAATCAGTTTCAAGTGCATTTTCTTTAAGCACATTTAAGGTCATTTTATTTAATAAAACCAATTTTTAATTACAGTCCAGTTTTTATCCATGTGGTTTGACACAAATCATGAGCAAAAAAATTTATCACAAAAAAATATAAAAATTAAGAATCTGAAAAATGTACATTAAGCTTTATGATTGCTTAAATAAATTTGTATTAATATAGTATAGCCTCTTGGGTAGCATAAAGTAGTACCAAATTATATCAACCATTGAGAATCAACCTCTCTTTAGGAACATAAAAAAAAAAAAAAAAAAGTATAAAACCAGATTAAAACTGATGATTTAAAACAATGTTTCCTGCTGTGTGATTTAAATCATGATTAAAACCAGTGATTTAAATTAACCTCACTGTACTGAACAGAAAATGCCAGGAAATGGCTGAAAATATCTGTAGCAAAGGAGACAGAAGAGAGCCTAGCTCTCCAAACCCAGGGACCTAGCATGTGGCCCCCAATGACCCATTTACACACACAGATCTGGGCACTCCATGTGAGGAAGGAGCTCCCCTAACTCCCAGATGGGCAGTAAGATGGGCCAGGCTCCTCAAAATTACCTTCTGGAACCCAGCACATGGCAGCAGCAAACCCCACTCTGGGTTCAACACATACAGTAGAAAACCCACCCCAGTTCCAGGGACAGGGAATCAAAAGGCAAGCTTACCCCAATACATCCATCCATAGGTACCGACTCCATGCGTGCTCTGGGGCTGGAGAACCCATGGGGGGGGGGGGGGAACAGTGGGTGTTCAGCACCCACCAGCCATAATCGATTGAAGACGCTGCCAAATTTAAGCAATTATTGACCTGAATATTTTCAGATTCTTATTTATTGTACATTTTTAGCATATTAGAAAATGGTGACTGATATAGCTAATTATCTATAAACAAGCCCTATTTGCTCATGATTTGTGTTAAGGTGTACTAGAATAGTAACTGGAATTTCAATAAGCATACAAAAGAGCTTATTTATTTTTATTTAAATGTTTTGAGATTATAAATTTAGGCCTTAATATATTGTGTATTAAATTCATTTAATCTTAAACAGATTTTTTAAAAAAACCAAACGTATTTAAATAACCGGATTCGCTGAATTTAGTTAAATTAAGTTAAAAAAAATCTGATTTAAATAAAATAAAATAAAAAACTTTAAACTGCCCCTCCCCTCAATACATGGATTCTTATCTACACTAGTGGAGAGAGAAGAAGGCAAATGGAACTTGGGAAGGAAAAGGCTAGGAGAAAATGGAAGTAATCAAGGAAAAAAAATATTTTTTTAAATTGGAAATAGAGGTTTAAAACCATAAATAAGTCAACTATAAAAATAAATGGAATGTGGGCTACATTTTCTCTCTCTCTCTCTCTCTCTCGCACATACACACCCCCACACCCACCACCCCTGAATCAAGTTACGGATTAACTAACGTGAAAGCTTATTTTATCACCATGACCCTCTTCCCCCCTCTCAGGTGTTGTGTTACACCCATTTCTTGCTTTTTATGTCTACACTAGAGACCTTACAGCAGCGCAGCTGCACCACTGTAAGGTCTCTCATGTAGCCACTCTATGCCAAGGGCAGAGCTGCTCCCATTGACATAACAGTTGTCCACACTGGTGTATCTATCGGTACAACTTATATTGCTCAGGTGGTGCATGCGTGCATGCGTGTGTGACAAATTACACCAACAAAAGCATTGGTGTGGACAGTGCTATGTCAGTGGGAGAAGCTCTCTGTTGGCATAGCTACCACTGCTCCTTGGGGGTGGTTCAATTATGCCAATGGGAGAGAACTCTCCCATTGGCAAAGAGCTGCAGCTGCGCCGCTGCAGCGCTGTATGCATAGACAAGCCCTTAGACAGCAAACTTCTCAGACAGAAATGTGTCTTGTGTTTGTAGAGTTCCTATGAAAATAAAGCACCAATTCTACTAGAGACTTTGTGATGTGTAAGAAGCTAGCAGTGTTCCATAACACACCCATTCTGTTAGCAAGGAATGAGCTGGCTGGAAGAATGAAGTAGGTGGTGACTCACTGCAGAAGGTGGATCCCTAGCTACCTCCTATGAGGGATGGGGAAGGGAGGACTTGGAGAGCAAGATGGTGATGTGGAACATATTCATGCAGGGAGGAGGCTTTGGCCAGGACAGTTTCCTGTAGAATTGTTTGAAAACTGTTTTGTGAGAGACTTCATTAAACCTAGACCCAGGAAGGATGAATTTGTTTGAGACTAACGGCTTGTCTACACTGGCAATTTACAGCGCTGCAACTTTCTTTTGCTGCCACACCCCTCATTGAGGTGGGATTTTTAGAGCGCTGGGAGAGCTCTCTCCCAGGGCTCTGCTGCGACCTCACAAAGTACATTAAACTGCTGCCGTGGCAGCACTTTAGTGTTGCCAGTGTAGACTAGCCCTAACTCTGTACTCATTAAACCAGATCGAGGAGTGAGAATTGTTTGGAGTAGGCTTGGAAAGAAGTACAGTAACTGCCCACTTAATGTCCTCTTGCTTAAGGTCATTTCGCTCTTACGTCCCTGCTCAATTACAGAACACGTTCCATTTAAAGTTGTGCAATGCTTTGTCCACAGCTGGCAGTCCCTCTATCAGCTCCCCTACGGCCCCCCCACAGCTCCTTCTGCCCACTGGCAGACCCCGTGGATCAGCGCCTTTCCTCTCCTCCCCCCGCCTCCTGCTCGCAGCAATCAGCTGGCTTGCGGCGTTCAGGAGGGGGGGGGAGAAGCGAGGACTTGGCGCGCAGGCTCCCCCTCCTTCTGAAGGCCGCAAATCAGCTGATTGCTGCAGGCAGGAGAGACCCTGCAGTGCCGTATCCTTGCTCCTCCCCCCTCCCTCCTGCTTCCTGAACACTGCAAGCCAGCTGATTGACGTGGGCAGGAGGCACAGAGGAAGCGAAGACACAGCATGCGGCATAAAGGGGGAGGAGGGGAGGAAGAAGAGGTGGGTTAAGAGTGGGGGCTTGGGAGAAGGGGTGGAGTGGGCGGGCCGAGGGTTGAGCCCTCCACCCCTCGGTGCTTGCAGCGTAGGGGAAGCTACCGCTGCGCAATGTGCTTCTCCTAGCCTACAACACCTTCAGCCTCCTTGTCTGTCTCATCTCCAGTGCCAGTGGGCTGTGCCTGTGTAGGGTAAGGTGTGGGGGGAGGATCTCCCAACTGTAGTACTGTATTGTATGGCAAAAAAAATTTCCCTGGAACCTAACCCTCGCCATTTACATTAATTCTTATGGGGAAATTGGATTAGCTTAACATCATTTCACTTAAAGTCACATTTTTCAGGAACATAACTACAACATTAAGTGAGGTGTTAACTGTACCTACTTACAAATTGTTACCATAACAATAATTCTTCAACTTTAAAAAAAATAAAGTGAATATCATAAAAGCTCTAGTCTTTATATATTTGTCTAAACAGTTAAAGATACAAAATACAATAATTCGATTTCTAATGCAAGACATTTTACTGTTGAACCTTTAAAATGGGTCTTGAAAGTCAACTTGCAACTGGAAGTCCACCAAAGTTGAGTAACAGTCCTGTTTGAAGAGAACTACATTAACGCGAACTAGGAACCTTTTAGTTCACACCCACAGCATCCACATGGGGAGTTACAGCACAGCACTTTGATGCACACTGCTATTCACACCCGTTGTCCAAACTGCAGGGTACTGTACACAGACTCTTTTCTGCCTGCTCTTTCCAGCGTTTGTCATGTTGACACCCACACAGTACAGAGAAGCAGGAGGAGAAAGCTGCTGTAGACAAGGGAAGAGAGAGTAGGAAGGGACCAGGGAAGGGCGAATGTGATAAGCAGAGAGGGACTGTGGTAGTGTGGGGGTAGAGAGCATGGTAGTTGGCAAGGGAAGGAAGAGGTTGAGAAGGGTCTGAAACAACAGAGCACAGTCTCTGCCCTCCCCCCAGAACGTGAAAATGAAACCCAGAACTCACCCTGCCGCCAGCAGATACCCATGAAATCCATTAGCAAAGTATGTCTGATCCCCTTTTAGTGTCCGGCCCATATAGAGGATAATACCCTACTAAATTCCATTCATTCAAATAGTGGACATCTGTACTGTAGGTCTAGTTTCCAGACCTGCCAATGACTCTTGTGGGTGTTAATATCTTGCACATGGTGGAACTGTGTGCGCCAGTTAGCTTTTTATTTTTAAATCTAGGTATTTTCGTATATAAAAAACTACATTAAAAACATTAATGTTGCAAAGTCTAACATGCAAGAATTTGCAAATATAAATCAATCCTCTTGTGTGATGTAATATGGTATTAATTTTTCCTTTTACAGGATTCATTCAGTTCACAAAATGGGTAAGTGCCCATGGAATTAATCAGGGTTGTACAGTATCACCTCAGGCCAGGTATTCCCAGCAGATAAAGAAAAGCGTTATCACCGTACAAGGCACTGGTGAGACCTCATCTGGAACACTGTTTGCAATTCTGGTCTCCTACATTTAAGAGAGATTAATTCAAACTGGAACAAATGCAGAGAAGGACTGCTAGATTGATTAGAGCAGTGGTTCCCAACGCGGTGCCCATGGGCGCATCTATGTGCACCCGCGTACTGGCTGGCGGACAAGCATCTGCCAAAATGCAGCCGAAAAGCGGCGTCACCAAGAGGCGTAGTCGCCGAAATGCTGCTGAATTTTGATAGCATTTCGGCAGCGACGCCTCTTGACGTTGCCGCTTCTCGGCGACATTTCAGCGGATGCTTGTCTGCCAGCCATGGTCCTTGATGGCTCGTTGTCCGGTGCCCACCACCCGGAAAAGGTTGGGAACCACTGGATGAGAGGATGGGGAACCTACTTAAAGAGAGGAGACTTAAGGAGCTTGGCTTGTTTAACCTAACAAAACAAAGGTTATGGCAGAACAACAAATGGATATAAACTGGCCATCAACAAGTTTAGGCTTGAGATTAGACAAAACGTTTCTAACCAGCAGAGGAGTGAAGTTCTGGAACCCCCTTTCAAGCAGAGTAGTGGGGGCAAAAAAAAAACTTAACTTGTTTCAAGACTGAGCTTCATAAGTTTATGGAGGTGACGGTATAGTGAGTTTGCCTACAATGGCATATGGTCCATTTGTGACTGCTATTAGCAAATATCTCCATCGGCTGGATATGGAACACCAGATGAGGAGGGCTAAAGTACTACAAAGAATTATTTCCCAGCTGTCTGGCTGATGGGTCTCACCTTCATGCTCAGGGTCTAAATGATTTCCATATTTGGGCTCAGGAAGGAATTTTCTCCAGGTCAGATAGGCAGAGACCGTGGGGAGTTTTCATCTTCCTCTTGCTGACTGAACTAGAGCAGTGGTCACCAACCAGTCAACAGCGATCAACTTGTCGATCCTAGAGACTCTCTCAGTCAAATGCAATCTCTGGTGATGCAGTGTGGCTGACTCCTTGCCTACCCTGGCCCCATGCCACTTCCACAAGTGGCCAGCACAGCCCCACAGGCCTCCCTTCATGTGCTGTTCCTGTCTGCAAGCACTGCCCTCGCAGCTCCCATTGGCTGGCTTGCAGAGAGGGGCAGCACACAGAGCCATGTGCCCTTTGCTCCACCCCCAGGGGCCGCAGGAGTACGTTGGCCCCTTCTGGGAGCAGTGTGGGGCCAAGGTAGTCAGGGAGCCTGCCTTAGCCTCTCTGTGCCTGCTGCCAACTGGGAGCCGCCAGAGATAAGCACTGCCTGGCAGGAGGCCATACCCCAACCCTCATTTCTGAGCTCCCTCCTGGAGCCAAAACCCCATGCCCCCTTCTGCACCCCAACCCCTGCCTCAGCCCTGACTCCCTCCCAGAGCCAGCACCCTGTAGCTCTCCTGCACTCAAACTCCCTCCTACAGCTTGCACTCCTCACCCTCCTCCTGCACCCCAACCCCCTACCCCAGGCTCAGATCGGATCCCTCTCCCACACTGTAAAGCCCTCAGCCCCAGCCCAGTGCCCGTGTCCCATCCCAAACCCCAAACCCCTACCCCCAGCCCAGTGAAAGTCAGTAAGAGTGGGAGAGAGCGAGTGATGGGGGGGAGGGGGAGATGGAGTGAGTGGGGTGGGGCTTTGGGGAAGAGGCAGGGCCAATCCTGGGTTGCCCTTAAATTCAAAAGTGATCTTGGGTGTAAAAAGGTAGGAGACCACTGAATTAGAGTAAATGGTGGATTGTATATAACCTGAAGTCTTTAAATCAAGATTTGAGGACTTCAGTAACTCAACCAGTGGTTATGGGCCTATTACAGGAGTGAATGGAGGAGGTTCTGTGGCCTGCAATGTGCAGGAGGTCAGACTAGATGATCACAATGGTACCTTCTGGCCTTAAAGACAATGAATTAATGAGATTTGGCTGCAGGACTCCAGCCATATTTGTTGCAAAATTGGAAAATGTGAAATGAAAGAGGCAAAGGACTGCAGCAAAAAAGGATGGTCTCATAATTAAGGCAATGGAAAACCACCCTTAATAACTAACTAGATTCTCTGTCTGCTACAGTTCCTATCAGAGGCTGGGCAAGTCACTGAAGCCAAAATTTTCACATGTGGCCAAATGGGTGCTGACTTGAAACATCTGAGGACTTATTTGCAAGAATGCTGAACACACATCTCCAACTGAAGCTGACTGGAGCTGTGCTGTGAACATACAAAATGCTACAAAAACATTAAATACAGTACTCTGAAATATCACACCCCAGGCATTTCAAGTTGGGAACCTGAAGTTGTTGGATAAGGCTCAAATTATGAAAAGTAATTTCTCTTTGCCTCACTCCCTTATCTGTCTTGTATGCTTATTCTTGAATATATAATTGAATGTCATTCTACTGTAGTTCCATTCCTTACTAAGTTGCTTAATATTCCAGGAGTTTGGCCTTACAGGGACAAGATCCCATGCTTTTCTACTCCAAATGCGAACAGGTTCTTAAAACCTCAAGGATCCTCCCAAAAGGAAGATATCACTGAGACACATGGTCAAGTGTCAAAGGCATTTTAAAAACAAGGCAATTAAAAACAGGCAGGTTTCAGGAAGTACAAGTTCCTGTTTGCAAGTCATAATGGTAGTGCCAGATACGAGGTTCTTATCTTGCTGCAACAGCTACTTGATTTTGCTTGTCCGTATACATCACTCTAAAAAATATTTTTCATTCTATTGTGTTTCAAACAGACAGACATATTCCATCTGCTACTGAGGTATGATCTGTTTCTATGTGACTTTATCACATTACACTTGAGAAGACTAATGCTGCCATTTAATCTCATGGCTTCAGCGAATTTATAAACACTAAACCTTGGCTTGGTTTCAAAACTCCTTACTACCTGCCATATAAGTAATGATAAAGTGTGTGGATTATCTTCTTTATCTTATAATTTATAAACTACTCTACTATGATGCAAGGCTCTTTTACATTTTCTACAAAAGGCAATTCTAATAAATGATTTGTTATATGATTGAACTAGAACTGTATTGTCTCTTTGGATTTTTATAATACAACAGAATCCAGTCATCATTCCTCTTTGGACCCATAAAAGCTATTCAGGGACACAAATGTGTGCTGAAGTGCAAACAATTTATTACCGCAATAAAAAAATTTATATTCTGGAGCTACTGTATATTTGCAAGATAATTGTTATTTCTTCAAGTTAACACCTTACTCAAAGGAAGGTTTAATTTTGAGAATGCTTTAATTTCCTTGAGATTTACTAAAATTATTAATACCTCTAATCAGAAAAAAAAATAATTGTGCAGGTACAGTTTGAAATTATCTTTACTGGGCAAAATAATACATGTGATTTAAAACAAGCTGTCTTTGTTTCTACTTAAACAAGAGGATTACTGGGAGGACACAAGGTGTTTAGAGCGCCAGTGACAATGAATACTCCTAAGGCTACTTTCCTTCGGGATGCACCCCCTCAATAAAAGTAAAATACCTTCAGGAATATGAGGTTTTAGAAGGAATTCATTCAGGCTAACATAACCCTGGAAAAATACATGGAAGTTGCTGAAACACTAATATTCCAGAGTCATTTACAAGTTCTCCCTGCTGAGGAGTCTCTCTCTGTCTGAAGGGTGCTGAGACAGAAATTTGCTTTCAGTGGAAATAACTGGCCTCCACCTACAAGGACAGGACTGTCAGCTCACGCTCCCGTGCATCTTGGAGAATATTTAAGCACATCATCCCAAAGACTTGGCTTTCACAGGAATTACTCATTTGCACCTCATGACATCCTATCCTCTAGTGATACATGCAGATCAGTGTATGCCTCTAATATGGTATCCAAAGAAAGATTTTCCTAGTAGCTTCACTGCCTTCTTCTAATTGTCTTCTCTTGTTTTGTAGATCCATCTGGTGGCGATGGCATGGAGAACTAGGCCTATTATAACCCTTTTGAGAAGGATCTCATGTTCTGAGGCATATCTTAACCAAATTCTTTTCTCCTAGCCCTTTTGAGAGAAGGGGGAACAACATCTCCCATCTTTTTGAATATGTTATTAAACTGAAAGAACTGACTTCAGTACTGTGTACAGCTGAAAATATCAGAGGCTTGTCAGAACCATCCACCAAGTACAGTATGCTCCGGAGGTGTCAAAAACTATGGCAAATCTCATATTCAGCCTTAAACATCCCTCAGCAAATGCTGAGGAGGAATTAGACATTCACATATTCTGTCTTGCACAAAGAAGAAATCACTCTTTTTGTCAGTCTTGAAGATTTTCTCTTGCATTTTTAAATGCCATATTTTAAACATTTTTTCCCACATTGGATCTAGAAATTTAGCAGAGTGCCAAATTCCAAGTTTAACATGGACAAATCTGAGGAGACATGCCTGCGGCCACACAAATCTGTGGCAGAGCCAGGAATAAAAACCAGCTCTCATCTAATCCTGTCCATTAGCCACCAGGTAATAATGCATCTCTGCTTGGAAAAGAAAAGCATCATTCTCTACTAAAGTTTTCCACACAAGCCAGTTAGGTCCTGATCCACTGAAGTCAGTGGAAGTCCTTCCATTAAACCTCAAGGAGCTTTGGAACAGGTTCTTACTCACTGTCCCTTTTAAGATGAAATGGACAAAGGACTGGACTAATCTTCATATGGAACAAACTAGTATAATGAAAGTTATTAGTTAAGCTAATACAGACGTTATAGAAAGAATACTGTACTTGAAATAAAACCTATTTTCTGATGGCCTGTTAGCACTTTCTTCTCCATGCAGAAATTCATACTCGCTGTATGAGTCTCTGGGAAAAAAGTATTCTATTCCCTACAGACATTAAGCTACCTGAGCCAACATAACAAACAGGAAATGGATCAGCTCAGAATGAACATTTTGCATTGCTTCTTAAACTTCCAGTTTGATTATTATGTTATGTGGTGCTCTAATATATGTGCTTAACAATATCCCAATTAAATTTACCAGTTCATTATATAAGAAACAGCACAAAGAAGAGATCTAAAGTTAGTATTATGGAGAAAAAGGAACTATGCACCACAATAGCAAAAAATGAAATAAAGCTTTGCGACTCAGAAAGCCAGCAACTGAACCTGATTCTTTGCTTTTCAAAATCCTTGTCTACAATATGCATTGCAGTGTTTCCTCCAGACCTCAGACATGGCAGCAAGAGAGCATGTTTAAAAAATTAAAAAAGAAAAAGAAAAAAAAAGAGATTGAGGTTGTTCCTCTTCTCTCCCAGTACACAGAAGCTACACCTTAAGGCCTGGTCTACACTGGGGGCAGAATTGATCTGAGTTACATGTAGCTGAAGTCAATGTACTTAGATCTACTCACAGCGGTGTCTTCACTGCAGTGAGGTCGACTGCCGATGCTCCCGTTGACTCTGCCTGCACCTCTCGGCCTGATGGTGTACAGGAGTCGACGGGAGAGCGCTCAGGTGTTGATTTATCACGTCTAGACTAAACACGATAAATAAAACCCGCTGGATTGATCGCTGGCTGCCAATCTAGTGGGTAGTATAGACATACCCTAAGTTATTCTCATCTTTCTTTTCCATTATTACTACTTTTGTCTGTCTCTTAAACTTACTGCCATGCTACTACCTAGTCTCAACACAATGTCCAAGCAACATTTCCTGTTCTACCTTTTCTTTATTATAGCCATTGAACAATCAACAGTCTTGCTCCGTATTGACATTTAGTAGCATGTTATTTAGTTTCTAAAATGTTATTTCACCAACAAAATGCTTAATAAAACAGTGATTTCACTAGTGAACTATTAAATGTCAAATTCAAGTGAAATCTCTCAGGAGACAGTCAGGAGTTCCTAGGCTGCATCCTATTATCAGCAAAATTGGTGTTCAATAACTTCCAAGAGAAGCAGGGGAGAGGATGTGTTTGCTTAATGAGTTTAATTGGCTCTCTATGGTGAAATTCCCTAAGGTGGCTGAGACCACCATCTATACTCCAAAAAGAGCCAAGTAAACTGCAGACTCAAAGAATTATGCAACAGGCTCCAATTAAACACATAATTTAATATGTATGTATATACAATTTTATATTGCACATATATAGATTGTATACATTTTTATATATAATCACAAAGTGCTGGTTATTCCCCCTCCCTTCACTCGTTAGACTGATGTGAACCTGTCTACACATCTTTTATTACCCTCAGAGCTTGGAAGCAGACAGGAAGCCAGACGTATAAAGCTGATATAAACAAGAACAACAAATGCAGCACAATTCAGACTCAAAAAAAATGGGAAGTAGGGGCCTGTAAACCAAAATTTCAGCAATTAACTGGATAGCCAGTCTTCTCCAGGATATCTTATTTCTTGGTGTTATTGCGGTGGTAACTGGATCTGTGAGCCATTTCATCTTCACCCATAACAATTTTATATTTGACAACATACACACTTTGTCCAAACCATGGGAACAGTCATGGGTAGTAGGATGGCTCCCCAATATGCCAACCTCTTCACAGGCCACCCTAAAGAAGAATTACTGGACAAATGCACCATCAAAAAAGACGGTTACTCACCTTTGTAACTGTTGTTCTTCAAGATGTGTTGCTCATATCCATTCCAGTTCGGTGTGCGCACACCACGTGCACGTTCGTCGGAAGATTTTTACCCTAGCAACACTCGGTGGGTCAGCTGGGTCACCCCCTTGAGGGTGCCACCATGGTGCCAGATATATACCCCCTGCTGACCCGTCTGCTCCTCAGTTCCTTCTTGCCAGCTACTCCAACAGTGGGGAAGGAGGGCGGATTTGAAATGGATATGAGCAACACATCTCAAAGAACAGTTACAACGGCAAGTAACCATCTTTTCTTCTTCGAGTGCTTGCTCATATCCATTCCAGTTGGGTGATTCCCAAGCCTTACCTAGGTGGTGGGGTCGTATTGAGATGTCGCAGAGTGTAATACTGCAGAGCCAAAGGCTGCGTCATCTCTGGACTGCTGAACCAGGGCATAGTGAGAGGCGAAGGTATGGACCAAGGACCAGGTAGCTGCGCGACATCTCGTGGATCGGCACGTGAGCCAGGAAGGCAGCAGATGAAGCGTGAGCCTTGGTAGAGTGTGCAGTGACGTGGCTCGAGGGGACATGAGCCAAGTCATAATAGGTGCGGATGCACGATGTCACCCAGGATGAAATCCTTTGTGAGGAAACGGGTAGGCCCTTCATACGCTCTGCTACCGCGACGAAGAGTTGGGGTGTTCTGCGGAAGGGCTTTGTCCGCTCGATATAAAAAGCAAGTGCTCTACGGACGTCTAGGGAGTGCAATTGTTGCTCCCTGCGAGATGAATGTGGCTTCGGGAAGAAGACTGGAAAGAAGATCTCCTGGCTAACATGGAAGGCCAATACCACTTTGAGGAGAAAGGCCGGATGTGGTCGCAACTGCACCTTGTCCTTGTGGAACACAGTATATGGAGGGTCCACTGTGAGAGCCCGAAGCTTGGAAACTCGTCTTGCCGATGTGATGGCCACGAAGAAAGCGGTTTTCAGGACAGGTACAGAAGGGAGCAAGCTGCTAACGGCTCGAATGTGGCTGACATAAGTCTGGTAAGAACCAGGTTGAGCTCCCAGGTTGGGGCGAGGCAGCGTACCTGGGAGTAGAGGCGCTCTAAGCCCTTGAGGAATCGAGATACCATAGGACTTGAAAACATTGAGTGGCCATTCTTCCCTGGGTGGAAGGTAGAGATGGCCGCCAAGTGTACCCTCAGAGATGATACCACTAGGCCCTGCTGTTTAAGAGACCAGAGATAGTCCAAGATGGTGGGGATCAAGACCTTGGCGGGAAGAACGTTCTGCTCTCCACACCAGCATGAGAAACGCTTCCACTTGGCCAGATATGTTGATCTGCTACCCAAGAGTACTTGTTGCACTGGGGCAGAGCAACGCAACTCAGACTGGGTCAATCACTTAGGAGCCATGTCATGAGATGGAGGCACTGTAGGTCTGGGTGGTGAAGTTTGCCATGGTCCTGAGTTATCAGGTCTGGGTGAAGAGGTAGAAGGATGGGGCTGGCCATTGACAGGTCGAGCAACATGGTGTACCAGTGCTACCTGGGCCATGCTGGAGCGATCATGATCAAGCGGGCTCTGTCCCTGCGTACTTTCAGCAGCACCCTGTGGGCGAGCGGGAACAGTGGAAAAGCATAGAACAGGTGAGTCATCCACAGTATCAGGAAAGTGTCCGCTATCAAACCCTGGGAGAGGCCTTGAAAGGAACAGAATATTTGGCATTTCCTGTTCTCGCGGGACGCGAAGAGGTCTACACGGGGAAATCCCCACTTCCGGAAGATTGAAAGAATAATGTCCGGGCGAAGCGATCACTCATGAGAAAGGAAGGATCTGCTGAGGCAATCCGCCAAAGTGTTTCGAACTCCCGGAGAAAGGACGCTACGAGGTCTATAGAGTGGGCTATACAAAAGTCCCAGAGTCGTGTGGCTTCCTGACAAAGGGTCGAGGACCTTGTCCCGCCCTGTTTGTTTATATAGTACATGGCTGTTGTCTTGTCTGTGAATATTGACAAGCAACGGCCTTGCAAGTGCTGCTGAAACGCCTGACACGCAAGGCGGACTACTCTCAGCTCCCGGACATTGATGCACAAGGTCAGCTCCTGAGATGACCAAAGGCCTTGAGTGCGTAGATGTCCGAGTGAGCACCCCAGCCGAGAGATGACGCGTCCGTCGTCAGGGACATAGCAGGCTGGGGTGGATGGAACGGCAGCCCTGCACACACCAGGGAGAGGGTCAGCCACTATTCGAAAGAGCCTAGGATGCTCAGGGGAAATGGTGATTATCATGTCTATGGCATCTCTGCCTGGTCGGTACAGTGAGTTGAGCCACGATTGGAGGGGATGGAGGCGCAGTCTGGCACGTTTCGTCACAAATGTGCAGGTCGCCATGTGACCCAGGAGATTGAGGCAAGTGCGAATCGAAATCAACGCAACAGCTTGCAGGCTCTGGATAATGGCCACCATTGCCTGGAACCGAGGCAGTGGTAAGCAGGCTCTGGCGAGACTGGAGTCCAGGGAGGCGCCAATAAAGTCTATGCTCTGAGTGGGAATCAGAGTGGATTTTTCCGTATTGATCATCAGCCTAGATGTAGGTCCTTGACAACGCCAACGTGATGGGTAACTTGTGCCTCGGAGGTCCCTCGGATGAGCCAGTCGTCTAGATACGGAAAAACATGTATCCAACAGCGGCGGAGGTGGGCGGCGACTACAGCCATGCACTTCGTAAATACTCTTGGGGCTGTAGAGAGGCCGAACGGTAGGACCGCAAACTGAAAATGTTGGCGGTTGGCTACGAACCGGAGGTACCTCCTGTGAGGAGGGTAGATGACTATGTGAAAATATGCATCTTTCATGTCGAGGGCAGCACACCAGTCTCCGGGATCCAGGGATGGGATGATGGTCCCCAGGGATACCATGCGGAACTTCAACTTTATCATGAATTCCTTGAGTTCCCACAGATCCAGGATAGGTCTGAGACCCCCCTCTTTGCCTTGGGGATTAGGAAGTAGCGGGAGTAAAACCCCGTGTCCCTTTCATGTTTTGGTACCTCCTCTACGGCTCCTTTGGCAAGGAGCATCTGCACCTCCTGAAGGAGGAATTGCTCGTGAGAGGGGTCCCTGAAGAGGGACGAGGAAGGTGGGTAGAAGGGTGTGCATGAAATAAATTTGAGGTGGTACCCAAATTCCAGCATGCATAAGACCCAGCGATCTGACGTTAGCTGGGACCACGCAGGGAGGAAAAGGGAGAGGCGGTTGGAGAAAGGAGGGAACAGAGCCTTTAACGAAACTGGTACATCGTCCTCGGGCGCACCTTCAAAAGGTGGGTTTTGGCCCTGTGGGTGGTTTGGAGGGACCTTGGTTCTGGCCCCCTTGGGTGCCTGACTGCCTCCAACGACTGGTTCTACCCCACCTTCTGGCAAAGTCCTGTCTCTGTCTGGGCTGAGGGTAAGAGCGGTGTGGCTGAGGGTGGAAGGGCCTGCACTGAGTCACTAGCATGTGCATGCCTAGTGAGCACATAATGACCCTGTTATCTTTTAGGCTTTGCAGCCTAGGGTCTGTCTTTTCGGAGAAGAGGCCTTGCCCTTCAAAGGGGAGGTCCTGGATTGTATGCTGGAGCTCCAGGGGAAGGTCAGAGACTTGCAGCCATGAGATACGTCTCATAGTAACTCTGGAGGCTAGGGTCCTGGCTGCAGAGTCCGCTGCATCCAAGGAAGCCTGGAGGGAAGTTCTAGCCACCTTTTTTCCCTTGTCCAGGAGGGCCGCAAATTCCTGCCGGGAGTCTTGTGGGAGCAACTCCTTAAACTTGTCCGCAGCTGCCCAGGTATTATAGTTATAGTGGCTAAGGAGGGCTTGCTCATTAGCCACGCGGAGTTGGAGCACCCCTGCAGAGCAGACTTTGCGCGCCAGCAAGTCCATGTGCCTCGCGTCCTTTGATTTCGGGGCTGGGGCCTGCTGGCCATGGCATTCTCTCTCATTGACCGACTGGACAAAGAGGGAGCAGGGAGGAGGATGGACGTATAAGTATTCGTAGCCCTTGGAGGGCACCATATATTTACGTTCCACTCCCCGGGCAGCAGGTGGGATAGAGACCGAAGACGGTCAGATCGTGTTGGCATTGGCCTGGATCGTCTGGATAAAGGGGAGGGCCACTCTCGTGGGGGCATCAGATGCTCTACGTCCGGGACCTCCTCAACTTGCAAGTTCATATTTAGTGCCACACCCTTGAGGAGGTCCTGGTGGGCCCTCAGGTCAATTGGCGGAGGGCTTACAGATGATGTTCCGGCTACCGCCTCGTCAGGGGAGGAGGATGAGGAGAGACCAGGGACAAGCAGGTCAGTTGAGGCCTCTTCTTGGTGGCCAGCCTCTGTCTCCCTTGGGATCTGGGAGTCTTGTGGCTGGAGCGGCACTTCCTCCGAAGTAGGAGGAGGAGGGCGGCTTATAGTGGCTTCTGGCACCTGGTGCTCCGATGTGGCACAGCGAGATGGGCCTGGATGTGCACCTTGGGCCTGAGGATATGCCCAAGGTGTCCAGAATGCCCACTGGTGAGAGTCATGATCTTGGGCCTGGGGCTCGTGGAATATCCTGGAGGGCACATCGGAGTCTCTGTCCTGGGCGTACGAACTGTCCACCTGCGAAGACATCGATGGGTGCCGGGACGGCCAGGGAGGAGCTGAAAGACTCTGGTAAGAGTCCTTCTCTCTCACTGTTGCTGATCTCCTCGGCACTGGGGATCGGTACCTGGAGCCATACCGGTACCAAGAACGAGATCGGGACCTGCGGCCTGCAAGGTGCCAGGAGGTCGACCTGGATCTCAAAGGTCTGCATCGGGAATGGCTGCGAGAGTCCCGGTGCCGGGAGCAGTGCCAGGAGCTGCAGTGGTACCAAGAATACCGAGCCAGAGGCCGAGACGTTGATCTATGCCGTGAGTACGACCAGTACTGAAGAGGCAAGTGGTGCCGGGACTGCGAGCGGCATTGGGACCATGATAGTTGATGGGACCGCGAACGGCGCCGGGACCTGGATCGTGATCGGTGCCGATCTGCTGGGTCAGCTGAAGGCAGTCTCATTAGGGCTGACTTGTCTATCGAGTGTAATCCTGCACCGGCGGTGCCAGGGGTTGAGGCAGGACAGACTCCGTCATAGCTATGAGGTCCCTGGCTGTGGAGAATGTCTCCGGTGTAGAGGGGACCGTAAGCTCAACCACAGGCATCGGCGGGGAGCTCTCAGGGACCGGACTCGACGACCCCCATGGGAACGGAGTCGACAGTACTGCAGTAGTCGGTGCTGCAGCAGGTGTAGGTGCCAGGCGGTCCAAATGAGGCTGCATCTGCAGTGCAGAGGGCACAGAGGTAGTGGAGGACTTTGACCTCCTCAGTTTCGGGGAGAGAGATCAGTGCCAAGCAGGTTCCTGCGCCGGAGGTGGCCAGTGCCGCGGCGTCTTAGCGGTGCCGGCACAGTCCGGTGCCAAAGGAGTGCTTCTAGCAGAGTGCTCAGCGCTCGGTGCTGAGGGTGGAGGGTTCAGAGTTGCCTCCATGAGGAGATTCTTTAGGCGAAAGTCTCTCTCTTTCTTCGTCCTTGGCTTAAATGCCTTGCAAATATGGCACTTATCTGTAATGTGCGATTTCCCGAGGCACTTGAGACAGAAGTCGTGGGGATCTCCTGTAGGCATCAGCTTGTGGCAGGCCAAGTAAGATTTGAATCCCGGTGAACCGGGCATGGGCCCCGGCACCGGGTGCGAGGAAAGGGCTAATGCCCAAATCCCACTTAACAATATACACTAACTATCTAAAGAACTATCAAACTAACTGTAATTATATAAATTCCAACTATATACAACAAAGATATTGAAGAAACTATGAATAGCTAGGGAAGTGGAGGACAGCTAAGCCGCGCTCCACTGTTCCAACGACCAACACGGGCGGTAAAAAGGAACTGAGGAGCGGTTGGGTCAGCAAGGGTATATATCTGGCGCCATGGTGGCACCCCTCCAGGGGGCAACCCAGCCGACCCACCGAGAGTTGCTAGGGTAAAAATCTTCTGACGAACGGCGCGCACACACTGAACTGGAATGGATATGAGCAAGCACTTGAAGAAGAACTAATGATACACTGATATTTTTATCCTATGAACAGACGACAAACTCCCTCACAGGATTTCCACAACTTCACCATCCATTCATTCAACTATCTCTAGAATTCTCTCACATTAGCAACAACTTCTTCAACACCACAATCAGCTTCAGCCATATACGGGAAACCCACGCATCATCACACCTACCTTCACAGACCAATCACCATGCCAAACCCACCAAGAAATCTCTTATCTAAAGCCAAGCACGGAGATTCCACAGAATATGCTAAGGAGAAAGTCCAGGATACACACCTTAACACACTTAAAACCACCTTCGTAAAACAAGGACACTCCACCAGAGAAGTAGATTGCATCATGGAACGGCCACCCAAATACCCCAAGTGAACCTACTTCATTACAGAAACTGCCAACTGTCACCTACCACCCCATACAGAAACCCATATGGGGTATCAAACAATTACAACCATACTTAATAGGGACCACATCCTGAAAGAAATCTTTACTGAACCCCTCCCTCTTCTGACCTTCAAACAACCCCCTAACCTTACCCAGCTCATCATCAGAAGCAAGGTCCCCCCAACCCAGGACACACTAACTCAAAGAGGAACCAGACCCGGCCAGAACAGATGCAAAACCTGTAGACATATCTCCACCACCATGATGATCAACACTGCCCACAAACACCTTTCAATAAATATGGGTCCTACATTTGCCTACAACAACATGTGGTGTACCTCATCCAGTGCACTAAATGCCCCAACAACTATGTGGTTGAAATGAGAATCACTATGCTCTCAAATGAACTCCCAGAAAATGATAAAAGACAAAAAAAAAAAACACACAGTATCATCTGTGGATGTACACTTTTCATAAAGCAATCACTCTATATCTGACCTTTCAGTCTTCATACTCAAACCTGAACACCACTTTCAAAAGACTATCCAGGGAGCTTAAATTCATTACTCTGCTAAACACTAAAAATCATGGACTGAACAGAGACCCTGATTCATGGCTTTTTACAACAATCTGTAACGCACTAACCCTGTCTTTTTGTCCTATGACTGAAGAGGTGTGAACAGGCCGCTCTACCTTGAACGGTCCCCTACAATGTGTGCTAAGTACTTATATACACTCTGTTTCACCCTGCATTTCGCTGGGATGCTGAGAGTATGTTTTCCAGACCTGAAGAAAAGCTCTGTGTGACTCCAGAGCGTGTCTCTCACCCCAACAGAAGTTGGTCCAATAACACAGATCGCCTCACCCACCTTATCTCTGCAATACCTGTATTCAGAAAATACAGCTTTAAAATAACCGAAATGTAAAGCAGCATATTCACAGCATTTTTAAGTGTGCAGTTACAAAAGATAAAATGTCATATGTATTAATAAAACAGCAGTGGTCATCTCAACCACTTTTCACTAAACTGCAAAAAACACTTCTCAAAACAGTTCTTGCACAAAAGATGGATATAATAGGTCAGGGGAGGTTAAGCCTCCCCAGCACAACTGCTGCTGCCAGATGCCCAGTTGAGGATTTTGGCAGCTTGCATGAGGAAAATTTTTGATTATTATGCCCTATGCAGGTTTCGGGGTGGCAGAAGAGGCAGTATGTGCTACTCAACTTTCCAGGTTCATCAGTAGTCTCCCTGGAGTCCAGGGAGATTACTGATGAACCTGAGAAGTTGAGTAGCAGATACTGCCTCCTCAGCCACCCTAGAACCTACATGGCACATATAAAAGCTCAGATTCTTCAGGAAGAGACAACAGCTTTTCCCGCAGGGCAGCTTCGGGTCTCAGGAGGGGAGGTGCAGTGTGGCTGGGGCGGCTCCAGCCAGCCTGCGTTCCTCCAGCGATGGGTGTGGGAGTGGTGCCGTGGGCAGAAGGGGTAGAGCCAGGGGTCTAGCCTCCATGAAGTGGGCCTCCACCAGCCACTCACAAGTTCTTCCATACCTTCCCTAGATGAAGGCTCAAAAAGAGCAGGCTTTTTTGCTGTTGATTTGTGGTGGGTGGAACAACAAAAAAACAGGATCAGAGGAAGGACTATCCGTTGGTGTACATGCCTTCATCTTCAACAACATGACATACTTTTGCATTGTACTTCTCTCCAATCCATTCAGACCGTTACCTACCCGAATCACTCTGCCTTGTCCAGTTCACACCATTGCAGCCTGAATCGGTTTCTGAACTTGGATCTCAAACTCAGAGGGATGCAGCAATGAGCTCAATATAACAATCCACATGGAACTGTAAAAAAGTTAAGACTCATTTTAATGAGTATATAGAATTTTTTTCCTCACTAATAGTGCCTTATGAAAATGCAATCAAACTGAAAAAAAAATAATTGACAAGTAATTATAGGAAATAAGGCAGTATAGTACCTAAGGGTTTGTCTACACTGCAACACTGTTTATAAAAAACTTTTGTCTTTCATGGGTACTTAAAAAAAAAATCCCCTCCGTGGAAGACAGAAGTTTTGCCAACGCAAGTGAGAATGCAGCTTTGTCGGCAGGACTGCTCTCCTGCCGACAAAGCTACTGCTGCTTATGGGGCTGCAAGTATTTGGCAACAAAAATACCGATAGAGAGGGTTCACTTGCACTGGCTTTTAGTGAAACAGCTGTCGCTAAAAGCTGTGTAGTGTAGATAAGTCCAATTTCTAAACCAATCATTCTTGCTGACTGTTGAATATTAATATGATCCAGCTATTGCTCAAAGGCAAACATGAGCAGAATGCAAAAAACAGAACAGAAACAATAAGAGTGATTAATTTTTTTTAATTCTCATACACCAACCAAAATATTTTGGTTGCAGAGAAGTGTTTGAATTCAAATATAACAAAAACCCATATACACAAAATAGTGTGAGAAAACATATTTTGGTTTCTAGAACACAGTTAATAGGTAAATCAACAAAACTAGAAAACATTTACAAAAATTAAATTTTGGGCCTAAACGAGATGACAGTATCCATTTAAGGAGGTAATCTCTGAGAGCATCGGAGACATATTACAAGATAGAGAATCTGAATGCTGAAAGCACTGTGGTGTGATGTTTCTCCACTGGCCCCTCCTAGCAACTGAGTAGGATAAAGAGTCCACAATTATTTGGCAGACCTGTCAGCTGCCCTTCATTTTAGTTTAACGTAAGGTTTTACAGGAATGTCTGTGGTCACTGATAGAAGGGGGATGGAGTTGCTCTTGAATGGTTTGATCCATTTCTATTTGGAAGTCCTGTTCTGCACAGAGAACTCTCTTGTGAAGAGCTGATGTACATTATGTATGTTCAGAACATACATTTCTATTACATGGTCCTGGCTAGTATACTGGAACAGCAGCAGCTATAACTCCAAGATAGAACATATCCATCACCTTATCTTCATGACATTTACTGAGACCAACTCAAATAATTTTACAAAAAATATATCAAGGAACAGGAGGAGCTGGTGGTGATGGTGGTAGAGTTACTGACACATGGTTTTATCATCCTCTTTCAGAACAGGAAGTTACTCACCTGTGCAGTAAGGGACATTCTTCGAGATGAGTGTCCCTGTGGGTGCTCCACTCCAGGTACTCATGCGCCCCTATGTCTTCGCTTGGAGATTTGCAGAGCAGTACCTGTACGGGCCTCATGAGCTGCTGGTGCCTTAACTATGTGTGCACGACCCTGACTCCTCAGTTCCTTCTCTACTTCGGAGTGGTCTCCATTGTAGAGAGGAGGAGGGTGGGTAGTGGAAAACCCAGAGGGCACTACACAGCTGAGTAACCTCCTCTTCATCGAGAAATGTCCTTGTGGGTGCTCCACTCCAGGTGACTGAAAAGCAGTATCTCTAGGATAGTGGGGACTTCGGATCAGGTAAGAAAGTCATAGACAGCACAGGTCAGACCATTCAAGTGTCAGTCAAGGGTCCCAGAGTAAGGGCATAGTGTTTAGCAAAGGTGTGCTCCGAAGCCCAGGTAGCAGCCTGTCTATGAGGGGAATGTTACGCAAGAATGCAACAGACTGACACAAATCTGGGAGAGCATGTCTTAATAGAAGTTGTAGGACGTATCTTCTTTAGTTGGTAGCATAAACGGATATAGTTTGAGATCCAGCTGAATATTCTCTGGCTGGCTATCGACTTGCCCTTAAACTTTTTTTTATCTCAATCACAGAGTGATTTAAGGGAAGCCCTGAACGGCCTAGTCCTATCCAAATAAAAAAACAATGCTCTGTGCACATCAACTGTGTGCACTGCTGCTTCAAAAGTCCTTGCATGCAGTTTAGGAAAGAAGGCTGGTAGATGGATAGGTTCATTAAGGTGGAAAAACCAATGCACCTCCAGGAGAAATTTGGGATGCATTCGGAGCATGACTTTATCCTAAAAAAAATTTAAAAAAAATTTTAAAAAGTGTGTGGTGGGTCAGCCATGAGATCTCCAAATTCTCCTACGCGTCTGGTGCATATAATTGCCACTAAGAACACAGCTTTCATAGATAGGTGTAGTAGAGAGCAAGATGCTAGCAGTTCAAATGGCTTTTGAGTCAAACATGTGAGGACCAAGTCTAAGTCCCATGGCTGAATGAATGGTCTGATGTCCGGGAACAGGGTCTGGGTGCCTTTAGGGAATCCTTTTGTGATACGGTGGGCAAAGATAGCGGTGTCACTGATCTTCTGGTGAAATGCTGCAATTGCTGCCATGTACCTTATGGAGCTGAAGGAAAGCCCAGATTGTTTGAGCCTCAGAAGGTAGTCCGGTATGACTGGAAGAGGTGCAGAAGTAGGGGCAATTTGCCTGGCAGAACACCATGCCATGAACCTAAACCATTTATGGATATAGGTGGTGAGTGTATATTGCGCCCTGCTGTGTAATAGTACAGTTTGCACCTGCTCAGCGCAGTCGAGTTCTTCATTGGAGAACCACTGAGGAGGCTTGCCTTGAGGTGGAGCATTCCTATGTTTGAGTGGTGTAGATGGCCCCTGCATTGGGACAATAAGTTTGGGGGGGAGGGGAAGAAGATTGGTGGATAAGTGGACATCCATATTAGAAGTGGGTACCAAGGCTGTCTGGGCCATGTAGGGCCCTCGCTGTTCGTATTTTTAATACTATTTTGTATAGGAGTAGTATCGATGGGAATGAGTATAGTAGGTTCCTGCTCCATCTGATCGTAAACACATTTCCCATGAAATGTTTTCCCAGACCAGCTCTGGAGCATTCCTTGCTGGTCATGAACAGGTCCAGTTGTGGATAACCCCAGGTTTTAAAAGATGATGTTGTGTAGGATGGTGTTGTTTATCTCCCATTCGTGGTCAAGAGAGAAGGATCAGCTGAGTTTGTCCACTGTGGTATTTTGTGCACTGGGCAGGTACAAGGTGGAGATATCGATATTGTGTTGGAGGCACCAATTCCAAAGTTCCATAGCCTCGGTGCAAAGTGAACGGGATCAAGCTCTCCCTTGCCGGTTTATATAAAACGTACAAGCAATGTCAGCCACGATCCTGATCTTTTGGTTCTTGATGAGCAAGAGAAAGTGGAGGCAGGTGTTGCAATCCATTGGTGCTCTAAAATAATTTATATGTAGTGAGGTCTCTGTAGGGGACCATAGGCCTTGAGTGGTATGGTGTCCCAGCTGTGCACCCCAACCAATGAGGGATGTGTCTGTAGTAATTATAACTGAAGGGGATTCCTGTAAAAACGGAACCTCAGAGCAGAGGTTGTATGGTCAAGTCCACCATATAAGTGAGTCCTTGATCTTGGTAGGCATGGTGAGAAGTTTGTTTAGTCTGTGTACATTTGGTTGTAGACTGTAGCTAGCCCAACATTTAGGCACCACAAGTACAAGCGTGCGTTCTTGACCACAAAAGCGCATGTGGCCTAGAAACTGTAGGCAATCGTGAGCTGTGACCTGTTCCACAGTTTGGCGAACAGATTCTTTATGATGATGCCAGTTGTGGAGTTGAGGTACGCACCCATGAACTCCAGATGTTGAGTAGCAATTAACGTGGATTTGTTTGCATGCCAAGGCCCTAGAAGCATTTGATGGTCATCTGTGTGGATCAGATGGCTTCCTCACAAGTTTGTGATTTGAGGAGGCAATCATCCAGGTAAAGGAAGATTATTATGCCTTTTCTCCTGAGATGTGCGATAAACACTTCAATCATCTTGGAGAAGATGCAAGGTGCTGTTGAGAGGCCAATGGGTAGAACCCTGTATTGGCAGTGGTTTGTTCCCAGAAACTGTGTGTGGGCAAGGTGTATAGTTACGTGAAAATAAGCATTCCACAGGTCGAGGGCCAAAAACCAATCTCCCTGCTCCAGCACGGGAATAACGTCAAGGTAACCATTTTGAATTTTTGCTTTTTGATGAACTTATTGAATTGCCTGAGGTAGAGAAGGGGTCACCATCCTCCACTTTTTCATCAAAAAACAGTGAGAGTAAAAAACCTCTCCCTGTGCTGATCGGGTACCTGCTCCACTGCTCCTAGTTACAGATGTTGTTATACCTTTTGGTGGAAAAGTAGTGGTGATGGGCTCCCTGAAGAGGGACAAGATGGGGAGGTGGGCGGAGGAGATACAGACAAGAAGGGCATAGTATAGCCCAATCTGATAACCTCTAGGGCCCACCTGTCTGTAGTGATGGCTTGCCAGTTGTCATAAAATAGGAGCAAGCTGTGACCAAGGGCTGAGTAATTAGTGTGAATGCTGGAGTGGATGGGGAGATCTTCTATGTGCTCGACCAAGGCTTCAAATCTGCTTGCTAGGTGGAGGAGGTCGGGACACTGCTGATGATGGAGGATGTCATCACTAAGTCTCTGGCATTGATGCTGTTACTGATCATATCGCCGTTGTTATTGTTGTTGTGTGTATGCTGGGTATTCAGGGCATTGGTAAGACTGATACCTATATTGTCTCCTTCTAGAGGCCAGTGTATGGATGACAAGAGATCTCAGCATAGCCCTGGAATTCTTCATGTGTGCAGCACCTCATTGGTCTTTGCTGAAAATAATTTCTCACCGTCGAAGGGGAGATCCTCCATGTGTTCTGTATCTCACATGGGAAAGAGCTGAACCATGAAGCCTGACACAACGTCTGTCATGGTGGACCTGGCTGCAAAGTCCGCAGTATCAAAGGGCAGCCTAGAGTGCCATGTGGGAAATGATTTGTCCTCCAGAGACCACTGCCATGAATTCCTGTCTCTTCTCTTCTGGATATTGTTAATAAATTCCACAAGTTTCCTGTAGTTTCTACAGTCATATTTGGCTAGGAGGGCAGCATAGTTTGCCACCCTGAATTGCAGTGTGAAGGATGCATAAACCTTGCAGCCAAATAAGTCCATTCTTTTACTGTCTGTCAGAAGGAGTAGGCCGTAAATGCTGCTGCTTATTTCTTTGGTTTGTTGCTTCCACTACCAGTGAGTTTGGTGCTGGATGTGTGAAAAGAAACTGAGCCCTTGGAGGGGACATAGTATTTATGATCTGCTCTCTTGCAGGTCGGGCGTATAGCGGCTGGGGTTTGCCAGATATTCTTGACCAGGTCTATGACAGCTCTGTTGATCGGAAGGAGCAATCTTGGAGGAAGCCAAAGGTTGCAAGAGGTCTGTCATTTCGTGAGTCTGTCACCTCCTCCACAGAGATCTGGAGCTCGCTAGCTACCCTTTTAAATAGGTTTTGAAAGTGGGTGAAATCATCTGCTGCCATTGCTAGCGTTGGTGGCATAATAGCTCACCAGGTGAGGAAGATGAATTATTGTAAAATGGAGAGGTACTAGGTGGCACCTCTTTGTGTGCACCACTGCAGGTTCCTCCTGTACAGTAACTCCTCACTTAACACTGTAGTCATGCTCCTGAAAAATGCTACTTTAAGCAAAACGATGTTAGGCTAATCCAATTTTCGCATAAGAATTAATGTAAATCAAGCGGGGCGGAGGGATTAGGTTCCAGAGAAATTTTTTTCACCAGACAAAAGACATTTTATGTTCACACACATGCACACAGCACAAGTTTTAAACAAACAAGTTAATACTGTACACAGCAATGACGACTGTGAAGCTTGGTTGAGGTGGTGGAGTCAGAGGGTGGGATATTTCCCAGGGAATGCCTTCCTGCTAAATGACCAACTAGCACTCAGCTGAGCCCTCAAGGGTTAACACATCATTAATGTAGTCTCTCACTCTACAAGGCAGCACAAATGGTGGGAGGAGACAACAGATGCATGGCAGTGGTTGCAAACATTCCCGGTGGAAACTGAACATGATGATAAACCCACTCTGTCCCACTGGTGCGCACCACTCCCTCCACTTTCCAAAGTGCTGTGAGGTGCATGTGTGTGTGAGACACAGACACACACCGTGTGTGTGTGTGTGTGTGTGTGTGTGTGTGTGTGAGAGAGAGAGAGAGAGAGAGACACACACACACACACACCCCTCGTCTATGAGATATGCATTGCCCCTTTAAGTACACTGCCTTTTTAAGTAGATCAGCAAGCTGAGACAGCAGCTGTTCCCAGAAAGCTCCCTCCATACCGAGCCCTGTCATGTTCCCCCTGACATCAGCATTCCTCTTTCCCCCACCCCGTGCACAGCAAGCAGGAGGCTCTCAGAAGCAGCTCAGAAGCAGAGGGCAGGAGCAGCATATAGCAGTGTGTGTTAGGGCGCGGGGGGGGGAGGGGGGTGAATATCTGAACTGCCTGGCAATTGATAGCCTGCTGGGCAGCTGCCGCTGCACAGGGAACTTAGCCCTACCAGCCCACCCTCATTCCAAGCTCCCACCAGCTAACTCCAACGGGCTACTCTTCCTGTTAGCAGTGGACAAAGCAGGCAGCTGCCAAACAACATTATAAGAGAGCACTGCACAACTTTAAATGAGCATGTTCTCTAATAGATCAGCGACATAATGAAACAATGTTAAACAGGACGACATTAAGTGAGGAGTTACTGTATGTCCATCACAAAGGTATACCGGTTGAGGAGGAGATTTGGTGGGCTGATTGGGCTGTGTCGACTAGTGTGATGTCTCCTGTAGGACCCCCATGGTTCCAATAATGCCATTGTCTGGGGAAGGGGATGGGCGGTCCCATCCAATGGTGCCCATACCGGGATGGTAAGTCTCTGCCATATGAGGACCTTGATCTTATTGGTCCAGCATTAGTAGGTGTGTTGAGTGGGGAGCAGTGGTGTGGTTAAAAAAAACAAACAAAAAAAAACCCTCTACTTCATCGTCACTAGAAAAGTGAGAAGGGATAATTGTCGGTACGGTGAGACATCAAAACCCAGTAAAGGAGATTCAGGGGTTGGTGAAACAAGCAAATCCCTTTGGTGATGAAACTGCGGTGCCGATGTAGATGGTGCTGATGGGTATTCCACCGAGTGCAGCGATGGGACTGCAGGGTCAGTTGGTGCGACTGGTGTGGCAACATGTGTGTCGGAGGTGGTTGAGGAGTTGGTGCCAAGACTTTCATAGTGGTTGTCTGCAGCACAGACAAGTGTGCCTCAGGTAGCATTGAGTCCTTTGCAGTGCTAGGCAGTGCCATGGTAGAAGAGGCCAGTAACTTCAAGTCATTGGACTCGGCACCAGAGTGGTGTGTATCAGCGGCAGCTGGAGCGTGGACGGCGCCGGAGATGCCCGGAGCATCGTATGTGCTGAGCTGCGGTGCAGTCGGCACGGACGAGACAGACCTGCTCAGGGGTCGTTTGGAGGCAGTCTGGTTCCTGTGAGGTGACAAAAACTGGTCTCTATTTTTGCCAATTTTTTGTCCTTACTGGACTTAAGAGGTCTGTCATGAGGAGGACTCGTCCTGGATCAGATGCGAATCTGAGGGACTTTTCAATCAGAATTAACGTAAGCCTCAGGTCTCTGTCCTTTCGTGCCTTGGCTTCAGCTTGCTACAATGGGCACATTTTGGGGGGACATGGAATTCCCCCAAACAGCAGATGCATTGAGAATGGTCATCAGAAATAGGGATGGTCTCTCTGCATGTAGTCATCTCTTAAAGCCTGGGGAGGCAGGCAAAACTTAAAGTCCCTAACTAACCGGGAGGAACAAATATTTTGGGGGGCTGGGGGGAGAAGAGAACAAAGGGTAGAAGGAAATAGTATACTATTTTAGTCAGATACATTTTAACATAACTATCCAAAAGTGAAAAAAAAAATTTGAGTGGGACCACTGAGCTCCGTCTCAGGCCAGGGATGGTAGAGAAGGACCTGAGGAGTCAGGGCCACGCACACGCTGTTAAGGCACCAGCAGCACATGACGCAGACAGCGTGCATGCGCTGCCCGCACAGGTACTGCTGTACAAATCTCCGAGCGAAGGCACAGGGACGCATCAGCAGCTGGAGTGGAGCACCCACAGGGACAGCTCTCGTAGAAGAGCAAGAAGTCTATTTAGAAAAAAACCCAAAGAAGTCTTGATTCAAATGAGAACAAGATTCTTCATGAAGTACTCCTGGGGGAATTCTGCACCAACAAATAAAAAATTCAGCACATAGTATTTTAAAATTCTGCAAAAAAGTCTGGATATTTTATTTGTCAAAATAGCACTATATAACCATGCCAATTTCATTTATTTTAGTAATTTATTTCATACTACCTGTCAGCAAGTACGTCTGTAACAGTACAGACATAAAAATTCCACCAGGAGCACAGAGTTAGAGAAACTCCTATGACAGCCCAGTTCCAGTTTTTCTGCCACCCGCCCCCGCCCCACCCCCGAGCCCAGCCAAGGAGTTAGACACTTGGAGGGGGAGGAAACAGACTATATATGGCTATGTACACAAGCAAAAGGGGATAATCTTTTCTTAATAGTTACTGAGATGCTACAGCAAGGAGTATCCATCTGTTAAAGGCAGCATCAGATGATGGCTGGATATCCAGCTTTGAGAATTTTGAAGGTGGTCCGATTAGATGACCAGGTGGCTGCTTGACATGCTATCTTTCTGCGCATGAAGCTGCCACAGCTTTGAGGCAATAAGCTCTGATGCTGGAAGATAGGGTCAAACTTTTGGCCTTGTATGCTTCTGAGATACACAAAGCTAGAACTGGGTACGAAACAAAAGCGTACAAGTACCCAGTGTTGGAATATACTCAAATTCCATGCCACAATGTCTCACCAGGCACAGTACGCCAGCTACACAGAAATATTCCATTCAGTTTAGAGCTTATTTTAAAACCATTCCCCTGCACCTTCCCTTCTCGCTGAAAGCTGACAAAGTATTCTGCACCTTTACCTGGGCATTTCTATTAGCTGTTTTAAGAGGTTTTTATCACAGCAGAAAAGCTTGGGTTGTGCACTCCCTTGGCTGCTTTGAAGAAAATATTCATATTCAATTCTCTTTGTCCTCCAATACAGATTCCAGTTCCAGATAATTATAAGTTTCTTCACATTACTTGAGTGTAGTGATTTACATAAATCATGTGAAGACCTACTTTCCTCAAGGCAATTAGCTAAAGAATTCACCAACTTCAATGAATCCCAACTAGATTTATTCTCATTGGACTTAGTTTTAAAAGAAAATAAATGAAAAATAATTGTGATACAGTATCCAATACCGTCCAAAATGTTTTGAGATTTTTGGTTTAGGTGTCAAGGAGTTTTGTTTCCCCTCAAGCATCCCATAAGGGGAGACTGCCTCCTTTCTGAGAATCACCTTGTTCCCTTTACACTACATCATAACTGACTAATCAGAACCAAAATGATGTCTTTAATAAAAAGCAGGGGGCAGGACATGAAAATACCAAAATGTTTGCTAACTTTAACATTTCTTTTTCCTGAAACACTGGACTGGACTACCAACCCTAGACAAATGGGGATAAGAGGTAGCACTATTTCTTGACATCTGAGAACAAAAAAAGAGTTTGACAGTCATTCTCCCTAAGGTAATTTGGAAAATATAGCAGTGGGATTCCAATGCAAGAGTCAACTCCCAAACTTACCTTGGTGAATTGACTGCTATTGGGGGGGGGGGGGGGGGGGGGCTACAATGACTGAGAGGAAATAATGAAGCTACTTTAAGTGGCTCTAAAACAGTGTTTCGCACATGCTGTAGCTGCACTAAAAGTCCCTGGTGGCTGCCTTCTGGGCACCGATTGGGGGCGGGGGAGGAGAAGCAGCAGCAGCACCTTCCCTGGGCCCATCAGCAGAGGTTTGGACCTGCCTCTCTCTAGAACAGTGGTCTCAAAGTCAAATGACCACAAGGGCCACATGAGGACTAGTACATTGGCCCGAGGGCCTCATTACTGACACCTCCCCCACCATCACCCTCGGCCCTGCCCCACTCCACCCCTTCCATGAAGCCCCGCCCCTGCGTCGCCACCATTCCAACTCCACCTCCTCCCTGCCCCCTGGGGGTGCAGGAGGGGTATGGCAGGGGCTCAGGGCAGGGAGTTGGGGTGTGGGGTGCAGGAGGAATGAGAGGTGCAGCAGGGTGTTGGGGCAGGGGGGCAGGGTGCAGAAGGGGTGCGGCGGGGGCTCAGGACATTGGGATGGGGTGCAGGAGGGGTGCGTGGTGTGGCAGTGGATTCAGGGCAGGGAGTCAGGGTGCAGGAGAGGGCTCAGGGAAGGGGACTGGGGTGCAGGAGGGGTGCAGGGCAGGAGGTCGGGTGCAGGGTGCAGCAGGTGGCTCAGGGCAGGGGTGCTGGGTGCAGCAGGGGGGATCAAGACATTGGGCTGAGGAGCAGGAAGGGTTCGAGGGGGCTCTGGTCCGGCACGCACTGGGGGCAGGGCAGGACCCCTGCCTGCCTGCCCCGCCCCTGTGCTGCTCTGGGAAGCGGAACAAATGTGGGGGAAGAGAGGCACAGGGCATGTGTTGCTGTTGCTTCAGTCACCTCCCCCAGCAGCTCCCATTGGCCAGGAATGGGGAACCGTAACCAATGGGAGCGGTTGGAGGTGGTGCCTGAAGCAACATCCACAGACGCCCCTGCGCCTCTCCCCTCCCACATTCTTCCTGCTTCCTGGGGGCAGTGGGGTTTGGGTTTCCAGTGCACACCGGGCAGAGCCGCTCTAGGTAAACGCCGGGGGATGGCAGAGGGGCTGTGAGGAGCTTGTGGGTCGCAGAAAATAACTTTGTGGGCCGCATGCGGCCCATGTGTTTGAGACCCCTGCTCTAGAACCACAAAACACAGAAGAAGCAGGCAGCCAGTGTGAGTTCCCCAGCTTCCTGGGGGCAGTGGGGCTTGGGCTTCCAGCTTCCGCCCTGGCATGGCAGGTGGTATGCTCTATATCCCGGCAATGAGGCCGCAGGCTCTGGCCCCCATTCCCAGCTGCACAGCAGAGGGTGCCAACCCTGCACTCCACCCTTTCACCTCCATCGCTCCTGGTCTCCACTGTGTCCTCTGCCCCCAGGCTCCAGCTTCAGGCTCATCACCATCCCATCACTACTACCCCCCTGCTGCCCGCCCCCGACCTCTCATCCACCTACCTCCCTGCATCTGGTCCCTACTGCCTCACTCAGCCCCCCATCTATCCCACAGGCACCCACTGCCTCACTCAGACCCCCATAACCCCTGGCCCCTGTTGCCTCCCAATCCACCTCCCCATACAGATCTTAATTTCTCCCCTCTGCTTGCCAGGGCTAAGCAAGTATATTGTGAAAAGTGTCATTTGTATGTTTGTTAATACTTTTTACTGCCTCTCAGCTAACTAGCAAGTCTGCTATTATAAAAAGTTATATTAACAAACATACAAATATCACTTTTCACAACACTGACTTGCTAGCTAGTAAGTCTTTTAAAAACCAATCAAAAAAGCAAAAGAAACAATAAAAAAAGACAAGAATATGCAAAGCACTTCATTTGTTTCTGTTCTCTTTAGGTCCAGTAAAGAGTAGAGACAACTGTATGTTAGTTTTTAAGAATATAAAAATGGCCATACTGGGTCAGACCAAAGGTCCATCAAACCAGTGTCCTCTGTTTTGACAGTGGCCAATGCCAGGTGCCCCAGAGAGAATGAACAGAACAGGTTATCAAGTGATCCATTCCCTGTTGCTCATTCCTAGCTTCTGGCAAACAGCGGTTAGAGACACCATCTCTGTCCATCCGGGCTAATAGCCATTGATGAACCTATCCTCCATGAATTTATCTAGTTCTTCTTTGAACCCTATTATAATCTTGGCCTTCACAACATCCTCTGGCAAAGAGCTCCACGGATTGACTGAGCATTGCATGAAAAAATACTTCCTTTTGTTTTAAACCTGATGCCTATTAATTTCATTTGGTGACCCCTAGGTTCTTGTGTTATGAGAAGGAGTCAACAACACTTCCTTATTTACTTTCTCCACAGCAGTCATGATTTTATAGATATCAAATCACATCCCCCCCCCGTAGTCATCTCTTTCCCAAGCTGAAAAGTCCCAGTCCTACTAATCTGTCATCATAAGGAAGCCTAATAATTTTTGTTGCCCTTTTCTGAACCTTTGCAAACTTCAATACGTCATTTCTGAGATCGGGTGACCACATCTGCAAGAAGTATTCAAGATCTGGGCATACCTGATTTATACACAGAGATAATAAGACAGAAAATATCATATTATCACTTTCTTAATGATTCCCAACACTGTTAGCTTTTTTTTGACTGCCACTACACATTGAGTGGATGTTCTCAGAGAACTATCCACAATGACTCCAAGGTCTCCTTTTTTTAGCGGTAACAGCTAAGTTATACCCCCATCGTTTTGTAGGTATAGTTGGGATTATGTTTTCCAATGTGCATTACTTTGCATTTATCAACACTGAATTTCATATGTCATTTTGAAGCCCAGTCCCCCAGTTTTGTGAGATCCCTTTGTAACTCTTTGCAGTCTGCTTTGGACTTAAGTATCTTGAGTACTTTTGTATCAACTGCAAATTTTGCCAGCTCACTCTTTACCCCTTTTTCCAGATTACTGATTAGTATGTTGAACAGAAGGTCTCAATACATATCCTCAGGGGACACCACTATTTACCGCTCTCCATTCTGCAAACTGACCACTTAAAGGGTGAATAAAAATCAATGATTTAAAAAAAAAAAAAAAGATTTTTTGTATTTGAATCTGATTTTTTTTTTTGACAAAATGCTTTGAGGAAAAACAACCTATCTAAGCATAGTTTTAATGAAGCCCTGGACTACACTATAAGGTTAGGTCGAATTTAGCCACCTTAGGTAGATTTTATAAGCAATGTGTCCACACAACCAACCCTGTTCCGTTGGCCTAAAGGGCTCTTAAAATCAACTGCTGTACTCTTCTCTGGCGAGGGGAGTAGCGCTAAAAATCGACCTTGTTCAGTCAAATTTGGGGGTAGTGCAGATGCAATTTGACGGTATTGGCCTTCGGGAGTTATGCCAAGGTGCTCCAATGTGACCGCTCTGGATAGCACTTTCAACTCTGATGCACTAGCCAGCTACACATGAAAAGCCCTGGGAAATTTTGAATTTCATTTCCCATTTGGGAAATGGGCCGAACAGGAGACACTGGATCTGACTGCTGTATGGAGAGAAGAACCTCTGCAGGCAGAACTCTGATAAAAAAGAAGAAAAGCCCATATATATGCCAAAATCACACAGGGCATGGGGGAGACAGGCTACACCTGGGACACACAGCAGTGCCGCATGAAAGTTAAGGAGCTTAGGCATGCCTACCAAAAGACAAAGAAGGCAAACGGTCACTCTGGATCAGAGCCCCATACATGCCGCTTCTATGATTAGCTGCATGGTATTTGGGCAGCGGGAGACCCTACCACTACCCCACCACTATTCGTGGATACCTGTAAGGGGGGAGTCTAATGCAACAGGGAGGAGAAGAAGGAGAAGAATATGCAGCAGACAAGGTGAGAATCCGTTCTCCCCAGCAGCCAGGACTTTTTCATCACCCTGCAGCCAATACCTTCCCAAGGGGGTTCCTGGACTCTGAAGTGGAGAGGCACCTCTGGGAGTGCACATTTGTAACTACCCTACAGGGGTTGTGTTCAATGTTTGAGATGCCCTGAAGAATCAGGATGCTTTCGCGGCCAGTACAGTTATTGGAAAAGTCTGTTAACGTGTCTGGGGATGGAGCAGGAATCATCCAGGGATATCTCTATGAAGCTCTTTTGGCGGTACTCTGAAAGCCTCTGCAGAAGGTTTCTGGAGAGGGCTGCCTTATTTCATCCTCCACGGTAGGACACTTTACCGCGCCAAGCCAGTAGTAAATAGTCAGGAATCATTGCAGCACAAAGCATGACAGTGAATGGTCCTGGGCTTTGGTTGCATACAAGCAACATTTGGTCTATATATATCTTTCTGTGTTAGCCACAGGAAAGTGATATAATTTATGGTTATCTGGTTGAAATAGGGGAATTTTTGTAAGGAAACAGTAAAAGGACCTCATTCACGCTGGGCTGTTTGCACTTGGCTAAAAGGGATCATCCTGGCAAATAGCCACATAGTGGGGTGGGGGGAGAGGTGTGCTGCACATCCAACCCAAAACTGCAGCCCCTCCTTTTAAATAGCAAACAATACTGGTTGGGTTTGCCATGGGAAAGGAGGGTGCTGGAGCTTGAAACCATTCCCACATGTTATGAAGGTGGAAGAAGCCAACCCCATGTACCCTTTGGCTTACCACGGCTGCCTGGAAACCAAATTCCATTGCCCACCCATGTGTGATGTGTCACCATACTGACAGGCGCTCAATATAAAAGCCAAAATGTGACTGTGTACCTAAAGCATATGTGCTGTCTGCTATGAATTGCTTGATTTACTGTGAAAGAGTCTCTCTCGTTCTCAGAAATGTATCTTCTTAAATTCTACTCTCTCTTTTATCCCCCTGCAGGTGCAAATGTTTCTATGTTCCCCCTACCATTGCCATTCCTGAGGTTATTGCAGATTAGAAGGCAAAAAAAAAAAACAACAAAAAAAAAAACACGCACTTGGGATGATATGTTTTCCGAGCTCATGTAGTCCTCCCGCACTGATAGAGCACAGCTGAATGCATGGAGGCATTCAGTGACAGAGACCAGGAAAGCATTAAGTGAGCAGGATGAGAAGAGGCAGGAAGCAATGCTGAGGCTAATGGGGGAGCAAACTGACATGATCACGCATCTGGTGTTGCCTTTTCTGCAGCTCCAAGAGCACAGACCGCCGCTGCATCCACTGTATAACCACTTGACCTCCTCCCCATATCCTCCTCACCCAGATGCCTGAGAACATAGTGGGGAGGCTCCGGGCACCCAGCCACTCTGCTCCAGAGGACGGCCCAAGTGACAGAAGACTGTCATTAAAACAGTGCTTATTGTAGCCACATCACAGATCAAAAATGTGGTCTTGTCCTTCCCTCATCCCCCAGCCCACCCCGGCTACCTTGTCAGATCCCTTTTTTTTTTTAAATTAAGAAAGAAAAGAAAGAAAGAATGAATGGTTTCAAAACAATAGTGACTTTATTTCCTTTGCCAGCTGATTGAAGGGTGGTTGGTTCACAGGGAATTAAAAATCAACAAAGGGGGCAGGTTTGCATCAAGGAGAAACACACACAACTGTCACACCATCGCGTGGCTAATCATGAAACTGGTTTTCAAAGACTCTCTGATGTACAGAGTGCCTAGCTGTGCTCTAATCACACTGGTGTCTGGCTGCTCAAAATCAGCCACCAGACAATTTGCCTCTACCTCCCACCCTGCCATAAACATCTCCCCCTTACTCTCACAGATATTAAGGAGAGCACAACAAGCAGCAATAATAGGAATATTGGTTGCGCTGAGGCTTAACCTAGTCAGCAAACAGCACCAGTGAGCTTTTAAACATCCAAAGGCACATCCTATCACCATTCTGCACTTGCTCAGCCTACAGTTGAACTGCTCCATACTATTCTCCAGGCTGCCTGTGTATGGCTTCATGAGCCATGGAAGCAAGAGGCAGGCTAGGTCCCCAAGGATAACTATTGGCATTTCAACATCCCGAACAGTAATTTTCTGGTCTGGGAAGTAAGTCCCTTCTTACAGCTGCTACAACAGTCCAGAGTTCCTAAAGATGCAAGTGTCATGTACTTTTCCCACCCATCCCACTCTGATGTTGATGAAACGTCCCTTGTGATCCACCAGTGCTTGCAGCACCATAGAGAAGTATCCCTTACGGTTTACATACTGGTTGGCAAGGTGGTCTGGTGCCAAGATGGGGATATGCGTTCTGTCTATCGTCCCGCCACAATTAGGGAACCCCACTGCAGCAAAGCCATCCACTATGACCTGCACATTTCCCAGAGTCATTACCCTTGTTAGCAGAAAGTCAGTGATTGCATTGGCTATTTGGATCACAACAGCCCTCACGGTAGATTTGCCCACTCCAAATTGATTCCGAACTGATCAGTAACAGTCAGATGTTGCAAGCTTCCACAGGTCTATCGCCACTCGCTTCTTAACTGTCAGGGCAGTTCTCATCTTGGTATTCATGCGTTTCAGAGTGGGGGAAAGCAACTTACAAAGTTCCAGGAAAGTAGCCTTATGCATGCGAAAGTTTTGCAGCCACTAGGAATCACCACATACCTGCAACACTATGAGGTCCCACCTGTCTGTGTTTGTTTGCCGGACCCAAAATCGGCATTCCCCTGCAATTATGTCCCAACTGCCACATCTGGTGCTTTCAGAAATGTACGTATCCATGTCCTCCTCACAATCATCCTTGTGCTGGCGACTCCTAGTCAGGTTCTGCACATACTGCAGGGTAATATGCGAGGTGTTGACAATGCTTACAAGAGCAGTGGTGAGCTGAGCGGGCTCCATGCTCGCCGTGCTATGGCATCTGCATGAGTAACCCAGGAAAAAACAGGCGCAAGATGATTGTCTGCTGTTGCTTTCACAGAGGGAGGGGAGACTGATGACACGTACTCAAAACCACCCATGACAGTGTTTTTGCCCTATCAGGCATTGGGAGCTTAACTCAGAATTCCAATGGGCAGCAGAGACCCCACTGTGCACTGCTCCACGAGTCGATACTAGCCACAGTACTGAGGACGTACTCCGCTGACTTAATGGAGCTTAGTGGGGATATACACCATCAACTATGTAAAATTGCTTTCTAAAGATCGACTTCTAGAAAAATAGACCTAATTTCTATATCCCTTAGATATCTTTTGAGCTATAGTGTATCTCATCACGGAATAGGGATTATAAATTCTAATTCTATAGTATGAGAATATATTCATCTAATGTTTAAGAAAAGTTTTGTAAATGAGTTCCAATAGTTCATGGATTAGGAACCCAATCTTATGGGATTCCAGGGGCTTCTGTATAGCTTTTTTTAAGTTAATCTTTCTATCTTCCCAATGGGACTCAGTCCTCAATCTAGAAGATACCATCAGAGATATTTAGTTTTGAAGTTCTCAAACTGTGGATTGGTCTCTCCAGAGATAACATGCTTGTTAACAGCAAAAAATGTTTATAAATAAATTAAACAGAGGTGAGAAATAACAGACCTCAACCCTATTGTCCCTCTGAAAATTTGTGTACAGCGTCAATCCTTTACCTCTCTCTAAAAGTGCTAAGTTTCAAAAAGTTGAATGAATAGAAGATTGTTGGGGGTGAAACAGATCTGGACAAGGAGAAGAAGTCTGGAGATAAATGTGAGAAGGGAGCGAGAGGCAGTAGAAACAAAAGTAACTTTGTTTGAGCAGCATATTCCAGAAGTCTTGAAGTCATTCTGATTGTAGCCTTCATTGATTTGAAATCTACTATACCATTCTCTCACTAGAAAGGAAAACCTATAATGGCAGGAGGCCGTAAAAGAGACCCAGTTTTGGGAATATTTTTATGAAGTTCCTCTATTTGTGGGTAAGACAGGCATGTGTGCAAAATGCAAACAGTACAACAAAGAAATGCAAGATCTGGTTGCCCGAATGAAACATCATGAGAAGAGCTCCTTCTCAGGAGGAAGCTGTGTTGAAGACAATGAAAGGAACATGTCTGAACATGCAAAAATCTTCAGGTTGGTAAACTTTATCTCATATTTCTTTCTAAAGAACTGTCTGTCATGTAGCTGAAGTTGTGTAACTTAGATCAATCCACACCACAGGGTAGACCAGGGCCTAGTCTCTGGGTATGCCTACACTATGGGATTATTCCAATTTTACAGAAACCGGTATTTGGAAACATTATATAAAGTCAAATGCACACGGCCACACTAAGCACATTAATTCAGCGGTGTGCTTTCATGTACCAAGGCTAGAGTCGATTTCTGGAGCGTTGCACTGTGGGTAGCTATCCCATAGTTCCTGCCCATTGGAATTCTGGGTTGAGATCCTAATGCACGATGGAGCAAAAACAGTGTCATGGGTGATTCTGGGTAAATGTCATCAGTCAATCCTCTTTCTGTGAAAGCAACGGCAGACAATCATTTCGCACCCTTTTCCCTGGATTGCCCTGACAGATGCCATAGCACAGCAACCATGGAGCCCGTTTAGCCTTTTTTCACTGTCCAGTATGTCTACTGGATGTTGCTGACAGATGCGGTACTGCAGTGCTACACAGCAGCATTCACTTGCCTTTGCAAGTTAGCAGAGACGGTTACTAGTCCTATTGTACTGTTTGCTGCTCTGGAAATTGGCAA
The DNA here is from genome assembly GCF_003597395.2 of Chelonoidis abingdonii. NCBI lineage: Eukaryota > Metazoa > Chordata > Testudines > Testudinidae > Chelonoidis > Chelonoidis abingdonii. Next base: position 43,442,942 of record NC_133774.1, on the reverse strand, counting down.
TGACGGTTACCAGTCCTATTGTACCGTCTGCTGCTATCATGGTTGCTCCTGGCTGGCCTCTGTGAGGTTGGCTGGGGATGCATGGACAAAAATGGGAAAGACTCCCCAGGTCATTCCCTTCTTTACGTTTTGTCTAAAGGTAGAGTCAGTCCTGCCTAGAATATCAGGTAAGCCTACTAAAGAACCAGAGAGGACAGCCGTTCTGGGTCAGAGCCCCAGACATCCCGCAGAAATGATGAGCTGCATGCCATTCTAGGGGGTGCCCCTGCAACAACCCCCCGTTGCTTCCCTCCTCCCATAGCCCTACTGGGCTACCGTGGCAGTTATCCGCCCATTTGTGTGATGAAGTAATAAAGAATGCATGATTAAGAAACACTGACTTTATTGAGATAAAACGGAGGGGAGGCAGCCTCCAGCTGCTATGATATTCCAGGCAGGACTGAACCTCCAGGAGACAAAGCTTAAAGAAGGGAATGACCGGGAGTCATTTCCATTTCTGCCCAGGTGCCCCCGGTTGACCTCACCGAGGCCAGCCAGAAGCACTCACGGAATGACGACAATGGCTACCAGGCCTATTGCACCATCTGCCATCAGAAAGGGACGGGGAGGGGATGCTGCTGTTCAGCGCTGTAGCACCGCATCTACCAGTAGCATCCAGCAGACATACAGTGACATTGAAAAAAGGCGAGAAACAATTTTTTTCCCTTTTCTTTCATGGGGTGGGGTGGGGGGGAAGAGATTGACAACATATACCCTGAACCACCCACGACAATGTTTTTGACCCTTCAGGCACTGGGAGCTCAGCCAAGAATGTAAATGCTTTTTGGAGACTGCGGGAACTGTGGGATAGCTAGAGTCCTAAGTCCCCTTCTATCCCTCCATGAGCGTCCATTTGATTCTTTGGCTTTTCGTTATGCTTGTCACGCAGCACTGTGTTGAGTCCCTGCTGTGGCCTCTATCATAGCTCTGGAGATTTTTTCAAATGCTTTGGCATTTTGTCTTTTGAAATGGAGTTCTGATAGAACAAATTCATCTCCCCATACAGAGATCAGGTCCACGCTGGAGCTCTTTTTTGATTCTGGGACTGCATGATCACCCACGCTGATCGGTGCTCCACACTGGGCAAACAGGAAATTAAATTCAAAAGTTCGCGGGGCTTTTCCCGTCTACTTGGCCAGTGCATCCGAGTTCAGATTGCAGTCCAGAGCAGTCAAAATGGTGCACTGTGGGATAGCGCCTGGAGGCCAATACCGTCAAATTGCAGCCACACTAATTCTAATCCTAAATGGCAATACCCATTTCAGCACTCGTCGGGGAGAATTACAGATATTGGTATTAAGAGCCCTTTATATCGATATAAAGGGCTTCACTGTGTGGACAGGTGCAGGGTTAACGCGGTTTAACACTGCTAAATTTGATATAAACTTGTTGCGTAGACCAGGCCTCTATCAGGTACAAAGACAGTCTCAGAAAGCAGCTTGAGTATGGTTAAGCAGTAGCAGCGCTTGTCTGGTTCCAACCCTGCCAAACTTACAGCTGCCCACCCAGAGGAATCTGGGATTGCAGCAGGATGACACCCAAGGTCCCTGATGGGGCACTAGCAGAGGCAAGCCACCACAGAGACTTGGACTATATGGCCCATGCCCCAAACTGAAGGGACAGTGGGTAGAAGTAGCCCAGGTCAGTAGACACAGATTCCCCACTGGGAGGTCCCCTACTCTATGGCAGACTTACAAAGAGCCCTGAGCTGGGACCCCTTGGACTGGGAAGGTTTGGGTCCTGTCCCCCTGGCCTTAAAGACAGACACTCCTACCAAGCAGGAGGACCAACAAAACAAAACAAAACAAAAAAAAAAAAGCCAAGCGTTCTAATCACTAGACCACCTGGCCCTCTAAGCCCCCAGTTACAATAAGGTTGTCAGTGCTTCAGAGCCACAAACAAACTGAACTCAATGTATCTGGCTATTTTGTCTCAGTCATCCATATGTGATGCTACTATGCTGTAATTGGATCTGTAGCTAGATCTCTGGCAGCCTTACTTGCAACTAGAAGTAAACTCATTTTCAGAATAGAGCACCAGAGAATCCAAAAGACTGTTGTAGAGAGAACCTCTGCTTTCTTCACAACAGACTATTTCAGACACAAACTGCCACCCATCCGTTCCGGAAGACATAAAAAAGAACCCAGGTCACAGTGTCTGGGAAAACTGCCGCTGTTCAACACAAAAGGAGGCTTCAACAAGAGCAGCTTTATTTGCACCCTAAGAGACAGGAAGATTTCTCTCTTATGAGGATAGGAATTATCACGTTACATCGATTGAAAAATGGAAAGAATCTGAAAGTGAGTGACACTGGAAACATGGAACTTTTGGCTCTGAATGTGTTGTCAGAGCTTTCCTACTAGAGGCAAAAGAGAAAAACAAAACATACATAAACTTCCTTCTCCAGTGGAGAAGGAAGGCATCTCCTTCCAGCATCTTGTGCCAAACACCAAGAAGCTGCTGTTCATTGCTTCAAAAGCTCTCATGAGTACACTCCATTAGCAAAAAACATACAAACATTACTTTCTAATTCAACAACCACATATTAAGGCTCAGACTAGACTGCTTCCAACAGGGAGTAAAATATTGTCATTGCCCAAGCATTAGCTGTCCAACCAATTCAGACCCTCACTGGAATTCGTAGACAATAAGTCTCAAAAGGGCAGAAACTACACTGCACATAGAAGGGCCCACGTTAAGGTTGAAAGGTGAGACTAGAACACATGGAATGTGGTGCCTGGCATGCACAGGTGTGAAGGAGTGAGCATCAGAAGAATCCAAATAGAAGGCAAGTGTGTTACGAGAGAACTGAATTTGACTTAACTGCAGCCATTGTGTGTGTCCAGCCACCAAACCAAATATCACATAGCTAAAAATATTTATTAGGACTCTGACAGGCAAGGCCAAATAGCTGCATGACTGCAGTTGGCTAATCAGAATGGGAGGATGGAACAGAGAGTTAATGCACCATGAGAATGGAAGGGAGTGTGTGAATAAAGTGGTTCTAAAGTGCCTCTGACATACAAGTTTTATTGTTATGACTAGAAATACTTTGCTGATAAGAAGTAACGAGCAATTTACTGAAGCTAGGAGAATTGGTGACACACTAGGGGTTACTATGGTGACCCACTGAGTTATGTGCTATGTTTAAGATAGCAATAAAATATTGAGCAGATTGAGGGAACTTTTCTTTGAAGCAGAGACTGACATCCTCTTCCCAGCAGCTAGATGGAAGGAGGGCCCCCAGAAGCCAAGCTGTTCACTACTAAAAACCATCTCAGACTTTGGGTAACTATGTTTAAGATGCTCTCAACCTATTGCCTTTGCAAATGTGTATGTGCTTGAAACTCAATTAAGAAGGAACTTTGGGTGAAAGAATTCTTGTTGGTATCAATCATTTATCAAAGAGCTGTCCCCCCACTGATTTATTCCTGACACCGCAAGGGCAAAAACAGGTTAAGTTACCACATTTTTGGGTTCTGAAAACCTCAGGTAACAAGTGGAAATGATGCCTTTGGAGGTGAAGTCTGAGGGAAGGTGTACCTGGTACACAGTGAGGAAACCTAAAGGATGTTGTGTTTTTAATTAATATTTTACTGTTAAATGCTCGTTTTCTCCCAAATTATGTTTCTAACAGCAGTTCTGAATATTATTGGAGATTTAGAAACAGAACAAAGGGGAGATGAACTTTAAGGTAAAGCTGAATTTCATTCTTCTTGGCTAAGGAGCATTCCAACCCATCAGCTTGGATTACTGGAGTGCAAGATCGACTGAGAAGGGGAAAAAAAAACAAAAACAAAAACTATAATTGATTCTAAAATGGAGCTCCACTGAAACACCAAGTCAGTCACAGGATTTCTCGATTCAGCTTCCTTTAAAGTGAAAGCTGTCGTTTTGTATATTACTTTTAATATTGAATACAAGGAAGTAGACTGATATTATGTTAAAAGGCGCTTCTTTGGCTACCCAGAGAGCAGCCCTGCGTAGTTTGTTTTCCTGGTTCCCCACAGTCAAAATTACATACAATTTGTTTCTTTTTCACCCCATGAACTTTTAATTCTCAGTTTCCAAACAGAGTAGCACATATCACGGTACAATCAGGAGTAATCTTCCACAGCTTTCTTTCCTCCACAGCTTACCTTTGCTTCCTGCAACAACATTACTACTAATGAAAGTAGGGTTCTACATCCAAAACAGTTTAACCATCTTTTCCTGAATAAAGGACACAATAGAAATGTTTACCACTGAACCACACAGTCAAGTACCTTACCCTCTCTAACCTGCATTGCCACCAAATACTTTATCACTTGGATTACTTTCCAAGACAACAGATCAAAGACACAGAGGGAATACTCCCCTTACTTCTGATTCCTCCCAATTATATATCCTTCCTATTACTAAACCAATTACCTCATTAGCCCAACAACTGTCACTACATGTTAGTAACCCCAACCAGTAACACACAGCTTGCTGCAGCACAGAGAAGAGTGCAGGCTTGGTGGGAATCAATCTCAGTGATAAGGGTACTACAACTTACACTCTGTCACATGTCAGCACACATATTTTAGTACCTCTGACAGCATGCATGCAAGTACAATCTTAGAGTGTGATTTAATGCTGTATTAGGTTACATTAGATTATACAATTTAACATCATTAACATGTCATGAACTGATTTGTGTTAGTCAATCACTATTTTTTTTAAAAATAGACAATGAACAAATGTTCAAAGATTTAGGAAGAAGATATTTATGTGGTTAATCTTGCTCCATGGTCTAGGCCCAGAACATCTAAAGCTCTGAGACAAAGACATCAACAACTACATTCTTCTGGAATAATGGAACTCTCACCACCAACAGCAAAACTCATCTGTGCAGGAGAGATCTTTCTCCAGAGACAGTTAGAGACTGTGGAATGAATGCCAAGAAGTAAGGACCATCACTAAGTGCACCACTTTCTAGTGCAAGGTGATCTTTCTTTGACCTTGCACACTAACAAATACATAGCAACCTATATATTTAAATAAAACAAAAACAAAACCACTACCCAAACAAGACATTCCAGTCTACAAGCTTCTCCTCCTGGGCAGAGCATGAGACACCAGCCACCATGTAATAGGATACTTCATCATACTGCTTAAGAATGGAAGGCGCTTAAACGATATGGTCATGACTGTGGTATATGAGCATATATACACAATAGCATAGATTGCTGAGTACCTAGTGACATGTTCTGACCCACAACTATGTCAGATACCCAGAAAAGGATAAAACATTCAACAGAGTTAAAAACTTATGATTAAGACAGTGATGTGCCAGCAGTTTAGATGTTAATTGCTGTAGTGTGCATTCTACATTCAGACTGTAGAGAGCTATTTACAGGATGTGGTCTTCTTAACTGGAAGACACCCATGCTAACAAAAAGCTGTTCATATTTTTGCAACATACAATAGACTATATGGCCAGAAAACATTTTTTGACTTTTTTGGAGGGGGGAAGAGAGAGAGAGATTTTAAAATCATCATAAAAAAGGACAGAATTTGGGAGAAATACCCCCAAAATGTGTAACTTTAACAACAAAAAGCAAAAACATCTTAAGATAAAACTGCTAAAAATAGTTTGTTATAAAAAGCTTTTCAGGTAGACTTATTTTTTCCTTAAAATTTCTATTAAAGAAGATAACACAGCAAAGATTACATTTTGTGATAGAAATCTCATCTAGACAATATTTTTTAAAAAGGTTAAAAGACGTTTCAGTGACTATATATGCTCAGGAGTCCTTTTGTGGACTCTCAGTTCCCATTTTCTTTTTTTAAGCATCTCTTGCTCCTGTTTTGTAAAACAGGGGAACTGACTAGCTAATTGACTATGCAAGGGAGAAAATTTAACTGACTTTACACAATGTGCTGACAAAAAAACAAAACCACTTAACTGGAAGATTAGTGTTTAAGAAAAAAAAAGTCCTTCTTTGATGCTCCTGTAACAATAGTAGACAAAAAATTGTGATACAGCAGTTCCACCAGAAAAAAAAACAAAAGTCACCACACAGATGCTGTATGGGAATAAATTCCTGACATTTATGGCAGTTTGCAGCCCAACGTCCAGTGTTAAATCCATTTTCTTATATGAAGCCTTCGTAATAAACTATCAGTATGCTGTTTTCTGCAGTGTGGCAGAACTAACGGCAGTTCTGAGTGCAGCCAGCTTCTCTGCCAAATAGGCAGACTTCTCTTCTGAACGCGACTTTTCCAACCCCTGAAGCGTCCCACCTCTTCTAAGCCTCCCATTAGCTGGCCTCCAGTTGGCATTTTAAAGTTAAAAGTATCATGTGCTGACTACAGCTTCCACCTAAAAATTGCTTTAGACATGCCTGATGTGATATCCTTAGAGGGTGCCACACAAGAAGTAATAGGTGGATTGTTTTTCCATGGTATGTTTATCTGCTAGTGCAGACTCTAGGTCAGACTAGCAATGTCCTGGAAAGATGGAGAAAAGGAAAAACAGAAATATCCAGGCTGAAGACACAGTAGAGACTGGGACATAAAAAAAGAATGAACCGTACCAAACCAAATTTACAGTCAGTATTTAGAGACCTAAATCATTTAAAATAAAGCATTAAACTCCAATTATATCAGCTACATAGGATGAGGCTAAGTTGTGAAGGGCTATAAATAAAGACTCAGAGAGAGATTTGATGTGGCCAGACCAATAAACCACAAAGAGGATCTTAGCTGAAATATTTTCAATGGACTTTAAGGGGAATGCTGCAGCAGGTAAGGCCAGAAAGGAAGCAGCTGCACTAGTCCAGACATGAAATGGTGAGGGGTCGGGTGAGAATTTCAGCCGTCTGTATGGAGAGAAAAGGCCAACTCTTGGAGAAGTTGTATAGGGGATAACTTAGGCATTCCTGTTAGTAGTAAAGAGTGCTGGAGGAATCTGAAGTAAAGTTTGGCTCACAGAAGCAGATCAAGAGAGGATACTAGTATGCCTATGGAAAGCAAGCATGTTTGAACAATCATTTTTTCAAGTTAACTAATGCTATGAAGTCCTCTCACTCATGGCTACTAAAATTGAATGGAGAGGCTACATCTTGAACTTCTGATACTTCAAACTGATTCAGCCACTTTAAGTTCAAAACAGGCCACATACCCCTTCTCCCCCTACCCACCCCTGACCTCTTGGCCTATGCAGTTTCTTGAATAAACCTTTGGACCTTCAGTTTGCTCCTGCAAGTTTGAAATGATCACCCCAATGTGGATAAGATATTTTAGGATCTGCATCACACGGGCCCTTTTGAGGGCTCCAAAGGAATGGGGGAAAAACAGAAGGCCCAGCTTCCAGTAGTAACCAAAAAATTTTAGGCATCAATCACAAACTGACAGTATACTTCCTGACCTCAAGTCACACATTTATATACCATGTGTAAATGAGGTTGAGCATGTGTGTGTTTCACTGGGAGATTCACTGGGACAATTACTTTGTCCGCTGCCATGGTGTGGCAGCGGACAAAATGATTCACTATCAATGCAGTCTTCCCCATACAACCAATGAAACTGTTGCATACATATTAGCTATAGACTAAGAGTGGTGATTAGTTGAGCTACCTCTGATATTACTATGGTGTAAGACTCTTGTGACATGACAGATACATGCACTTACTATAGCTGTATACCCAAGTATAATTCACAAAGTCAAAATGGTTGAGAACTTAAAAACTGGATGGTGTGATATGGTGTTCACCTTATGCCAGCCCTGAAAAGATCAAGGAAGCTGAAAAAGGGCCAACTGATGTGATAGGCCACATATGAGGTGCTCAGGATGGAGAAGCAACCCATTTGGAAAATGAAGCTTTCTGAACACAGAGAGCTCTCAAATCATGGTTATAGCTGTTTCCATTGCTTCACGCTGATTCAACGGACATTCTAGGCTTCAGAGTACCACACAGTGTGACTATCCTGAAATCTTATAGTAAAACAGCATGGCATGTATCTATTGCATGACAGGAGTTTTAGACTACTGTAGAGATCAGTGGTAACTCACCCAATCACCACCATTATTGTACAACTGTTTTGCATGCAACAGTCTCCTTGGTTGTATGAGGGAGACTGCATATATGGTGGATTCGATGGCATAAGACCCACAGTTCTTCACAGTCACCCACACAATACCACAACAATCTCAAAAAACACACACTCCCACCCTCAACACCCATTTGCCTACAGCACAAGTCAACACAAATCTCCCAGTGAAACACACACATATGCTCAACCTCATTTACACTTACCACATAAAAACACAAACTTGAGCAGAGAGCCTAAGACATTTCAGTTTCACAGCTACACAAGTTCTATGGTAAAATGACTGACACAAAAAAAAAAAAAAAAAAAAAAAGTTGAAATTACAGCTTCCGAAAACATGGTTTTTCCTGTCAATGTAGGTTTTTAATAGGATCATCTTCTAATTAAGAGGAATCAAAGAATGACTATCCCTTAATTCAAATAAAACTTCACTTTCAAGTATAATGCAAGAATCTTGCCCTGGGGTTGTTTCTCCATTATAATAAAATCCTACTATACCCTGCTTGGGGATATGGTTACTACTTACTGCCTTGATAGCCTGTTAGGAATTGCAGAGTTTGCTGGGCAGAAAAATGTCCTTTTCTGCAAATTCATATTTGTAATAACTAGATTTTTTGGTCTGCGATTTTTGCACTGAAGAAAGAAAAACTGTTTTCCGCTGTACACTGTTAAAGACATTTTAATGGTATCACTGTTAAATACTTATTCTTCATAAATATTTATCTTTGCATCTACCTTGCATATTGATAGATCTACTTCCACGAAAGCATACACAGACATCAAGTTAGTGTTTCCCTCATAAGTGAAATGTAATTCTAGATGGAATACACACTGAGATACAGCTTAGAGATAATCATGGAGGTTTCATCAGCCACCCAAAAAAAAAAAAAAAAAAAAAAGAAAAAAAACAAAACAAACACAGAAGAGGAGACCGCTAGAAGTGTAAGTCATTAAGTACTAGGAAATGAAAATGCTGCTTAACAGGTCCTTCATTTAATGCTATTCTTTAGAATTAGGGGAAAGAAATTGGATTTTATTAACACTAAAACACACAGAATACTCCTCTGTTTTGCATAGTAATGTACCATTTTTATTCTTTCTACACATGTTGCTTCTTCAATTATTTAATATATTTTGGCATCAGAGAAATGTGTTCATAATATTGACACTGCACTGTACAGTACAACCAAGAAACCACTCCTTAAACCATGCAATGATCTGCTGCAGATATTCAAAGTAAGCTGTACTGTTAAAACTGCACCTTTAAATTGATACTTCAAGAAAACCTCTCATCTATTAAGTGGATTTTCCATGTAAATCCACATTACCTGAAGACTATTTTAATTTATCTGCAGTGCATCAGTTTAGTGCAAAATTTTAGGAAAGAAGCAATATTTCAGAAAGTACCAAAGAAGTGATTAGTTAAGTATTTTCTATCGTCAGCGTTTAAGCTAGTGGTTCTTAACTTGGGGAGATGCCCTTTCGGGGGGTGTGAGACATGCCAGGGTTTTTTTAGAAGGAAAATCGAAAACACAAATTAAGCACAGACATGTAAGTACAACTATTAAGTTTCATCAAACCTATGTATTAATTAACATTATACATTTAACAATTACTGTAATATACAAACAAAAATGTATCTAGGTTTAAGGGGTGTGAAAACATATTTTGAGAACCAAAGGGGTGCAGGCTGAAGTAAAGGTTAAAAACCACTTAAACTTTAAGCAATGCTTTGTGCACATATTACAATCTGTCCTCACATGAGGGGGTGGGGAAGAACCCTCAAAATTGAATAAGTTTGAGTTAAGGAAGAGTAGCTGCAGGTACTACAAAACTACAAAGATGTTGCCTGTCAGAGCCCATGCCACATCTTCCCATAAATGTCATATTAATCTCTGTAAATACTAATTCCTGCCACAATTTGGAGTAACAGTTAGAATAGCCAAAAAAAAAAAAAAAAGCCAAGAGCAAGCATTTCCCTGCTTATCTCCCAGATTCGCATGAACATGAAAGAGAACGAGGACAACGTAATAACTACTCCAGAGGCTATCTGGGAATGGAAAGATACAGATTTAAAAAAAAAAAAAAAAAAAAAAAAAAAAAAAAAAAAAAAAAAAAAAGTCCAAGAATTTCTAGCTAAAACTAGGATAATGAAAAAGATTCAATAAAACAAATGATTGGAATTGTGGGTAGGGGACCCATTGCTCAAAACATCTTTAAGTCACACTGCATCTCTAACACAGAATCAATAAGGAGAAACAATCTGGCTAATGGTGGAAAACAGCAAACACTGAACCCAGAACTTATTAATTAAATAGCTTCCCATAAAAGCCTCCGCATTAAATTTGGAGAAAAAGAGCACCAGACACTCAGCCAAGTGGAAGTGTAGACTAGCAGAGACCATCCCCTAAAATGATCCAGATGGTCAAGATGTGGAGGGATAAGAGAAGGGGGAAAAAAAACTGCAGGGTGAGAGAAGGAATGCTATGAGTTCAAATTTAATCAGACATCTACAAACCAGATGCCAATACTAAAAAATGAACCCACCCAAGCAAGATGCAGCAACAACACCCTATCAGGAATCCTGGAGATAAGGGAACACACATATGATTAGGATTTTCACCAGGATACTGTCCTTAGACCTAGACTAGAGGATATTACCACTGCAACCTAAACTATGTAATTCTATCTTATATGTGTTGGCCCCATGACAGACTAGTTTATTCTAGGTAATATAGTTTCAATTTCTTTGTCTCAGTAATTTTCAACATGCCTTCTTAAACGCAAGTTCTTCCTTATCAAAGAAACAGAAGGAAAAAAATGTGTTATTCACGCAAAGTACCTTTTCTCTTAATTTTACGTGAGCACAGTACAAAAACATAAAACTAGAAATGAGACAATCCATCTTACAATGGAAACAAATACATTTCAGCCTTCTTACAGCTTCATAACTGATGCTCAGTTATTAAATACTAAAGTGAAAAGCTCCAGAGTCAAGTGCTAAGGAAAGCACCAAAAGAAAGGTTAATCTTCAACACACAAGGCAGCAACTACAACTTAGAGATTAATTAGAACAGAATTGTTTTCTCTACATTAATTGATACATACCTCCTGGTCTATATGACTAGCTCTTCATAGCAGTTTATGGAGGATTAGACTCTTGTTTGCTTTGAAGGCTGGTTCCAATGTGCCCTCTTCCCATCATTTGCTTGGATAGCCATATAGTGAGTCACCATGTGTTCCAGTATTTGCTTTCCCCATGTTCACTTAGTTTTACTCTCACTAAACCTGCTTAATGTTTATCTACTTATGATCCCTCTCACTCCTGGAGGAAGGGAGGTTAGAAGTGTGGTAGAACATAAGAAAGTAATTATTATTATATCCGATACTGTTGTGTGCAAAACAAAAAGAAGAAAAAATAACTTTGCACACTTCAAGTCAAGAAGAAATATGAAGAGTTATAGAAGTCATTATTTCTGTTGCAATAGGTAGTTTTGGTGTTAGAATAATTTTGTTACAAATATATTCTATGATGGTTTCCAGAGGGCTAGTATTTTTCTCTCCTTAGACAGAGGAGAAAAAGGTATCACTACTTATGGAAATCAACCATTAAGCAGACATGCTGGCTACAACAGAAAAACAGCATGGTAATACAAAAACTTCTTTTGTGAAGAAAACTATAACATGTCCCTTCAAATATTTATTATACATTTAGTTAATGTATCTTAGTCCTGGTTTAAAGGGAAATTCCACTGACTTCCAAAAGGTCATGGGCCAGTTCATCTTCCCCATTTCTACATTAATATTCAGCTTCTATATCTCTGGTTACCACAAACAAATATTTAATATTCAGAGATAAATATTTTTAGTCCACATATATTTTAAGTTTTTCTTTTTTTAAAAAAAAATAAAAAATAAAAAAAACACAAGGCACCTACAATAAGGGTGGGCTATTGTGTGCCTGAAAGTTAATGGTCATTCCTGGATAATCAGTACTTTTTAAGGTCAGTCCACTTATTTAGGAGCCCAAATAGGGATTTTGTAACACACACACTTTTAAAAGTCTGGATCACAATGTTTTCAGTCACAAGCAGCAGAATTTAAATAATATTGGTATGTTTTGTTTTCCTACAACACTGAAATATGTTATTCATTAGGAGAGACAATCTGAAACTGACAATCAATTACCTAGATGCCTCTGCAAACATGAGCACGTCTACTCCTCCTTTTTGCATTTAAGGCTTGGTCTACACTTGGGGGAAGGGGGTGATGTAAGATACGCAACTTCAGCTATGGCAATAGCGTAGCTCAAGTCAATGTATCTTATTTTGACTTACCTCCCGTCCTCATGGTGCAGGATCAACAGCCGTGGCTCCCCCGTCAACTCCGCTACCGCCACTCGCCCTGATGGACTTCCGGGGTCGACAGGAGAGCGTGTGGGGATCGATATATCGCATCTAGATGAGACGCAATATATCGATCCCCGATAGATCGATCGCTACCTGCCAGATCGGCAGGTAGTCTGAAAGTACCCAAAGTAGCAGAGTAGAGGGAGAAAAACAATTACAGGGAAAAGAATTTGCAACAGCCTTCTGTTTCACCCTCACCTGCTCCTTACTGGAAGTGAAAGACACACTGACATGTCTGTACAGAGTTTTAAGATATTTAATGTTACCTAATCTAAGTTTCAGATATCTATCTCCACTACCATTCTTTGTCAGAAATCTACAATTAATCTGTTTCAATTCTATTTCTATAGTACTCTGGCTACCGTTGCTTTTATTCTATTCTGTGCAGGGCTTGTGTAATTTAGCTAGATATCTACTACCAAAAAACAAATGCAAAAATACTCTAGTGAGAAGCCTAACTCCCACTCACCAAAAAAGGGGGAAGAGTGCTGGGATTCCATTCAGGATGCAATTTTGCGCCTTCAACTTTCACAGTCTTTGGGTAGGAAATGCCTAATTAATTTTAAGTCTGCTCCACAATTTCTCAGGGGTCTAGAAAAAGAGAAAGGTACCATAACAGCAGTCAATTGGAGAGAACAAACAACCTGGGGGTGGAGGGTGGATTTGCAGACTCAGAATCAAGCAATAAAGTACATCAATTTAAGGTATGCTCTGTTTCACACAGAACTTCTATTTCTATTTTAAAAATAATTTTGGTTGAAAATCCTCTGCAAAGGAAGCCAGTAGTATCTGCAGGTTCTTGCAGAGTTAAACATTTCATATAAGAGGTCCACTCTCAGCACTGTTGAATCAGATTGGTAAATATCTACTTGTGTGATGAGTCCAACTGAAGCCAGTGTGTAAATAGGTGTTCACTAGTCAGCGTGAAGACTGAACGATCAACCCCATTTTACTTGGTTGTTTTGGAGTTCTCTCTCTGATGTTTGGCCACAGTTTCACATTTCACTACTGAAGTGAAAGAGGAGGGAGGCAAAAGAGTGTTTAACAAACTCACAACATCCCACTATTTCCTTCCACTTTCTCCAGCAATGAGGGCACAATCTTCCACTTACGATCCCATTGCCTCCTCCTGCAATATCACCAGTCCTCATTATTATTCCTTAAATCTACAGTAAGAGAGAAGATAGAGGATTTGGCACAGGATCCCATGAATACCATATTTCTCCTTTCCTGTTTAAGATTAAAGCAGGGAAAATCCTATAGAACAGAAGTGGTGTGCCAAATCTTCATTTATTCACTCTGATTTAAGGTTGTGTGCGCCAGTAATACATTTTAACGGTTTTAGAAGGTCTCTTTCTATAAGTCTATAATGTATAACTAAACTATTGTTGTGTGTAAAGTAAATAAGATTTTTTAAATGTTTAAGCAGCTTTGTTTAAAATTAAATTAAATGGCAGAGCCTCCCAGACCGGTGGCCAAGACCCAGGCAGTGTGAATGCCACTGAAAATCAGTTCACGTGCCGCCTTCGGCACGTGTGCCATAGGTTGCCTACCCCCGCTATAGAACAATATTCCTATTTTACCACATCTCTCCAACAGAGACAGTATGAATTGGATGCATCTCCACAGTTTCACACTGCTACAGAAAATAAATGCAGTAGCACAAATGTTACTTTCCTTAGAAGCAGGAGGAGAATGCAACAAGGTACACACAAATGAGAGGGTGACAAAGACAGACAGGAATGAGGTGATGCTGGCTCAGTGGGCCTATGCCAATGTGTTTCAGTTCACGACAAAGCTGGGACCATTATTCTGGTTGCCGGTAATGTTGCAGCTCAGTTCTTTTGGGACAGATTGAGGAAGGGAAGGATTAGGTAGTTAGCTCTAGAAACTGCAGAGAAGCTATTTAGCTTTTTTAATAGTTCCATTTTTTTAAATGTTCTATTGTTTCAGAATAGATTTTGGTACTATATGCTTATGAACTGAAAAAGTCTGTTAGGAACAATCCTGAGAAAATGTAGGACTTTCTAATTTAAAATAATTCTGAATGCAAGATTCCATGAAAGTTAACCAAAAAAAGTATTCAAAAACTGCCTTTGTTCAATGAATTATGCAAAAAGGTAATGTACTAGAGAAAGAGATAACTGAACAATCCTTTAGCTATTTCTCCTGTATTTACATTTCTGATCTTGTCTATCAGACTCAAAGTTCAGGGTTCTTGGGTCTATGTATTTTTTCCTTTTAAAATTGAAACACTCAACTAGTGACATTTTAAGATTCTGTAACTAGAAAACTTAAGAGATCCACACACAGTGTTTTCAACACATATTCCTTCCTATTAACCTCCTACAGAACAAGTAATTTTTCCCATCACTGTAAAGCAGATTTGGGGGGAGTGGGAGAAAGAAAGACTTCCGAAAAGAATTCTGGGTTTTTTTGTACGTTTGTTGTGAATACTCTACCCAATAAAAAGAATAAATGGAATAGTTGTTTAGGGGAAAAGGAGGTGAACACTAGTCTAAAGCAAGTCCTACTGAGTATGTGTCACTCTCTTTTACTTAAACGACCCTCCTTATATCTAGCTGATGAACCACCATTCCAACAAGTGGATGACTGGATGCTCCACGTCACAGAGATGTATTATACTCAGTGTGAGATGAAAAATTCAAGACAACCCAAAACATGACACCCTGAGTTCTAACAACCTGTATCTATGTAATGGTCATGTAAGAAAAGTTGTGACCAGAAGTATTCAGTTGGGTATATTCTCCTATAAGAATCCTATGCTAAATGGCAGAAGAACATTCTGAACCACCACTGGTTTACTACAAAAACAAAGAGTCCGATGGTTTACTGTGGTTACTCTTACTTCTCTTTGCAACAGCTTATCAGCATCTTTGCTTGTGATCCATTAAGTATCCTGCAGTGATAAAGAGGACAATGCAATTTTTATATCTGCATATTATATCCTGTACTTTGAGCATTTTTCCATGAAAGCCTTAGATTGGTATGCTACCAAACCCACCCTGACTTACTATTAAGAGCCACAGAAGCGCATGAGGTAGTATCTGTTACTGGACCAACTTCTGTCCACTCTGTCTCTCTACCTTCCGGGTACCAACATGCCTACACTAGCACTGCATTTAAGAGCTAGGTATTATTGTTATTAGTTAAAATACAGGCTCTGATCCTGCAAACATTTATGCACATGAGGAATTTTAAGTACATGCATAAGTACTTGCAGGAATCAGAACCATAACTTGCATAGAAGTTTTCAAAAGAAAAGATATGTCTATAATTTCCACTAGTTTAATCATATCAGTTTGGATGTAAATGTTTCCTGAAATTAAGTTCCAAGTTAAAGTTTCCCTCTCATCTTCTGGGTAATTTAAATGAGTGGTCGTTTCTATTTTACTGCAATCTGCTACATAAAGGAGGAAAGCTACTGCTTAGAACAGGGATGGGCAAACTTTTTGGCCCAAGGACCACATGCAGGTGCGGAAATTGCATGCGGGGCCATGCATTTAGGGCTGTGGGGTGTATGAGGATACTCAGGGCAGGGGGTAAAGGTGCAGAAGGGGTGCGGGGTGTGGCTGGGGGCTCAGAGCAGGGGGTTGGGGTACAAGAGGGGTTGAGGTCCAGGGTGAAGGAAGGGTACGGGCTCCATCCCAGCACCACTGACCTTGAGCAGTTCCAAGGTGGCAGCGGGACTAAGGCAGACTCTCTGCCTGCCCTGGCCCCGTGCCGCTCCTGGAAGTGGCCGGCACCACGTCCCTGCAGCCCGGGGGGGGAGGGCGGGGGCAGAGGGCTGGATGTGCTGCCCTTGCCTGTGAGAGCCTCCCCTGAAGCTCCCATTGGCCACCTACCCTGAAGCTGTTCCTGGCCAATGGGAGCTGCAGGGGACGGTACCTGCAGGTGAGGAAAACACGCAGAGCCCCCTGAGGGCCGCATGAACCTGGTGCCAGCCATCCCGGGAGCAGTGTGGTGCCAGGGCAGAAAGGGAGCCTGCCTTAGCCCCGCGGTGCCATGGGGCTCATAGTTTGCCCACCCCCAGCTTAGAAGGTATAAACTCCACAAGGATTCTCAGTCCTGGGTCTCAGAAGACAACCCAAACTCTAGCTTCTACATTTTTCTACACTAGAACTTCTCTGGGTTCCAGACAGCAACCCTCACAATTCTTATCTTCAATCAGGCTTCCCTCCCCAAATATCTGGATTGGCCTAAACAATTGAAGGATGGGGGCAGGAAAGCAGTATGCACCCCAAGAAGCACAAATAGTTGCTTTGCTAACACTTGTAAGACAAGAAGCACCAGTGCTAAAACTGAACAATTTGCTGAGAGTCTGCTCCTGGTATATAGGCACTGAACTTGGCATAAAGCATGTTCTAATTGCAATGAGAGTTCCTAGCACTCCCCAATCAGAGTTAACCCTTCAAAGCAACCTCATAGTGTATCAGGAACAATTTAGCTCGATCACTGGTCACACATTATGTCTTCTGAATCATTTTCATTCCTTGCACAAGAACATAAATTCCTGGGGAATTCCATAAATCTTTTTGTGAAACTTCCTGAAGTTGTGGGGTTTGACAGCAACACATCAGAGACCCAGTGGCTCTCTTGATACTTCCTACCTTAGCTTCTTCCAACAAGGCTCCATCTCAGAGGTCTGCTCCCATTAACTTAGTGGGAACTGAGGTCTTTTCACTGACTTAATGGGCACTGGACCAGATGCCAAGAAAGGTAAGCAGAAGCTCAGTACTATCCATTTGAAGTGCCAAGGTTAAGCCAAATGCTTTGCCAAAATGGAAACAACGTAAAATACTTCGATAGTAAGGCTATCCCTCCAGGTCTATAAGGGAAGCTAGATTTGTACCAACCCAAAGTTCAAGCAATTAACTGTCTTTCTTGGTCAACTCTGGCTATTTTTCCCAAGGATAAGCCCTATAAGCAACTCCGAGCAGCCTCAGGAGAATCCCCGAGGTGCTTCAAAGAGGGTTTAGAGGCATTCCCCATGTTGTCCCAATAGTTAGAGCGACAGCAGTTGCCAAAGCTGACACTGAAGCAAATGACACAATGTGTGTTAGTCTGTTACAGATGTTATTTTGCTGTATGGACATGACCTGAAGCAATTGAGCAGTCTGCTTCCCTTCTGAGGGGCTAAGAAACTAACAACTTCCTGAAATCAATGATACAACAAGCAGATGCGAGAGCACCATGGGTAAGCATCAAAGCACCACAAAACTACTTAACTGCTGAAATATGCACCCAAAAGGCCAAGGACACACTAAGGTGATGAAAAAAAATAGGTGCTAAAAACATTACTGGAAAGGTGGGACAAAGCACTGCAATAAGGCACCCAACAATTTTAATAAAATTTTCCCTTGCTAGAATGTGTGGCACAGTAAAGGGTATCAGAGAATGCCAGAGCAGAGATTAGAGAGACACAGCTCCTGCAGAAAGCTCCAACACTGACTGTGGCCAAGAAAGAACTGATTGAAAGGTTCCAGAGGCAGGCAGACAGATCAACAGAAAGGCTGACTCTTGTGCCATTCCTCCATGGCTATCTGTAGGGATAAAAAAAAGTCAAGAGCTTAGAGTATAACCTGTTTCACACTGGAGAGCTAATCCTCAAGAGCATGAATTCTGGTGATGACCTCTTCAAATGAGGACAAATAACTGATTTGGGAGGGATAATATTAGAGGAATTTTTAATTTTAATGACTTGCAATGTTTAGTGAGATTACAACCACTTCAATTACTAAACTAATGCTAGCGCGCAGTGTATGAGCGTACAAAGTTCACCTAACAGTCTGCAGAAAGACTAATATAGCTTGACTGTCTGCTTCAAACAGGTAATTTGACCTAAAATAAAATAGGGAGAGTACACACACTCAGTAGAGATGTTTTTAATGTATTTCCTTTCTGGAGGTTTCTAGCGATTAAATTCCACTTGTGCTGCCTACAACCACTTCCTATGGTGCTGTCTGGCATTCCAGAATAACCAAAGCACATAGCACTCAGGACACATTTCCTCTTTCACCCCTGGCAAACAGGTATGATAGGGGCTACAAGATGTGGTGGCATAGCTCTATTATGTTGGCTCTGCACCAAAGGGAATATTCCATGCTGGAGGAAGTTCTGGGATGGGGGGGGGGAAAAGGAAGTCCATTTAAGATCACCGCCCAGACTCAGCACTTGCTTTACAACAGTCGCTTTTACTTTCTACTATTACAAGACGCACCTAAGAAAACTGAATGGAATTAGAGAATACATTTTTATTCCCCCATCCCCATGTTTCCTTTGTGCATTTGACATAACTGTGTACAGCCAATATTGCTGTTCCCCCTACTCACAAGAGTCTGTCATACAACATCAGGGAATATGTAAGTGTGGTTATAAAACCACAAAACTAGATAAGAAAGTAAGGGTAGGGGTTGTACCCTATTTTTCTTTTAAATTGATAGATGGGATTTCTAACTTTTTAAATACAGATTATTCCAAAACAAACAAACAGCTTTCTCCCTCAAAAACTGAATTGCTTTTGTAGGCCTACACTTACAAGGGAAGCTGTTTGCAAAAAAGACAAAACAAGATTATGGCTAATGACAGAATCATATGAATGTAGGAAATAAGGCTGTCAATTAATCGCTGTTAACTCAACCTATTAACTCAAAACAAATTAACTCAATTAAAAACATTGTGATTAATCAATTTTATTCAGACTGTTAAACAGAATATCAACTGAAGTTTATTAGAAATGGTTTTGGACATTTTTCTACATTTTCAAATATACTGATTTCAATTATAACACAGAATACAAAGTATATAACTAAACTCGAAAATAAAAAACAGTGTAAAACTTCAGAGCCTACAAGTCCATGCAGTCCTACTTCTTGTTCAGCCAACCGCTAAGACAAGCATGTTTGTTTACATTTACAGGATATAATGCTGCCCACTTCTTATTTACACTATCATCAGAAAGTGAGAACACGTGTTCTCATCGCACTTTTGTACCAACATTACAAGATATTTACGTGTCAGACATAAACATTCATATGCCTCTTCATGCTTCAACCATCATTCCAGAGGACACGCTTTCGTGCTGATGAAGGGTCAAGATGCCACCAACAGAAAATTATTTTTCTTTTTTGGTGGTTCGGGTTCTACAGTTTCCGCATCAGAGTGTTGCTTTTTTAAGACATCTGAAAGCACATTCCACACCACACCTGAGTGGACTTGTAATCTCTAAAGTTCTGCATTGTTTTATTTTTGAGTTTAGTTATGTAAAAAAAAAAAAAAAATTCTACATTTGTAAGTTGCACTTTCATGACAAAGCGATTTCAGTACAGTACTTGGATAGGCAAATTGCAAAATACTCTCTTTTGGTTTTTTTACAGAGCAAATATTTATAATCAAAAATATAAAGTGAGCACTGCACACTTTGTATTCTGTGTTGTAACTGAAATCAATATATTTGAAAATGTACAAAAACTCCCAAAATACTTAAATAAATGGTATTCTATTATTTACAGTGCAATTAAAACTGTGATTAAAAAAAATCAACCACCTGACAGCCCTAGCTGGAAGAGTCCTCAAGAGATCATTTAGTCCAGCACCCTACACTAAGGCAGGATCAAGGATACCTAGACTATCCCCAACAGGTTAGACAAAGCCTCCACCGATGAGGATTTTATAACCTGCCTTGGAAGCCAAATCCAGTATTTAACAACCCTTCCAGTTAGAAAGTTTTTCCTGACACTTAACCTAAATCTCTCTTGCTGCAGATTAAGCAGTCCTACCTTCAGTAGGCACAAGAGAGCAATTGATCATCATCCTCTTTATAACAGTATTTAACATATCTGAAGACTTATGAGGTCCCCCAACAGCCTTCTTTACTCACCACTAAACATGCCCAGTTTTGTTTTTTTTAAACCCTTCCTCGTAAGTCAATTTTTCTAAAAAAAATTGCTGCTCTCTTCTGGTCTCCCTCTAGTCTGAGCACATCATTCTGAAGTGTGGCACACAGAACTGGCCACGGTACTCCAACTAAGTCTCACCAGTGCTGAATAGAGCAGGACTACTACTTCCCGTGTCTTCCAGACAAGACTCTTGTTAATACACCACAGAATACCAACCGCCTTTTTAGCTACTGCTTTACATTGTTGGCTCATATTCAATTTATGATCCACTATAACCACCATATTCTTTTCTACAGTACTACTGCCTGGTCAGTTATTCCCCATTCTGCAGTTGTGCATTTTTCCTTCCTAAGCACAGTATCTGCAACCTGTCTACTGAATGTCACCTAGTTTGAATTCAGACCAAAACAACCTTGGAAAATTTTGAATTCTAATCCTGCCCTCCAAACTGCTTTCAACCCCTGCCAGCTTGGTATCATCCAAAAATTTATGAACACACTCTCCACTCCATTATCCAAGTAATTAATGAAAACATTGAACAGTATCAGACCCAGAACTGACTCCTGCAGGATCACATTAGGATATGCCCTTTCAGTTTGATGTTGAACCATTGCTAATCACTGCTTCAGCATAGTCTTTCAACCAGCTGTGCACCCACATTATAAGTAATTTAATCTAGATCACATTTTCCTAGTTTGCTTATTTGAGAACCAGTTACAATGCTAATGTCCTCCAACATAATTGAAGTACGGCTCTGTTAGAGTTAAAACAAAGTTTGGTTCCATTTAGACCTCTCTCAATTGTACAAAGCCTTGGATATAGCCTATATCTGCAAAATGCAAACACCAACTCAGTGCTGAAATATCATTCCTCTGCATTACCTCCAGAAAAAATTAAAACCATACAAGAAATTAAATCAAGAGCAACAGTACTAACACCAGCTACACTAAAAGCTCAAGGATTGCAAGACAAACATTTTACATTGTTGAATAGTAGGTAACTGCTACGCAAAAACACTGCACAGAGATAAAATTTATCCCAAAAAATACTACAAAATAACAATTAAGAATCATTTAGAATACATTTTATAAATAAAACAATGAATACTCTGCTTGTGTTTGAATATTTACATTCTATTGTGACAAGTATCATCATAACTTGTTGATGTTTTTGCACAGTTAAAACAGTTGAATTGCTGAACATTACTTCATCTGAAACCCTGTGTTTATAGCAATTTCCACACAGAGCATATTTTTATCAAACACGTCACCTGTAAGCACCTGTATTAGCTGCCCATACCAACAGTAGTATGCTCTCATGGGAATGAGCTATTTCCAGGTCAATTAGAAAAGTTTTCCCTCCCAAAACTGTCAAACCTTCCTTTAAAAGTATTAATTTATTCCAGATGGGAAACTCACTAAAGATCCTACGCTTGATATTCTCATAAATGTTCATATTCTCAAAAAAGCAACAAGAGACTGATAAGCAACCCTAAAAACAATAGAAGCATGTCCATCACACTGAATAGAGGGAACTTTTCTCTTCTGAAATATTTCACTTTCAGAAGGAAGAAGGTAAACTAATAATGGTATAAAGTTGTAAAGGTGAGAAAAATTCATTTACATTAAACTGAGTGGAAGTAATCATATCAAACTTCCCCTAACATGCTAAAAAAGTATTAACTATATTCTAACCCCATGGGAAAAAGTTCAATATTGCCATTTACCTTAAAGCCATACACTATACATTAATGCCATTAAAGAAAAAAAAACGAACAAAAAAAACACACATTTACTTTCGCACACCACCACATTTTATGAACGCTTGGATAAAAAGTGCTAACAGCTCTTCATCCCTAAAAGTCCCTAAATCAACTCTATTTGAACTTGATCTGCTATTAGACAGTATTTGTACATATCTACTTAAGTATCTACACCTATGAATAATGCCTTTCTTGTGGCTATTCTGCTACCCACAAGTGGATTTTGTACACCACTATAAATTGTATTTTTGATATTTTCATTTTAAGTAGCCATGTTATAAGACAATATTTGCTTGTACATATTTAACTCAACTGAGGTGGGGAGAAAGTGTTATGTTAAGTCTTATGTTCTTAAAGTGGCAGTAGCACACCAACTTAAAAGATTTCAGTAAGATACCACACACATTTTTTAAGACACTGATTGAAATAGCAGCAGTTAGCACAGGGGTCGGCAACCTTTCAGAAGTGGTGTGCCAAGTCTTCATTTATTCATTCTAATTTAAGGTTTTCCGTGCCAGTAATACATTTTAACGTTTTTAGAAGGACTTTTTGTAGAAGTCTATAATATATAACTAAACTATCATTGTATGTAAAGTAAATAAGATTTTTAAAATGTTTAAGGAGATTCATTTAAAATTAAAATACAAAGACCTCTAGAGTGGTGGCCAGGACTCTGGCAGCATGAGTGCCACTGAAAATCAGCTCATGTGCCACACGTGCCACAGGCTGCCTACCTCTGAGTTAGCATATATACATAGCCACACAACCCACCTACTAGCAGGTATAACATTTTATAAAATGAATTGATCACAAATGACAATTTGAAGATTTGACTACCCTGCAATTTTTTTAGTCTCAAAAACTGATGGCTGCAAAAAAGAATAAAATTCACTAATTAATACTAAACTATGTTAATTAAATTAATGTCATTCTGTGTCAACCACTAGCTGTAAGTTGCAACTAAGTGCACTTTCATCATTTAAGAAGGGCCTTGTAGCTGCCATAATGAGAAACCTGTAGTTTAAAAAGTTGCAGCCCCAAATACAAGGATCTTTTCTTCTACATGACTGAAAAATACCTAGTGCATCATCAGAAAAACAAAAGGTCTGAAAAGAAACAAAAAATTGCATCCATTAGGAATACAACGGTTTACAACTAAATTTGTCATGCGTTACAACATTTTTTCCCCCTGTAGAACCTAGTCATTATTGGGAATGAATCACTGCTTTGGAAAGTGATCGTTCTTTGTAAAAGGATTACTCTGTTTAGACTTCATTGCTTTACTGCCAAGCATAAACCATATAAGGAAGATGTAGTTCAACGTCATCTATTTTGTTTAGTTCTTTCAGATGCCCAAGAATAACCTTTTCTGTTGCCTGTGAAGTCTATAAATTGTAAACCCAATCACTAGTACTTTATCACTTGAAAAAGCTATTTTGTATCAACACAAATTTGTCATTTTTTCCACTAAAGACTATCATTACTAAACCAATTTGTGCTAGATAAATAATTGTTTCATATACACACAAAACTGCCTACTGTTATTTATCTGATCTGGGACATTAGATATTTTACTTTCTTGAAAAACAGACAACTACATATACATCAAGTATAAAAGGTTCACACAAAGGTGAACTTATTTGACCGTCAGGTGCACATGCTTCTCAGACATGACAGTTCCATATTTCTGTATCAGACTGATCAGACACCATATCCAATCAGCATAACTGAAAACATACCACCATCTAATCTGTTATACAAGGACCAGAATTTAGACTGTCTTCTACCAAGGGGAACACAAACCCGTCCCAAGCTATGACCTTTAATGCATTATTTGGAAGATATACAATACTTGAATGATTTTCTACATAAATGCGGGGGGGGGGGGTCTCTCTCAGCACAGGTACTTTTGGAACCTCAATCTAATCAACCTCTGGAAATTGCCTCTTTGAAGCATCTTAAACCAAGTTGTGATACAGCACACAGAAACTTTGTTAAATATGTTTTTTGTTCAGTGTAGTTAGTCAAGACGCAAAGTAACTTGTAGTACTCACAATTATGCAATACTGCAAACATCTTGTTAAGGATACCACATTGAATTGAGCTTGTGTATTTTCTTACCTCTGCAACACATTTTGATGAGAAAAGTCTTATCTAAAGCAATAAAAGCTAAATTTTAGTCACCAATTTAACCAAATTTATACCATATGATTTTTTAGAATCAGTCCTTACAGTAAGATTAAAGTATGCTATTTTTCATTCCTTTCTTCTACATATATGTTATCAGGATAAACTTCTACATCTTCCAAATTTAGGGCATATTTCTTATATATTAAAAAAAATCAATTTCTATTGTAAGGAGAGGTATTATACCAAGTGTTAGTTATCCTGCCCCAGATATTAAGATAAAATTAACCAAACTAACTCCTCTCCAATTAAATAGGTAGCCAAACTCTTCATCTTGAAGAGCAAAAGTAATGCAACCTTATTTACAAAAGGTTAAGTACACAATTTTTTTTAATTTTTATTTTTTTATTTTTTTTACAAATAAAGACCAATAGTTCTTTTTAAAGGGTTCACATATCAGATGGCCAGAGGAAAGGAACCAACACTCCTGAAGGAGAAAGAAAAAATAGTAAATATAGTGATCTCCAAAACCTCTGGACTTCTTTCAAGTAAGAAAAGAAAGAGTAGCACCCTTTGGAAGTACTTATTTGCAGAGAAGGGAACTAAGCTGCCAGACTTAGTAACTGTTTCTGAAGAGAACGATTTAAAAAAAAAAAAAAAAAAAAAGGCACAAACGCATAACCAGGCAGTTTCACTTCAATACCTCATCCTGCTAAACAAAGGAACTTCTGTGTCTGAGGAGCTTAAAAACTTTCGATCTCATCAGATTCTTGTCGCAACCTCCATGGAAATAACGATCCCACTCACAGAAAGAGCATTGGAAGAGACAAAAGGAGACTCGGGCTTATTTCAGTCAGACAACACAGCCCACCGAGAAAAATAAAGGCCAAAAACAGGATATCAGAATGAAACGCCAGCTCCTTCCTTTCCCCTCCCCTCGGCGCAAGGCTTCTTCACCAAACCTCCTCCGCACCGCTTACCTTTGATCGCGGCTGTCTCGAGAAGCTTCACCCCACGCCAGCGGGGCTCCTTTCTACCCCAAGGAGAATTTTAAATCCAACCAAGTTTTCTTCCCGTGGGCTGAGCGGATGTAGCCGCGTTCGGCCGGGAGGCAGGGCTGAGCAGGGAGGGGAAGCAGCGCCGGCTTCTCGGCACCCCCGATCCCGCTTTCAGTGGCTGGCCGATCCCAAGCGAGTCACATTCCCCCGGCCACGGCGCTGAAGAGTCACTTCCTGCCCCAGGCACAGCCACAGACGGCGAGTCCGCAGCGCCCACCCAGCAGCCCCCCGCCCCCGGCTCGCTCCGCCACCGCCACCGCCACCACCCCCTGCCGCCTGGCCCAGACTGCCTCCTCCCTGCTCTAGGCCAACTCCGCGCGCCGAACCCGCCCCACCCGCTTTATTGTCCTATAGCGACTGCCGCATGCAGCCCGGCCCCGCCCGCCTCGCGCCGCCAACCGCCGCCAGGGGCGCGAGGCGAAGAACGAAAAGTTCCTTTCTCACCTGCCCCTTCCTCTCCCCGCTCCCCACGCCCGGGCGGACGCAGGGGAAGCCGCGAGTAGCCGAGCCACCTCCCGCCCACGCCGCAACCAGGGGCGCCCGCGATACACGAGGCGGCAGCACTGCCACCCAGCCAAGGGGAGACTCCGCAGCGCCGCGGGGAGGGAAGGGCGGACGCGCCGCTCTCACACTCCCTCCCCCTGGCCGCTAGGGGAGAACGCGGCTGCCTCACCCCAGAACCAAACGAGTCTGAGGCTGAGGGCGAGCGGCGGCGGGTCACAGCCAATCCGGAGCCACAGCCTCGAGAGGGGCGGCCATCCCCAACCAATCACTGCGCACCGCGAGCGAGGCCTCAGCAAGTTGCGTTGCGTGAAACAGGGAAGTGGGAGAGCGAGGAACGCCCGAGGAAGCGGCAGCACCGGAGCGAAAGGGCAGGACAGAGTGGAGGTGGAGGGAAAGGGAAATAAAGTAGCTGAGAAAAGACTTGACCTAAATCAGTGTAATCTTCGCGTTTTTCTCGTTTAGCCTTTAGCGCGCTGCAGGTCTCTGTGTATAAAAAAAGCAACTGCTCTTAGTTGTTCGTGCCCTTTTTCTTCCTCGTTAAGCAATCGCCACGTGGTTTCGCTGTCTGTTTTTTCTAGGGTAAAGGTGTAACTATTTTATTCTGCTTCTTTTTGGCAGAGTTAATGCAAGGAAGGGTGTGGCGGCTCATTTTTTTAAGGCAAGGTATCAGTTGTTTAAACAAACTCAATCTGGATTCTGCAATGACCGCTGTTTCCTTAGGTGTAAGTAGCTCAGTATAATTTATTAATTGCACATTTTACAGTCAGTCCTGTGCTAGGCTTTTGTTCTCTTGCATTCATAACCATCTTGTCAGTTATCACTCCAATGTACCTTTCACCTCCAGTATTTCTATGGGGGAATAAGGCGAAAAGGGCACAGTCCCACCTGGGGAGTTTGCAAAAGATAAAAAAAAAAAAATGTTCGTGTGTTCTATTAAACGACTTAAATGCTAATAATAGTACCAAGTTATAGCTGGGATGTTGCACACAAAACTAGGAAATTCAGAGTAGTATTTCCCACTGAAACATTTGATCCCTTTCTACATAAGTAGTATTTTACTGAATGTGCTATTAACTTTGTTTCATAACATGTAAGTGTATGTGAAATGTGGCTAGCAGATTTGTTGTGTGTCACATGATTTATTCATCTGTGCATGTTAAATCTCAACAATATCTGGTAGTAACTGTTCTTGTATTTTGTATCCTTAGTTGTTTTCAAATGTTTCAGTGAATTTGTTGCTTATGTAAAATGCCAGATTGACAATTCTGGAGTCTGAAGTTCTGCTAAACCACAGGACAGACAGCACTAGTAACAGCAGGGAAGAGTTTCACATGCTGGTCACCTTATGTTCCTTAATCATGTTCTGAAGGGACCACTTCTAAGGATGACATTTTCATTCCCATTTAATCCTTGGCCACTCCAGTGGGACTGTAAGCAAATGTGCCAGTAGGAATGGTGATTCTGTATATTAATATGTGCCCATTAAGAACTGGACTAAACCCAAACTCTTTATGTAGGGTACTGAACAGCCATCAGCTAATAATGACTGGTCACTAACAGCCTACACCTGATTTCAGCACACATATCTACACAACTAAAGACATATGTTGGTATAACTATGTTGCTCAGGTGTGTGGGGAAAATCATGTGGATCGGGGTGCGGATATAGACATATCGCAGGGGTGGTTTAACTACACCGATGGGAGAAGCTACTCCATCAGCATAGTAGCATCTTCACTAAAGTGCTACAGCTGCACTTCTGTAGCACTAGACATGAAGACAAGCCCCTAGAAGTGAAAAGTTCTATGTACTATTGCCATTTCCCTGAGATTGATCATTAGATCAATTACCACTCCAGTTCAAGAGCATTACTGTTACCATTCAGTTCACTGACAGGTTTTGGGTGAGAGTAGTTTAGTTGAAAATTAAGTGCCAATCATATTTAAATAAATGCACATAAGTTTGAATATGCCTTCAACTGTTTATTTGAGTATTTTCATATATGAGAATTAAATATGTTTCTGTCATGTTCAATTATCCAAATATAAAAACTCATACACTTTTATTAGAACAATAATGCATTAGGCTACTTTCACTCACTTATTGCTCCTATATTTTTCTTAGATAATCCCCCCCTTCTCAGTTTAATAAAGCACACATACCTAACTGAGAACAACTATGTCAAATTTTAAACTTTTAAATAAAAGCTTTGGAACCATCAGAGGCGGAAGAGGTCTTACATATTTTTCCAAACCATGAAACCACTATCATTTTCTCATGCTCATATAAGTCATTTTCTTCAAAACAACTCACCTTTTGGCTAGAATCAAGTATGACAAACTTCAGCCCCCAAAGTTAAAAATAGAGACTGAGTCGAAGTACCTCTTAACTCATGAGCAAAGTGTCACTTCAGTAGTACATCTCTACCTCAATATAACGTGACCTGATATAACACAAATTCAGATATAAAGCGGTAAAGCAGTGCTCCGGGGGGGGGGCAAGGCTGCACATTCTGGTGGATCAAAGCAAGTTGGATATAATGCAGTTTCACCTATAATGCCGTAAGACTTTTTGGCTCCCAAGGACAGTGTTATATCGGGATAGAGATGTATGTGTAGACAAGTTTCTCATCCCATGTGAACTGTTAAGAGTTCCTACCCAGTATCCAGCAATGTATCTTTATCTTAAATAATGTTATCACTAGATGGTAATTTCCCAGTGATGTCCTCCTCTTTCAGGCACTTGCCTTATGCATGAGATCACTATACCCTTTGTTTAGTGCAGATTACTTTTTAGCAATGTTTGTTGTGAATTGCCTAATGAATCTACTAATGCAGCTAGAATAATAGATGGGTGTGGGAAATTCCCTGGGGCTGTTGTTCCCATGCAACATCTAATATAGTCAGTTTTAGTTTCAGTGTAAAATTTTGTTTTACTTATGGTATTAGCCATCCCAAACCAAACAAACAATGTAGCCCCAAATTAAAAGAAAATAGCCTAAAGCTCCTCATGATGTTTTATTAGACAAGATAAAACTATATATACAAATTAAGAAACTATCAAAAGTTAGTCTAGGGATTTAAAAGGACTATAAATATCAAGACACGGTTTAGAATGATTATAGCTTCAGGAAACTTCAAATGCAGTGGGATTCATTCCTATATTGTAAATAAATCCTATAACTTCAACATCATTATTTTTGTTAGAAATAAAGAATTATCAATAAAAGTGAGACAATGCTAAAGTTATGTGAAACGTAAGTACCTCAGACAAGCTGAGTGGTGTCTCTCAAAATGAATTATGTACATTTAATAGATACTCTTGCCATAAGAGACTTGCAGTCTAAGGCCCTGCTCCTCCAAGCACTTATGTGCAATGTCTCAGACCATCCATGAGCTTTTCTTTATGAGAATATCCCATACTCTGACCTATAAAATATCATAGGGTTCATTTCTCTTCCAAAATTCCAGCTGAGCACAACTTGATGCTATCAGTTGTTGAAACAATTTTGTATTATAAAGAGAATATTATAGCTATTTTAATCCAGGAGACACAGACACACTATACATAGATCAATGGGTAATTTTGCTTTTATATGATATTACTTTTAAAGAGTTACTTAAGGTTTCTAAATCTTCAAGATAGAAGATCTAGCATAATCAGACTAAAGCTCATTTAACCATTGTTCCTTCTGTTCTGGGCAGTACTTGTCAATGTTAGGAATTCCCTACTTATTTAGTTTTCAGATGCAATTCAGAACCTAATAAGTACCTAACAATACTAGTCAGCAGCTGTTTTCAGTTGGAGAAGATTGAAAATTTCGACCTCTTATGACAGCCAGTGTGTAGACTCTAAAGAGAGATTTTGTAATTTGGTGAATACAGCTTGTCAGTGATGAAAAATCTCAAAGTTAGTATGATACTAGTTTAGAAATATCAGTTTTAAGTATAATTAAAATTTGGTTAGAATACTTCTATGCGTTATATACTGGTTGTAAATTATAATGCAATCACTTAAAGTTTAGGGGTAATAAACATTATGGCTAAAAGAAAATACCAACACAGCATTACTTATACAATACTCTTACTTCCCTATACTTAAAACAGCTCTGAAAACAAAACAAAATTCAATTTTTAAACGATTTCTAGCTTTAAAATTGTTGGGGGGGGAGGTTCCTCCCAACATTTATATTTAATTATCTAAACGGAGGCAAATTTAACAAAAAATGCAGCTACCAGGGATTACCTATTAGAACATGTTTAGACTAAAGTAGATTACGGGAACCTCAGACAAATATGTAGAGTAATTTAACACCATACAGAGCAATAGCTTGAAAGAGGAGAAAGGAGATTTCATGCCAACAATTTATCCAGTCATGCAGAATCATCTATGCATGCAAGTAGCTCAGTAATGAGGATAATAAGGCAACCCTCTAAATTATATACAGAGAATTTGGTGAACAGTGTTTGACTAGCATGGTAGATCATATACCTGTTCCTCTGTAGTCTCATAAATATTTTCTATCATGACAATGTCCTGCACTTTACTATCCACTAACTGGGCAACCTTTAGGCAAATAGAGAATAGCAGCATTAGGAAGGAGCCTTCCCATTTTAATCCCAAAGGAACAGTGCCATATGACTGGGCAATCACAAAGAGATTATGCACGTACCTCAGTCAAGTTTCTTGGTATTCAGTATGAAACTCAGTCCAAGTCACTGATTATTCTCCAGAGAGTCAGTGCACTTTGACATTCAGAATCCTTCATGTCACATGGTAAGGAAAGCAGGAGACGTTATCTACTGATTCCCCAACAAGCTAAGAGTACTGACTACTGAAACATACTGTGTAAGTGCTATTTATTCTAGTAGTTAGTCACCAGACAATGACCAAGCTGTAAAACATGCCATGGGCCTTTGCTGACATTTGGCAATTACTCCTTTAGGGCCCAATCCTGCAATACATACAATATGTGGAGGTCAGTGGGACTACTCATGTGCCTAGAGACATCGCTCCTAAGTGATGACACTTATTTAAAGACGTCTAATGCCTAGATATTCTAGATATCAGATTTCAGCGTAGAGTGAACAGTGAACTGTTCCAGCCATGAATACAAACCCCTGGAATTGTGCTGCCAATGGGATGGAGACAGTGTCTCACTCCACGGCACTAGATGACAGGACCACAATTAAAATGGCTCATCACTGTGTGCTAGAATTCTGTGATTGCAAATCAGTGGAATAAATTTAATGTTTCAGTGGGGTAGTATTGTAGAGCTGGGCTTGGAAAGATATTTTAGATTTTATCAATGTTCATGGGTAACAGGTCTGTTTGTTTGCAGTATGACAAATCCGAGATGGGCAAAAGAATCCAATTATACAAATATCTTGAAGCCATTTTTCACGGCTCTCCAGTACTCCTCTAAGATATGACTCTTGAGTAAGTCCTATTGTGATTTCTAACTCACATACCCCTTCAGTCCTGTTATGAGAACTGTAGCCCTGGGAGCTTTGTGATGATTGGGCTACATCCATCACTGAATTCAAAAGTCACAGGCTTTAAAGCTTACATGATCTACAGTATAATACTTACATCAGAGCATTGGAGATTTTAACTCAGTGGGAGCCAGGGACTATGAGAGGCTGCCAGAGCTGCTGGGTTCTGCAATCAGTTCTTTCAAAATATAGAGGATACAGGTGTGTCTGAGATGTTTATGATGGAGGAAGAAGCAGGTCTGTTGGGAAAGTCATGGGGAGGAAGGAAGACGGTGCAGGTGGGGTTAGGAGCTGGCAGTTCCTCATCTAACAGGAGCAGAACCACAGGTATGGTTTGGGGTTTGGCTATCCCCCCATGTTTTGGGGGGATAGCCAAAGATTCAGGACAGTTCTGAACTTCTTTACCTAAGACCCCATTTAAACATAGGTCTGACTGTGAAATTCTATTTGTCCCAGGCAGTTCCTTTTTTTGGCCCTGTTTCAGTTCAGTGTTAATGGTTGTGTGTAAAATAATTCTACATATAGGCAGGTCAAAAACCTCAGGAAAACAGGGTTTATAATAGAAGTGCCATGGTGCAGAGATCTGTTCTGCGGTACAGTATTTACATGGCCTAACATTTGTCATTAAAACTCTTGTTTATGGAAGACCCACCTGTTCTGGGTCTCAGTTGGCACCTAGGATGTCAGCAGAACTGTTGATCAGGACAAACTAGTGCTTCTAATGCCATTAAGCAGAACAATTTAGAAAGTAGCAGTGCGGTGTTTTTAAGCAGTGGTACCTCTGCTCTCTCATGGAACAAGTTATTTTAATTAAAATAGCCCTAGTGGCACAGGAGCTATTGAAAGAAAACACGTCACTAGTTACAACTTTCAAACAAACTGACATTTGATTGGATCTATACAATGGAGGAGGTATTTCCAAAACAAACAAAATAAGCTGGCATTGAAGTACTTTTATGCTGCATCAGATGTTTGTTTTATTAAGACACACTATAAAGCTTGACGTTTGCATTGACACATTTAGATATTTTAATCTTTTTTCTATCTGCCATGGTCACAGTCTCTCACTTAATCTTGTTTTAGAGAGGAAAGATGGTTTTGTGGTTAAGGTACTGGACCAAGATATAGGAGAACTACTCTGTAAGCCTGGCTCTGCCATGGAATTTATCTATAAAGAATCTTGGGCAAGGCACTAGATCAATCTGTACCCTATTACCCTTCTGTAAAATGGGAAAAATAATAATTCTTGTCTTCTCTATTTAGATTGTAATCTCTTTGGAACAGCAACTGTCTTTTATTAAGTGTTTATTTAGTGCTACTGTAACAGTTTTTAAAAAAATATAATGTAACATCACACCAATGCCATGAGCTGCAGTTAAACTCTTCCTGATCCTGTGCCAATAGTTGATGAAATGTTGTAGGAAATATGACTGACAGAGACAGCTTGGTTACCCTGCATGGGGTTAAATGTGACATTTGGAAGAAAAATCAGTTTTAGCAGCAAACCAGATCAAGACATGCCTTCCATAGCAAGTGCTGCCCACTGGGTACTAATTATGTCATTGATATAGCACGACTGTTCTGCTATAGAGTGTGATAGCTGCATGTCACCAGGCTGTGTTTCTCCCCAGCTCCAAAGCATGTGCTGCCACACCCAGTCATTTGCAAGGAGATTTATTGACTTACAGAGGCTAACAAACAGGGGAAAAAAAAGAGTCAAAACTTAGCAAAACAAACAGAAAACATATCTCAGGTTGGCCTCAGGGCCACCTCTCCCACGGGTTTCTGGCACACCTGTTCCTGGTAACTTCCCAGTTTCCATCAGCTCTGTTCCCACCCTGAAGCAACCCCCCAGTGCTACTTCTTTGAGCCGCTTGCTCTAGGGACCCACCACAGGCATTATCTCTGCTCCAGTGTGGCTTTCTGTCCCCATTAGCAGCCCTTTATAGGCCCTCTGTAGGTACCCTCCCCCCCTTTAATTGGCTGGATTGGGCTCACCTGCTCTGGTCTCCGTCCTTATCCCTGCTTTACTTAAATCATAATTCATTACCTAAACCTGCTTCACAAAATATGGGAACTTCACCGGAATAACTAGTCACAGAAATCAAAATAATTCCTCCTTCATAAAGCAAGTGCAAGCAGTACACAGAAATATATAGAACCTTTGCAGGGTTTTAAAGAAAAAAATACTTATTTCAGAATACTAAAAGGTATTTGATATTTAGGAAGTTTCCACAGCTACATTGATGGCACTTTAAATTGTTTATGTCACTGCTTGACAGAAAGGAGAAAATTATCTGGATAGGTTAAACGACTAGAAATAATCAGTCTGCTTATAACTTCAGATGAACTGGTAGTCATGGTGTGAAATTTTTAAAAGATGTTCCTAGAAGATAAGGACCAAGGGTTGTGTAGCTGCTGTATTCAGCCTAAGAGCCCCCAAGAAAAGTTGTTGAGTCAGGTGGAATTTCTCCTGAGGACTCCAATTGCCAAGCAACCCTGAGACCCCCCCCCTCCAATGCAGCTGAGGGCAAAATCAAGACCATAATTTGGCCCTACTGCCTATGAAGGTGGAGTCTTATCCTGAAGATGAATTTCCTTCCTGTATTTCTAAGTTAAAACACTAGAAACTTCAGGAGTCTTATAAAATCTGTAAGTGCAGTTTGCATAATTGTCTTTCCATCCTCAGCCATGGCTGACATTGCCAAGAGTTCAGAACAGTTCTGCTGAATGCTGCTGTACCTGTTCCTGTTTCCATGGAAATAGACATTGGCTAAAGTAAGATAAAAGCTTTAAAGTAATTCCCAATACAATTAAAATTTTTACCTCTCAGGGCATGGCTACACTTACATTTTTGCAGCGCTGGTAGTTACAGCTGTGGTCGTACAGCTGTGTAGGGCCAGCGCTGCAGTGTGTCCACACTGACAGCGACCAGCGCTGTAGTGTGTCCACATTTGCAGCATTTGCAGCTCTGTTGTGAGTGGTGCATTGTGGGCAGCTATCCCACAGAGCACCTCGTCCCATTTTGGCGCTGTGGGTTGTGGGAAGGGGACCGGAAGGGTGCGGGTCATTCCGCTTCCTGTTCCAACGACCCGTGGTGCATCGCTTCCCTTTTCAGCCGGGAAGATCGGAGCAAAGGAGGTGCGGGTCATTCCGCTTGCCTGTTTTCCTAACACACTGCTTGCAGTCGCTTCCCTTTTCAGCCATTTTGGTGCCATTGTGCAGTCTAAGCCTGACGCGTGATTCGAGTAAGAAATGCGGACTGCCGAGCTTGCTGAGGACTTTGCTGGTGTATGAATGTTGCCAGCAATTCACTATAAAGACCACATTCTATGATTTTACAAATAGTCTTGTAGCATTCGTTATTGCTTCCGAAAGTGACATGAGTAGAGCTCAGATGAATGAATAGATTTCGGCTGGTACGCAGCCTGACCACTAAAATTGCTTTGTGGCCTTAAGTACACGGACTAAGTTATGTTTATGTTGCCTCATAGCTCTTACTACTTGGAACGCCGCCTTCTTCGGTTGTCGGACGAAAACAAGAGCATTTGCTGAGCCTGGTGGGATCCCACTTCATTCAGTGCCAAGTCTGGGATGTACAGTTTACAGTCAGTGGTCTCTTGTACACATTCAGAGAGCGTATCTAGGATATGGAGCAAAAGCACACTTTCATGGGACTGTGCGCCTAGCTCACCCCGAATCTCTCTGCATGTCTGCCCCGCCCAAGGTGACCAACAAGTTTACTCACTCACTTCATTGTCTGTCCTTTTGCTTAATGAATCACAGAACAATAAACTGGGACGTCCTTAAGAACACAAATTACAGACCGTCAACCTCGAACTCTTTGAGTCTCTGCCTTAGCTCAGCATGTCGCGCCTGTCAGTCTGGGTAACGTACGCTATCGCAGAAGCGACCTTCCGAACTGCTTTATTCTTCGCTGCGCTAGCAGTCTGGAAAGGGATCTGCAACTCCAGACATGGCATAGGACCTCCGATCGTCGCAAAACAGTTGTGGAGTGGAAAGTTCGGACTGTAATGGAAAATAGTGGTTGTGATGCAAAAGGGTTTGCACTGGCCATTAATCACATCCCTACTAAGAAAGAACTCCATGTTCATGACCTCTGGGGGGGAATGTGCAGGACATTTGTGGATGGCTGCACAAATGGGTTTCCCTAACTGTCTGCTTGAGGGAAGGGGCGTCTCGATGGATCCGACGATGTATTGCCTCATTCGGGCTCTCCTATCACACTCTCCTACCTTGGCTTTTTCTCACGAAGCATAGCTTTCGACTCTTACGTTGCGTTAACTGGTGATATTACGGGGTTGTCATTCTCTATGGTTTCTTCCAGGCGTCCTTTGTGGATCACCGTGGGCCTGAGTTCACTGAACATTTTTACACGGCATAGGCCTGTGGAATAAGGTGCCATTCGAGCATCTTTCGGCTGCCGCTCTAGAGCAGTGCATCGTTCAGGTATAGCATGCAGGGCTAGAGGACTTTTTTTCCCAGACCGCGTCCGCAACGGATCACCAGGTTGCAATTTCGGGACGGTCGAAATGCCCATTGTGATCTTTTGGAGACCCCGTCCTTACCCTCTCCAATGTTAATGCCTTTGGGCTCATGAAACCGTTTATTTGACAGGAAGCTTGATCTGAGGGAGCACTCAGCGACTGGTGCTTTCAACCTCAGCGCTAGAAGCCCGACAGGCACCGACTTGCTAGACCCATGATCTGTAGACTGTGTTCGTTTGCGCCTAGTTTCTTATAAGGGGAGATTGGAGGAAGTGGGTTCGACTCTCAACTCCCTGTCCCCCAGACGAACGCCCAGTACGACGTGATCGGCTGAAGGGAAAGCACGTCAACATACCTCCATTAGCCTGCATATCATAACAGCCAGCGTTCTAACGTATTGTCCATGGTCTCCAATACTAAAGTCTTTGCTGATATGGGGCCTCACAGTGGTTCGCCATCCCCACTTTATGGGCTTAGTGAAGCACTCTTCAGTGTCCACAGATATGGCACCCCCTCGGAGGGTGTTTCGAACGCCTGGCCTAACCTCAATATTGAGCTTCGGTGTCGTGAATTTGGTTTCACAGCCAGAAGCAGGGCTACCTGTAGAGAGGCCCACAGCAAGCAGTGCTTCCAAGCATTTAAGGATGCCTTAAAGGCTAGGCATATTTATCATGGTCAGGTCATTGACAAGTAATTGTTGGTCGTGTCCCTCTCAGAGATAAGTGAAGAAGTGCAGTAAGGGTTGCTCAGGACTGATTGTGCAGCTCTGCCCCTAGGTATGGTTCCCTCTTCCAGCAACTTGCACTCTCCCTAGAGGATGATTGGTCCCCCCTAGTTTTTACCAATTCTTTCCAATAGATAAAGCTATTCCCTAGTATGGTACACTTCATTGTGTAGTATAATAAGAGCTGTGTTTTAAACATAACTTAAAGAAAACTATATTTATTAAACAATATGCTAGTAGCATAATAAAACGGGCAGTATCCGGGTTTAAATTTAGGTGTACATGTACATCCACGGACTTGTGTGTGTTATATGAGCCAGTTGCTCTTAAAGGTCAGAAGGTTTGAATATGTCCTTCTTGAGTGCTGTGGAATTCTAGCAGGATTTCAATCAATGCCTGCTGCTACTTACCTAGTCGTTATTAATATGAGTGACTGTTTGGTTACAGTCGTCCCGTGATGAAGATGAGACACAGTGGGTGGAGTGAATCCAACATCTCAGGGTTGAGAGTAAGCTCAGCGGTAAGGGTCCGTTAGATCTCAGGGCTGGTAGCTTGAGACTCATTTGTTAGGAATCGTGTTTGACAGCCTGGTTTATATAGAAAATGAGTTCGGTTGGTGAGCAACTGCAGTCTGTCTGCCGTTGGGTTGGTGAATAAACTGTCATGCTTGTCGATAAAGGGAGGTTTGTTTTTGAAGGAAACAGGTGCTCGAGTAATAGGTGTCAGTGTCTTCACACATATATGGGTAGCTATGCATCCAGATGGGCTGGGTAGAAGGCACTCAGTCAGCAGACTGGCTCTTAAGTGCTTTCTCGGTCGCATATGTGTCTGGGCAATGACCGGCATGATGGTCTAGAATATATGACACATTCTCCAACTGTCCATCGTATCCTCGGATTTGCAGTGGGGTTACATCCAAGTATCGCATCCACACTCTTGTAAACGCAGGCCGTGGGCGCAGCATCTGAGCGGAGGTTTCCCCTCACGTGCTTATGCAGTAGCACTCCGCAGCTCCTTTACCTAAGCCTGCACTGCACCGCGTCCCGGTTCATAGCCCTGTATTGCATTGACTTGATATCTGTCCGTAAGGTATCATAATTTTCTATGGGCTGGAGCGCACTGTGCCTGCACAGCTTCCTCACCCCAAACACTGATGAGATCCTGCAGCTCGGGGAGCGGCTCCCTGGCTGGGGCTCGCTTTGGGCGCGTGGAGGCATGGGTCACTGATGATTTGCACCCATGGCTTCTGCCTGAGCAAAACAGGAAGGGGATTTTTAAAATTCCCAGGTGCATTTATAAGGCGCGGGTCACCTGAGCTAGGCAGTGGATGGCGAACACGATGACCCAGAGAGCTGAAAAAGTATGCTGGGTATATCCTCCTAATACCTGGAGCCAGTTACAGTGCTGGTGATGTCCACACCTGATGAGCAGCGCTGCATCACCGCGCTGGATTGCGCTAACCGTAGCAGACCAGGAGTACAGACAGCGCTGCAGACAGGGAGTTGCAGCGCTGGGCTGAGCTTGGTAGTGTGGACACACGAGTAAGTTGCAGCGCTGTAACCCCTCACAGCGCTGCAACTTGCAAGTGTAGCCAAGGCCTTAGGAATATTTTTTTTTCTGCTACCAGTTAACCAGCCAATTCAGGACTCATCAGTACAGCAATAGTGTCTAAAGAAAGGCATCAGCAGAGGTGGAAAGTGGCTGCAGACAAAGCTTCAGCATTCCTCCCTCTCTCCAACAGGGGAGTTCTCCTCTAGGCTCTAGCCTGCAGACACGGACACTGGCTGGAAAGGAACCAGTAAGGAAAAGGAGATTGCTGAGGGAGGAGAATGTCTGCCCCTGCATAAGAATAGGTTTTAAATCAGCTGTTCCATGAGTGGTTCAGTCCCTCGGAGTAGGAAGCCGTTTTTGCATCCTTGTTAATTCACTCAATAGCAGGGGGGGGTGGTGTTTTGACCATGGCAGGGCAGTCCTTGTCTGCCCAGGAATAGGGTCTTGTCCCAATACTAATATAACACAACAAAATACAACATTTGGCTCACAGCTTAAATCCAGAGTAATAAAAGAGGGTGGAAGGGGAAAACTCACTGTCACATGGTTTTCTCATTCCTCCTCCCTCTCCAGCCAGGCTGCAGACAAGGCTCCTGCATTCCTCCCCCCTCCCAGCAAGGGTTCTCCTCTAGCTCAGCTTGCGAGGGACAACGGCTTGAGATGCCTGGCTGCTGCTGCATAAGAACAGTTTAAACTCAGCTGTTCCCTGGCAGTTCACGCCCCCAGGGTTACCAAGCCCATTTTCTGCCTCCTTGTTAA
Source organism: Chelonoidis abingdonii (assembly GCF_003597395.2). Lineage (NCBI taxonomy): Eukaryota > Metazoa > Chordata > Testudines > Testudinidae > Chelonoidis > Chelonoidis abingdonii. Next base: position 43,404,011 of record NC_133774.1, on the reverse strand, counting down.
TTCAACTCCCAGTTGTTGTTGGGGGATGGGAGGGTTGTGTGTGATCATGGCAGGGGCAGTTTCTTTTCTGCCCCCAGGATGAGGGAGTTCCTATACACAAAAAACACAATCCAAAATCAGGAAACATTCCAGTTCCAAATCCTATCCCATCCCCTCCCCAGCAGAGGATCTGGTTGTGATGTCCAAACTGCTTGAGATCTCTTTGATAAATGTTACTGAACGTGCGGGAACAGCTGAGTTTAAACTGTTCTTATGCAGGAGGCAGGCTTCTCCCTCTCTCAGCCAGTCTCCCTGCTGCAAGCTAGAGGGAAGCCCCTGCAGTTGCTGCTTAGTTGCTCCCAGGCTGGGAGAAAGCATGGAATCTAGTGTCCACAGCCTGGCTGGAGGAGGAGGGAAGACACAGAGAAAAATGTGACAGTGAGTTTTCACTTTTTTAGGCTTATTCCAATTGTAAAGTTTTATTACAGACAGTACTGGTAGTAGTAATAGTAGCTTTATTTTTTCTAGCTATGTCATGCAATGGGAGGGATCCATGAAATACGTAGGAGAGGTGGGTTGCTTGCAATTGGACCATATGGGTAAGAAATGTAAATTACTTTCACCTCTGCCCAAACCCCAGGGTTCCCAGCCACCTCTGCAGCTGGTAGCTCCAGGGGTCATTTAAAGGGCCCAGCTCCTAGCTTCAGCTGAATCTCTGAGCCCTTTAAATCTTGATTTAAAAGCCCCAGGATTTAAAGGCCCCATCTTTTCGGACAGAGGCAATGCCTCTTCCGGTTGAGCCCCTCCCCCTCAGCAGGACTCTGGAGTACCGGCAAGTCCTTTAAGTTACTTTCACCCCTCGGCATCAGTTAATCTGATCAATGTGAAAATGACACAAGAAAGGAAAGCATTGTTAGATCTGTGGAATAGCAGAACCCTGTGGCTTTCTTTTCCCTACTTATTACTAATAAAAAGTTCTTCTCCTTTGCTATGGTGATTTACTGTTTCAGTTTCACCCTTGATTTATGCAGTGTCTAGAGAAAGGGGGCTAGAATCAAGGATATTCCCCCTGATGGCTCAATAAAGTTTGGGGAAGGAACTAAAAAAGGAAAAAAGTAAATGGATGCCATTTCTGTGGCAAATCTCAAGATAACAGGGAGGAGGAAACCCAGACAATCTCTCCAACAGCCATACAGGACGACCCAGTCAGTCTTTTTCAAGCAACAGTATTTTGCTTATGTTGCAATTGTCTGATATATTTCATTTATAAGACTAAATACTATCCATAACAACAACATACAATGATTAATATCTATATTTTGAGTGTATCATTGACACATGCAAGAAATACATTAATTAGTAATCGCAGCAGAGAATCCTGTGGCACCTTATAGACTAACAGAAGTTTTGGAGCGTGAGCTTTCGTGGGTGAATACCCACTTCGTCAGATGCAGGTAGTGGAAATTTCCAGGGGTAGGTATATATATGCTAGCAAGCAAGCTAGAGATAACGAGGTTAGTTCAATCAGGGAGGATGGGGCCCTGTTCTAGCAGTAGAGGTGTGAAACAAGGAGATAAGAACTGGTTCTGTAATTTGGCAAGCCATTTCACAGTCTTTGTTGTCCAGAGCTATGGTGTCAAATTTACAGAATGAACTGAGCTCAGCAGTTTTCTCTTTGAGTCTGGTCCTGAAGTTTTTTGCTGCAGGATGGCCACCTTAAGGTCTGCTATAGTGTGGCGCAGGGAGGTTTGAATGCTCTCCTAAGGTTTTTGTATATTGCCATTCCTGATTCTGATGTTGTGTCCATTATCCTTTTCCTAGTGACTGTCCAATTTTGGCCGATGTACATAGCAGAGAGGCATTGCTGGCAATTGGGAGCGTATATTACAATTGGTGGATGTGCAAGTGAATGACCAGTGATGGTATGGCTGATCTGTTAGGCTCTGTGATGGTATCGTGGTGTAGATATGTGGGCAGAGTTGGATTGAGGTTTGGTTGCATGGATTGGCTTCCTGAAGTAGATTACTATGGACGGTGTGAGTTGCTTGGTGAGAATACATTTCAGGTTGGTAGGCTTGTCTGGGGGCAAGGATGGCCTAGCCACCCAAGACTGTGAAAGTGTGGGATCATTGTCCAGATGGTGTGTAGATGCTCGATGATGCGTTGGAGGGATTTAGCCTGGGGGCTGTATGTGATAGCCAGTGGAGTCCGTTGGTTCTTTCTGGTTTGTCTGCAGTAGGAGGCTCCTGGTACACGTCTGGCTTCTGTTGATCTGTTTCCTAATTTCTCGTGCGATGGTATTGGTAGTTTGAGAATGCTTGGTGGAGATTTTGTAATCATCGGCCAAAACTGGACAGTCACTACGGAAAAGGATAAATGGACACAATCAGATCAGCGAATGGCAATATACAAAAACCTGTAGGAGAGCACTCCAACCTCCCTGGCCACACTATAGCAGACCTAAGGTGGCCATCCTGCAGCAAAAAAATCGGACCAGACTTCAGAGAAACTGCTGAGCTCAGTCATCTGTAAATTTGACACCATCAGCTCTGGACTAAACAAAGACTGTGAATGGCTTGCCAAATTACAGAACCAGTTCTCCTCCCTTGTTTTCACACCTACTACTGTAAGAACAGGCCCCATCCATCCTGATTGACAACCTCGTTATCTCTAGCTTGCTTGCTAGCATTATATATACCTACACCTGGAAATTTCCACTACCCTGCGTACCTGACGAGGGATCACCACGAAAGCTCACGCTCCAAAACTTCTATTAGTCTATAAGGTGCCACAGGATTCTCTGCTGCTTTTACAGATCCAGACTAACACGGCTACCCCTCTGATTAATTAGTAATGTCACTCATTAACTAAAATCAGTTGTATCAGTTTATACAACTGCAACTTTTCAAAAGATGTTAAAGTCCTCTGCTTCCCCAGCAACCTTCCACTGGGGTGACTTTAAATTTTAGGTTTAATTCTCCATAGTGACACAGATGTCTTAAGCTCCTGCCCAAGAGAAGACAGGAAGGTTTTGTTTCAGAATAAGAAATGCTAAAGTGTAGCCTATCCTTTTAAGGATATGATAATTAAAATTAGAAATACTAAGAGTCATATCCAGTCTGATTTCAGCCAAAACAAAACAAACCCACCCATAATCACCACAAAGACAGCAGCCAATTCTCCTCCATTTTATCAACAACAGAAATCCTGGACCTTTTTTCTCTTTTTAATTGAACTCTCTGGGATTTAACTTTTCAAAAGGAAAGTTGTCATGGACACATCCCATCTGCTTAAAATACAAAGTCAATAGCCAACATTAATTCACTTTTAAAGTGGAGTTCAATGCATTGATTGGCAAGGAGCTTTTGTGTGCATAAGAATAGTTGTTACTTATAACAACATTCAAATATTGTGGAGACAACTCTGAAAGGCTGTTCCTATAGTTATTTAGCAGAATGGAGATGTGACATTTCATAAATCAGGATAAGATGATGTCCAAAACTGAGTATAGCAGTTTCAATCTCTAGTCTCATACTGCACCACACTCCTGAATAGCTATTTCTTAACTAACCCACAGACATTTCTTTCCTCCACTTTATACAAGCATGGCTACTTACTCAGAGCCGCAGGGACCTTATAAACGTTGGCCTGCACTGGGAGCAGTGGCAGGGTAGAGCCAGTGGTGGAATTGTTAGAGAAGCAGAAGTCTTCCTGAAGCTCCTCATCTCACTCCTATGTCCATTTGTGGCAGCATACTCTTCCCTGTGCTCCAGGAGACAGCTGTACTGGTCACTGATCAGACGGTGGAGTATGGGCTCCCTCTTCCCTGTTCCCTTTGGGGTATCTTGCACCCTAGAAGATTTGAGGAGGGATGGCATGGAATGACATTGTCCTTTGCCTGGCCACTGCAGAGTGATGCAAAGGCTGGAGGAAGCCTTCTTGCCTCTTCCTGTCAAGCACTTCTGGAGCAGCTAGGCAGAATCTGGATCTCCACAGACACTTGATGGAGTGTTACTATGACAATATTTAGCTAATAAAGTATCTCTCTTTTTTTTTCATGCAGTGGGATTTCCAGGACCCTTTGGGATGCCAAATTTGTCTGCGAGAGCCCATTTTACTCATTCCCTTTAGCAATGCATTTGTCAACATCAGGATGATGTGGTCTGTCCCTAGAGATCCACCAGTCAGGGCCGGCTCCAGGCCCCAGCACGCCAAGTGCATGCTTGGGGCGGCATGCCGCAGGGGGCGCTCTGCCGGTTGCCGGGAGGGCGGCAGACGGCTCTGATGGACCTGCCGCAGGCGTGCCTCCGGAGGGTCCGCTGGTCCCGTGGCTCCGGTGGAGCATCCGCAGGAACACCTGCGGGAGGTCCACCGGAGCCGTGGGACCAGCGAGTGGCAGAGAAATGGCTAGAGCCAGCCCTGACCACTGTTATGTAATCTCAGAGGAAGTATGAGGGGATGGGCTAAGACTTTCATTAAGGGCAAAAGATATCTGCAGGAACACAGTTCTGCTTTCTGGATTATGACATATCTAACGGGCTGGACAGTGTCATTCCAACAGCAAACCCTTTGTATGGACTCAAGACATTAGCATATTTTCATGCCATATTTCAGAAAAGACTGAAATTTTTGTTCACACAAACAGTGACACTAAGAGCCCAGCTTATGCCAATTATACATTTTTAAAAACATGTTGGGTCCCTTCCTATGGGGGAGGAGAAGAAAGAGAGTAAAGAGTCTCCTCCCAATCCTTTGAGCCACTGTGAGATCTGGAAAAAATGCTGGCCTAATGTTCGCTAACCAAAATTGGGGGACTAGCTAATGTGTCCATTAGCACTCTATGCCCCAAATGGGGACTTACCACTAAAGGTGTGGGAGCGACAGCATCCAGCAGCAGGAGCTGGGGAAAATTATCATGCTGCATCTTGCAAAGAAGGGTGTAGTGAATGCTGGAGATTGCCTTTTGCTTCTACAATCATAAAACTTTAAACAAGCTCAAAAGGGCTATTCTGGCTTCAAGTGCCTCTTGGAGTTTCCACTCTCAACCCTCCCTCCCCCTCCGATCTCCTCCCACTGAATTGCTCTCATTCCCCAGAGAAGCTTTACCAAGGTAGCCAGTAACAACTTTACCTTTGATACACAAGACATATGGATAAACTCATTTGTCCTATTACATCATTAATATGTGTATATTTGACTGTGTCTAATGTATAATTTGTACATGTCAGTGTTGGAAGTGTTTGTCAATATGTCTTGTGGGTCTGAGCTACAGCTGGTCAAAATTTCTTGAAACACACAACTTTGACAAAATTTTCCATTGCCATTTTGAATTTCAATCACAATAAAACATACTTAAGATTTTGCTGTGCTTGTGAAAGTTTCATCTAATTTTTTGGCCGGCTGTAGAACTGACTGAAACATCTCAGTGAGACTTTTCACTGAAGAGTTGTTCGAGATCAAAAATGATCTGATTTGCATGAAAATATTCACAAAAGTGATTATTTTTTTTAAACCAGCTCTAGTCAAGAGTTAAGATTATCACTGAACTGTATAAGGTGAATTTTTACACAGCAATAGTATGGCCAGATCCTCAGCTGGGGTAAATTGGCATAGTTCCACTGAAAGTCAATGGAACAATGCTGCCTTACACCAGCTGAGAGTCTAGCCAATCTCTGTTAAGGCTTAGGCTTTTGTTTAAAAAAACCAAAACCTGCAGGTTTTTCATTTTGTGCTGTGTATCAGAGTGAGGTGCACTGTAGCAACCTTACCTGTAAATGAACCAGGTTTATTATTTGTATTACAATAGCACCTAGGACCCCCAAATCATGGACCAGGACTCCATTGTCCTAGTTGCATAGAACAAAAAGGTATGTGGGTATTCATTCTTAGCTAAAAAAAGTTTAAAATGCAGTCATCTCAAACAAAGTCATTTCCCCTGGGCTGAATGGAGAAGTAGCCTTTACAAGCAGCCTGGGTGAGGTCAGATTTGAAACTCACTGTCATGGGGCTGCCACTGCTACTACTTGTAAACAGTGTGCAATGCAATTCATCCCTATGTAAGATAGTTAAGTGACGGTTTTCCTAGATATGCAGAATTTTAGAGACATGGGTAGAAGGATAGAGAGCAATTATTAAGATTCTAAACTAGATTCAAATAGGGCCTCACATTAAGAAATTAAACTTATATTTATAAGCAAGGGTACGAAGGTAAAGCAGAAAATTATCTCAATCTGCACCCCACAAGTTGAGCAAGTATTGAAACTACAAGCAGGATGGCACTATGGATGGGTAATTACAAGTGGGAACAGGAAGCTGATTATGGAAGGCTTGTAATCAATAATTAAAGAAATCAGATAGCTTTTCCTGTTTTAATTATAAAATCAGATCAATTGAATTTGACTGACCACAGCAAGATATTCGGTTATTAAATGTGGCAATATGGAAAGAGACATCTCTGACAAGTAGCGCAGATTAGAACAGTTAAGATATTAGCAGCAAAAGCCTGTAGTTCTGCATGTGTCTGTATACAGGATATAAATATAGGACTGAGGTTAAAAATATTCAGTACTGGTGGGAAAGAGTATGTGGAGGGAATATAGCCTCATTAGAACACTTGTTTGGTTTCCAGAGATATAATAAGATCTTTAATCTTATTTATCCTGGTGTAATGTAATATATCAGATAACCTTCTCCAGTTGTTCCAGGGGCACTGAGTCATAATAAATCTGGTTTGCTTAGTGTGATTAAATGAGGGTAGAGATAGTTCCATTCTTGCTGTCAACTCTGCTAAGATTTTTGTATTTGGAATTCATGGTATTGAATAAGAAGGCCATGTTGAATGGTCTCTAGATTACAAATACCAAGACCTCCTTGGTGCAGGGAGGTAAGTGTCCTCACTGAATTATTTTATATAACAGCCTTCCAAGTTGATTCCTGCAAATTAAAAATAAATTAGAAAGTGAGTATACTTTTCTTGATTGGACTTACTGTAACCCAGTTACTCTCCCTTGTATACAGTATACCTGGTTTAATATGTCAAACAGACTTTGTTAATTTTAGAGCCAGCAGGATTACTAGCTACATTTTGGACTCACCAAATGTTAGGAATATAGAGTTTGTATTCTGTTGAGGAATCTCCTAGAATACCACATAGCATTAGTCCAGTTCACAGATAGTGAGCGTCACACCAGTATTTATCTTTAGAAGCTATTTATAGATTTTCTAACAGCATAGTCTTTCTAATGTACAGGTTAATTTTTCTGATCAAACATTTTGTCATCTAGGCAATAGATTATAAGGGGTACAAGTCTTCGTGTGGGTGTGGCTGTAAAAATATTCAGTTCAGATGTTTCTTGCAAAAAATTTCCTTTGTTTTAGCGACACAAATACATTCTAGAATCTTTTTAAAATGAATTTCTTGAGGTAGACCTATTAGTGTTCCAGAAATTAACTCTTTTTCATCAGTAACACATTAGCACTTCTCCTACTAAGTACTTGTATGTCTTAGTGTATTTTTCCTTCATTGATGATCTGGTATATTTATATTAAATGCAAAAATAAAATATGCACATTTGTTATTTTATTAGTTTTACACAGTAGAGAACAACCATGTTTATTGTACCCCTTTTTTAAATCAAACTATGAATATTATATTAACCAATGTTACTGCTACATAGGCTATTTCTGGGGTAGGCAACCTATGACATGCATGCCAAAGGTGGCCTGCGAGCTGATTTTCAGTGGCACTCACACTGCCCAGGTCCTGGCAACCGGTCCAGGGGGCTCCGCATTTTAATTGAATTTTAAATGAAGTATCTTAAACATTTTAAAAACCTTATTTACTTTAAATACAACAACAGTTTAGTTATATATTATAGAAAGACCTTCTAAAACCTTAATGAAGGTGAATAAATGAAGACTCAGCACACCACTTCTGAAAGGTTGCTGACCCCTGGGCTATTTACTCTCCCCCTCAAACAGCAGCTACATTGTAGGGTAGCACTAGATTAGAATCACTGTTTAGTGATGTTTTTATGGATAACTATAGTACTTCTAAAGTATGGTGACCTTAATAAGTAGCAATTTTGAAAGAATGCCACCAGCTGCTCACAATGTGAATACTATTACTTCATGATAACTAACATATATACTGCCATTGCAAAAGAAGATGAAAAAGTGAGAGTTTTATTCTGAACCTCAATATGTGTGCAAGGATTTGCTGACTATTGCCAGCTCCACTTAGTTAAGGTTGAGATGACCCTTTCTTTTAAAGAAAGACTTTTCTAAGTGCTATAAAAATCCACATAGTTACTCAAGTTGTCTTGAAATTTGGTGTGCCTCATTAAGGTGTAGGCCCTGGTTAGCGATCCAAATTTAGGGTCATTTGATATAGTGACCCCCGAGATGTTGTCCCCCACCAAAACCAGCATTTTTTAACACTGAGATTCTACCGATGTTTCCTGACGTTCAAACCATAGCTATGATTGGCTCCAAAGGGTCTAAATCACCCAACACTTACCCCTGCTTTTGCACCCACTACCCCTTGGGGGAAGCAATACTGAAAAAGTTATTCAACAAAGGATTAAGCTCCACAGATGGGTCAGTGGCTGGGCTTGAACCTTACACTCACATGCCAATGATCACTAACTCCTAAACAAACAAATAAATAATTATGTTTCAGTTTTAAAAACAAACAAACCAAAAACCAAACCAAAACCCCAAGGAAATTAACGGACAAAGACTTAGTTCAGAACTAGTGTTGCCCAGTGGCATCTTGTGCCCTTACAGAACATCAGGTTCAGAAAAACTCAAACTTCTGAAAACCAGGAAACAGAATTAAGGTACGCACCCAGGCAAAATCATCTCTGCCCACTTTGAACAATGATGGTTAGGGCCCTCACCATGGATGTGTGAGACCTGGGTTCAAGTCCCCACACCAAAACAGGCAGCATAGGACTTTGAACGTAGGTCTCTTAGATCCAAGTTGGCTATTTAGAGTCTTTCATTTTTTGTGAGAAAGGGCTGACCTCAAGGCACCTAACTCTAGGAGAGAATTCACAGCTGAAAATTCCAAGTGGAGATAAGTGCCTCTCCAGCCTATCAATCAGGTGCCTAAGGTCCAGATCAGTGAGATGTAGGCACCTAAATGCCTTTGTAGCTCTGGGCCCAAGTCCTGTCCCTTTCCTTTGCATTTCATTCTTGACTAGTTTAGGTGACTCCACACTTGGTTTTCTGCCTCTAAGAATCCCTTTCTTAGGTGCTTTACTCTCCCCATACAATGCATGGGATGCCTGGCACCTAACTCAGGACTGAGAATTGCACTAGGCAGCAGGGTGCCCAGGTGTGGCTATGTTTGTAGCCACAAAGTATTATTAATAAACCCTGCTGCAGAGGCAAGAATTATTATGTTATGCTTTAGAAAAAGAAAGTTGTTTTCTAAATGCTAAAAGGTTACTTTAAATCCCTTCTTCTCCCACTGCTAACAAAATAAGCAGCACTTTTACAAATATAACATACAACTTAACAGGCACGATCCAAATGCTTTGACAGTGTCCCTTATAATCTAAATTAAATGTGAATTTGGAAATGTTAATTTAAACTGCTGTCCATTCTTAACACTCCTTTAAATACACTGCAGTCCTTCAGCTGATCAAACTAATGACAGGCTAAAGGAAGTATGTTGTTCAAAGGTGCGTTATTGCTAATAATAAAAGTCTATTTGCAGGAAGTGTACAGGGACAGCTCTCAAACACAGGAGGAACTCATTAATTATCCAATTATTGACAAAGCCATATGGAGGACCAAATCTAATTAAAAATCAAGAACAAGACTACACTCTCGCATTATATTCTCTTCCAAGATAAAGCAATTCTATCCTATTAAACATAGATAGCAAGTTCGGATGTTCCTATTGTGATCCTTCCCTATTGTGATCCTCAATGATAATTTTCCCAGAACACGTAGAACAGGGGAGTGGCAGTTTTATGAGTAAAGCAAATATCTACAAATCACAAATCTCTTGTGTAACTGACTTTGGCTCAGCACTGAGAACAACACAGCATGAATCAGATTATTTACATTTACATTAGCCTTCCTTTTTAATGAAATGTATCACATAACTAAACAACTTCTGAAACATCCTTAACCATCATGAGGTAATAATCTGGAAAGCTTTAATTTTCCACAATGTGCATTGATCAATGATAATGGGCTCTGCTCCTTACTAAACCCTGAAAAAAAAATCAGCATAAGTTTTAAATATTTTAGAAAGTTCATAACTTTTAAATATTTTATAAAGTTGATAACTAAACACTTCCGAGGCTAACAGAGGCATTGTGGGTTTCACTTACCTATTCCTTTGCGGATCATGTTCATGCAGTTTGAAAATGTACGTTATTAAGAGCCAGATCCTCAAAGGAAGTTGATGGAAGTTAGGAGCCTGAATACCTTTGAGGATCTGTTCCTAAATCGCAGAATTGGGAACATGGTGATCAGAGATCTGTTCTCTGTAAATACCAGTCACTACAAATCTCAAACAACCTTTTAAAAGAAATGTATTTAATCATCAAGAATTTAATTTAGAAAAAATGCACATGCTGAGCTACTGTTAGCTCTGTAATCTGATCACTCAAGTGAAATGAGCAGGTTTACCTAGTCTTAACAATAGTAAAGAAATCATTATACAATGTTTAAAGGTAGAAATGTTTATCTTGAGGTAATAGCTTTGATCATACTATTAAACTCAGCCTTCACTTCCACAGGAATTTTCCCAGGGGTTGCCAATGAAGGATGTTATACAAGACAGATGCCCCTTGACTATGGACCCTCAGCAGGATCTTTACTCCTTTTATCCCCTTCAAAGTCTGCAGCATTGGGGAGGGGGAAGGGATTGGCTTTTAGTACTTGTTATTTTAAAAGACTAATAATAAAGATGTCAGGAGGGCAAGGTTACCAAAAAGATGACAAGATTACTTACTTGTCCATTCCATTAACAATAGCACCAGAAGAGTCAGGTATAGCTATCACTGCCTTTCAGCCCTATGCTGGAAAACATTAAGAAGATTAGACTAGACAGAAGGAGGGAGAGAAAAGGAGATATTAATAACTGCATGAGTGAATATTCAAATAATGAGACAGTCAATCTACTGTTAATTAATGTAGGTTAATGCTAGCAGGGGATTCAGGAAGGTTAAAGTTAGAGCCTTTCCTGGTTAAAAATACCTATGCTTACTAAAGAAAATTTCTTACATTCTGTATCAATGGATATATACAAGTGCTGCTTGACTTATCAAGATTATTAGGTCTTGTATCAATCAGATAAAGACAGATAATAAAAAGCCACAGAAAAGGATTTTCCCCTTCAAACTCTTTAATTAAAAATAAAATTAACAAATGAAATTATGTATCTTTATATAATAAAGAATCGAAGTATGGGTGTGGAATGGTGCCTATAACAAATAATATCGAATGGATAAAAAGCCAAACCGTGTACATATGTTGTTTAATTTGAAAGAAATGATTATTTCCCTAAGGCCTGCACACTGATCTGAGTTCTGTGTTGCTCTTAGTAATTTGTTCTATTACGAAGTTTATTCAGAACAGGTAAAGCCATATAGATTCTTGTTGTCTTGCTGGATTCATCCATGTTCTTAGAGTTGCTATTTTAGATAGTGTTAACAATAGTAATAGAGCTTTTATAACAGTTTCACAAAATGTTAATTAACAACAAGATTACACAACTGTGGGATTTGAGAAATAACAATTTCCAACATGTTTCAGAGTTATTCATTGTGTGTATTGCCCCAAAGGCTTATATTAATTGTCAGGACCATATTACAAGAAAATAGGAGGTTTCTTGTAATTTCCATTTATTACAAATACTGTGCTCTTTTTGTATATTCTGTCATCTAAGCCTGAGGAAATAAAACTTCTATAGATGATACAGGTTGGGAAATATAGTATGTTTTTATATATATGTTTTAACAGTGCTTTTGACTCATTTCCGTATTTAAATATTTTTTTCAAAGGGCAATGGTGCTTATGAAGTTGCACTGAGTTAGGTTCATTAGTTATTTACATGTTGCTAGTATAAACCCTTTAACAGGTCTTAGTATATCAACTTTTCAATAGGATGCAGTTACTATAGATGTTTGTGAGGACTGAAGTATAAAACTATAGCTTCTGCAGGTAGTGCAGTCAGTGCTTATGTGAAATGCATCTTTATTGTAGGGTATACAAAGCCTGCTATTTATGTGCTTTTATGGCAATAGCTTTTTAGGCCAAAACTTGTCCATATTTGGAATGTAGAATCAGTTTGTCCTTGTGAAAAACCTGGGTCTCCCATTACTGACTATACCCATTAAGTTTTGTATTACATTCAGAAATTTTATTTCTGATCTTGTGCCAGATCTTGGCTGTAACTTGTTTATGAGGATTGTCTGTATAACTAATCACTATTAACAAATAAAGGGGTTAGAAAGATAACAAGGGACCAAATTTTTAAGCTCCCAGTCAAGTGCATCCTCCAAAATTTAGAGGGTAGACTACTGCTTTTTCATGGACTCCACTTGAATATCTATAAAGAATAGTATCAGAGGGGTAGCCGTATTAGTCTGTATCCACAAAAACAACAAGGAGTCCGGTGGTACCTTAAAGACTAACCGATATATTTGGACATAAGCTTTTGTGGGTAAAAAACCCACTTCTTCAGATGCATGGAGTGAAAATTACAGACACAGGCATAAATATATATTGGCACATGAAGAGAAGGGAGTTACCTTACAAGTGGAGAACCAATGTTGAAAGCCAATTCAGACAGGGTGGATGTGGTCTACTCCCAATAACTGATAAGGAGGTGTCAATACCAAGAGAGGGGGAAATTGCTTTTGTAGTGAGCCAGCCACTCCCAGTCCCTATTCAAGCCTAAATTGATGGTGTTAAGTTGGCTAATAAATTGTAGCTCTGCCGTTTCTCTTTGAAGTCTGTTTTTGAAGTTTTTTTTTGGGTTAAAAAATGCTATTTTAAAAATCTTGTTATGAATGCCAGGGAGATTGAGTGTTTCGCTACTGGATTTTGTTAGTTACCATTCCTATGTCTGATTTGGTCCATTTATCCTTTTAAATAGAGACTGTCCAGTTTGGCAATGTACATGGCAGAGGGGTGCTGGAACATAATGGCATATATCCATTGGTAGATGTGCGGTGAACGAGCCCCTATGGCGTGGCTGATGTGATTAGTCCTATGCTGAGGTCACTTAATCAAAGATCTACAACCTATCCTGAGGACATTCTTCACTCTCACAGATCTTGGGAGACAGACCTGTCTTTTCTTACAGACAGCCCAACCTAAAGCAAATACTCACCAGCAAGCACATACCACACAACTAAAACACTAACCCAGGAACCTATCCTTGCAAGCAAATCCCCTAATGCCAATCTCTGTCCACATATCTATTCACGTGACATCATCATAGGACCTAATCACATCAGCCACGCCATCAGGGGCTCGTTCACCTGCACATCTACCAATGTGAAATATGCCATCATGTGCCAGCAATGCCCGTCTGCCATGTACATTGGCCAAACCGGACAGACTCTATGCAAAAGAATAAATGGACACAAATCTGACATCAGGAATCATAACAGTAGGAGAAAACTTCAACCTCTCTAGCCACTCAGTAACAGACTTAAAGATGGCAATTTTGCAACAGAAAAGCTTCAAAAACAGACTCCAATGAGAAACTGCTGAACTTGAATTAATATGCAAATTAGATACCCATCAATTTAGGCTTGAATAGAGACTGGGAATGGCTGAGCCATTACGTACATTGAATCTATTTCCCCATGTTAAGCATCCTCACACTTCTTGTCAAACTGTCTGTAATGGGGTATCTTGATTATCACTACAAAAGTTTTTTTCATAATTAATTAGCCTCTTAGAGTCGGTAGGACAATTCTCACCTTTTCATGTTCTCTGTATGTGTATATATATATCCTTATTATATTTTCCATTCTGTGCATCTGATGAAGTGGGCTGTAGCCCACGAAAGCTTATGCTCAAATAACTTTTAGTCTTTAAGGTGCCACAAGTACTCCTGTTCTTTTGGCAGATACAGACTAACACGGCTGCTACTCTAAAACGTGCCATTTTTTACTTATCAAACAGTTTGGATCATTCTGTCTGATTGCCTTGTCCTCAGCATTATTTACCACTCTTCCAATCTTTGTGTCATCTGCTGATTTTATCAGCAGTGATTTTATATTTACTTTCAGATCATTGATGAAAATGTTGAATAGTAACATGCCTAGTGCCAATCTGTGCAGAACCCCTCTAGAAATATCAAGCTGAGGATTCATCATTGACAACTACTTTCTGAGATCTGTCTACTAGCCAGTTTTTAATCCATTTAATGTGTGGTCTATTAATATTATGTTATGGTAATTTTTAAGTCACAATGTTGTACAGTACTAAATCAAATGCCTTACAACCTTTATCAACTGAACTCATATCAACAAAGAATGAAATCCAGTTGGTTTGACAAGTATTTTTTCCAGGTTGACTGACATTAATTATATTCCTGTCTTTTAATTCTTTATCAGTTGAATCCTGGACCCACTATTCCATTGTTTTGCCTAGGACTGATGTCAGGTTGACCAGCCTATAATTAACCAGGTCTTCCCGCTTTGCTCTTTTTGAATATTGACACAACTGTAGCACTCCCAGTCTTTTTTGGAATTTCTCTGGTAGTCCAAGATTTATTAAAAATGAACATCAGCAGGCCAAGGTCTCCTCAGCCAACTTTTTTAGGACTCTTCGGTGCAAGTTATCCAGGCCTGCTGATTGAAAAATGTTTGTCTCTAGTAGATGTTGTCTAATAGCCTCCTCACTTACTAATGGAATGGAAAGTATTTCATCATCCGCATGTGATACAAGGACATCGTCCTAATACTTTCTAAATACAGAACAGATCATACACTTCTGCACAATTATTAACACTTTGACTCCTCCATCTAGTATTGAGCCTAAACCACTGCTCAGATTTCTTTTGCTTGTAGTATGCTTAAGACTTGCTATTGCCCTCTGACCTGCCAACCATGGATTTTTCCCTGACATCCTTAGCTTCCCTTACCAATTTTCTGCACTTCTAATATATATAGTTGCTATCTATTTTCCATTGTTTACCACTTGTTATATATTTCTTTTTAATTTCTAATTGCAGTATTCACTTCACCACTGAAACAGCCAAAGTTATCCTTTTTCTTGACTGTGGATTTGTGGCTTTTTGGCCATCTAATAAACTCTTTTTAAAGAGTTCCCAATTTTCATTCACATTTTTCTGTCTCAATCCCCCCCCCCCATTAATTCTGCTATAATTTTCCTCTGGTTAGGGAAATTGGCCCTTTGAAGCACTAAGCATATATTATTTCTGGTTGAGACTGTCCTCCATTTGCCCATATTGAATGTAATCAGATTATGATCACTGATACCTAAGCAATGACCTCTTCTGTTAAGAAAATTATCATATATAATTTTTAGAAACTAACGAAGTTTTACTATTGGCTGCTCAAGACTGCCAGTGTATGTCTCTCAAATTGAAGTCCCCCCAGCAGAGTTTTTCTTTACACACAAGAGAGCTAGCATCAACTATATTCATAGAGAATATGTTGTCGTCAGAAGATGATGTCCAAGTGGAAACATTTAAACATGTTGATGTATAATCTCAGGCTCTTTAGCGCTAATTTTGCAGTTGACTTAAGACAATGATCTCTATATGCCTATGTGTGTG
Source organism: Chelonoidis abingdonii (assembly GCF_003597395.2). Lineage (NCBI taxonomy): Eukaryota > Metazoa > Chordata > Testudines > Testudinidae > Chelonoidis > Chelonoidis abingdonii. The sequence goes on along the minus strand of NC_133774.1, from coordinate 43,388,248 downwards.
TTCACACACACACACCAGCTAAACTTTATATTTTTCTTAGAGCACTCAAACATGATCAGTAAATCACACTGAGGTACTGGGTATGTATAGTTGTCCACACCTCCTATTCCTTCCTGCTGTCTCCACCCTAACATCCATCTTGACCTTTCTACAACCCTCACAGAAACACCCCAGTCCAACTTCCTCCTCTCAGCTGTTGGTTCCCTCCCTCTCACTTTAACCTATTTTGCCACTGACATCTAGTCTAACCCCTCCCAGAAGTTAGTTTACTCCCCAACACTTCCAGACATCTAACTCCCACCCACCACATCCTCGCTGCCAGCTTCCTCTCTGTTCTCACCATTCCCCATGCAACCCACTCAGCTTCTGGAAAGCCCCTTTAACACTCCCCACTTGACTTACCTCTCAGCCCTTAGATCATAGTTCCCTAAAAAGTACTTCGTGTTCTAAGGCTGAAAGCTGGAGACGTTGACCCTGTGACTCATTTTTCATTGCAATGACTGCTCTTATAAATGATCATAGTCATCATAATTGTTTCTTGTCTAACGAATATTGGTACAATAGATTTTAATAGAATTGTGCAAGAAACAAGATTGATGATTGGCTAACCCTATTTACTGATTAAAATTGACAATCTGGTTTATGTCACAAAGTGTGTTATATTTTCCAGTGGCATTGTTTTAAACATGTTCATTTATGTGAAGCTAATGGCAAATTAAAGTGGATCCTTTGAGGGAATGAGAGGAAGCTGAAAATATGATGGATCTAGGCTCCACTTAATTTGCCTCTGCATGATGCCATAACATTTTCATTTTACTGGGCAGACAGCCCCCTTCATCATGTGGGATGAAATAGCTTTCCCCACACAGAAAGGGAGAGGAAAAAAAAAACTTGCCAAGCGAAGATGCAGAGAGAGGAAAGATTCCAATCTCGCTCCCAAAAACTGGAGAGGGGGAGGGAACAGAAACATATGTGGTATAGACAGATTTAAACAGGGAGTTATGTGGCTAAAACATTGTGCACCACTTTGGCAGTGTACCTCTTAGGGTATGTCTATGCTTTGAACTGGGAGTGTTATTCCCAGTTCCATGAGAATATGCACATTAACTCTGAGGAGGCTAATACACTAAAAATACAATGTAGCCATGGTGATGTAAGGGGCTGATGGGGCTCTCCAGATGCAGAAACATCCTAAGGGAGCCTAACCCCTCCTGCTACTTACACTGTTACAACTACACTTGTATTTTCAGTATGATCACAGCCTGTCTGAGTATGTCTCCTCAAGTTGCGAATTACAGACCCAGCTTGAAGTGCAGACATACCCTTCACTCTTCATACATCTTTCTGTTATTCCACTCCTGGATTTCTCTTGAACACTGAACTATATTGTTCCAAATTGTGAGGTGGTTTTTTTAATAGGGACAAATTGTCTCCTCTCAGACATAAAACTACTTTTTACTTGTAGGCTTAACAGATACATTGACTCAGTTGACAATATCCATTTTGCCTTTTTAGAATGAAGGAATATATTGTTAGTTATAGCTCCAAATTCCATTTATTAACCACACAACCACATTCAAGATCATTAAAGCAACAGGCATTTTACCTGGACCCAGACAAATGATTCAAAAGAGAACTGGCTTGCAAAAGTAATAATTTTTTTTCCTGCTACTGAGCTACACAGAGTTGTAATGAAATGCTGGGGACTGGGCAATACAGGGCGAGGAATGCCAATGGGGAACAAAGGTAACATCACACTCCAACTGCTCATTTGAAAGTTTGTTTTTTTTAACTGAGAAATCATTGAGTACATATGTAACTTGTGATGATACAAACATCAGTATATATAAAAACTTAGTAAAACGGTAAAATCATCATTTAAGAAAATTACATTTGCATTACATAATGACTACACAATAGGAAGCTTTATTTTATAAAACAAATGGTACAACAACGGCAGCGTGATATACCCAAGCAACAGAGCCGTTTTTCCTGTCACACACTATAAAAATGGATTGTGAGTCTTAACTATGTCTCTTTATTGGTAGGTTGATGCACTGATTATGAAGATGGATATTTTAAAATCTTCAGTTACAATGTCAGAAATTCATTTCTTGAAGCAGTTACTGTAGTTCCTTCCTATGAAGGGGCAGAAGGTCCAGTTTGCATCACTGATCTGCGTCCGTCCATTTAACATTTTCTTGGCCCGCAGATCACTTACAGGTCTACTTACTGGAAGCCTACTAAACAATCAGTGAAGCCACTGGACAATCAAGGTGCTAAAGGAGCACACAAGGAAAACAAGGCCATTGCAGAAAAACTAAATTAATTATTTGCATCAGTCTTCACTGCAGAGGATGTGAGGGGGATTCCCACACCTGAACCATTCTTTTTAGGTGACAAATCTGAGGAACTGCCCCAGACAGAGATGTACTTAGAGGAAGTTTTGGAACAAACTGAAAAATTAAACAGTAATAACTCACCAGGACAAGATGGTATTCACTAAAGAGTTCTGAAGGATCTCAAACATGAAATTGCACAACTAACAACTATGTAACTTACCACTTAAATCAGCTTCTGTGCTAGATGACTGGAAGATAGCTAATGTGACATCATTTAAAACAGGCTCCAGAGGCAATCCCAGCAATTACAGATTGATAAACCTAACTTCAGTACCTGGCAAACTGGTTGAAACTATAGTAATGAGCAGAATTATCAAACACATAGATGAACATGATTTGTTGGGGAAGAGTCAATGTGACTTTTGTAAAGGGAAATCATTCTAATAGATTGATGAGGAACTCTTTGAGGGGATCAACAAACATGTTGACAAGAGGGATCCAGTGGATATGGTGCACTTCATTTTCAGAAAGCCTTTGACAAGATCCCTCACCAAAGGCTCTTAAGCAAAGTAAGCAATCATGGGATAACAGAGAAAGTCCTCTCATGGATCAGTAATTGGTTAAAAGATAGGAAACAAAGGGTAGGAATAAATGGTCAATTTTCAGAATGGAGAGAGTTAAATAGTGGTGTCCCCCAAGGATCTGAACTGGGACCAGTGCAGTTCAACATATTTATAAATGATCTGGAAAAAGCAGTAAACAGTGAGGTGGCAAAATTTGCAGATGATATAAAGGAACTCAAGACAGTTAAGTCCAAAGCAGACTGCAAAGAGTTAAAAAGGGAGCTCATAAAACTGGGGGGCTGGGCAACAAAATGGCAGATGAAATTCAGCGTTGATAAATGCAAAGTATTGCACATTGGAAACTTAATCCAAACAATACATACAAAATGATGGGGTCTAACTTAGCTGTTACCACTCAAGACAGAGATCTTGGAGTCATTGTAGATAGTTCTCTGACAATATCAGCTTAATGTGCAATGGTAGTCATAAAAGCTATCAGAATGCTAGGAAAGATTCAGAAAGGGATAGAAAATAAAACATAAAATATAATGCCTCCATATAAATCCATGGTATGACCACATCCTGAATACTGCAAGCAGATCTGGTCGCTCTGTCTCAAAAATGATGTATTGGAATTGGAAAAGGTATAAAGAAGGGCAACAAAAATGATTAGCGATATGAAACAGCTTCTATATGAAGAGAGATTAAAAAGACTGGAACTTTTCAGCTTGGAAAAGAGACGATTAAGAGGGCATATGACAGAGGTCTATAAAATCTTGATTGGTATAGAGAAAATGAATAAGGAAGTGTTATTTACCCCTTCACATAACACAAGAACTAGGGGTCACCCCAATGAAATTAATAGGCATCAGGTTTAAAACAAACAAAAGGAAGTACTTATTCACAGAATGCTCAGACAACACGTGGAACTCTTTGCCAGGGGATTTTGTGAAGGCCAAAATTGCAACAGTGTTCAAAAAAGAACTAGATAAGTTCATGGAGGATAGGTCCATCAATGGCTATTAGCCAGGATAAGCAGGGATGCAACACTATGTTCTGTGTGTCCCTAGCCTCTGTTTGCCAAAAGCTGGGAGTGGACAACAGGAAATTAAGGGTGATGCCTCTATATAGTCCAAGAATGAGTGCCTCTGTGCCTATGGTTTTATTTGGGTAATTGCATAAGTAGTTATTTTCTATTGGAGGAAACTGCAATGCAATCCATTGCATGGACTTACAGTCATGCTCTCCATCAACCTATAAAATAATTAAATTATGTGACTCTTCTTGGAACGTCTCCAGGTTGCACCTTGGAAAGAATTACTAATAAGATTCAGGGCACATGGATACCATTCTTGGATTGATTTTCACCATCTATTAAAATTTACCTCAGACATAAATTGTTTTTTTCTAAATATCATGAAAGACTTCACAGAACAACTGAAATTATTATAATTGTACAAGTGTTGCTTTCGAGTGACCGCCAGTGGTGCTCTGAAAGAATGAATAGGAGATGGATAGTGACCTAGAATAAAGCTTTATATCAACAAAAATAGAAGATAATGATAGAATTACAAAGATCTTAGCTTCTTCATCTGTTTCACCCAACCCAGGAGACACAACTGAAATTAGGAAAGAAGTTCTTCAGTTACATGGTACATGATGATAGTTTAATATAAAAATAAAAGATGAAGGTGTCATCAATGCAAATCTCTCATCCAATAACACCTTCAGGAGCAAAGGACCTCTCCCAAGTCTGAATCTTGGATCTTCTGCCTGAAAGCAAGATAAACTCAAGTCATAGTAAAGAGAGTTTAATTTAGACAGTAGATGTTAGTGAGCTGTCAGTACAATAAAAGAAATTGTAGAATAAAAATGAATCAATTATTTAATTTTGGGGAATGTATTTTTTTCTCATTTTTAAATTAATTCACAAAGAATAATTCAACCATGTCTCTCTTAAGAGATACAAGTCAGTATTTTTTCTAGATTAATTTGTATAATTTCATAACAATTCACAAATAAAATCACTACACAAATTTCAACATAGTATCTTAGAATGTGTTCGTACACTGTGTTATGTTTTGTGTCCCTGTGAGACTTAAAATCAAATTGTTTGTTTATACAATTATAATTTTTAAAAAAATCTAAAAGTGACTGATTTTCCCTTGTGAGATACATTGTCTTAGAAAGGCATGAAATACACTGAGACAGGGCCAGCTCTACTGTTTCTGCTGCCCCAAGCAGCGTGCCGAATTGCCACTGCTGACGGCAGGAGCAGTGCGTTTGCTGTTAGGGCGGCTCGCGTGTTTCCGCAGCGGCGGCAATTCAGCAGCAGCTTCTGTCTTCAGCCGGAAGACAGAAGCTGCGCCACCATGGATAGCTGAACACAGAAGCTGCCGCCGAATTGCCACCACCACGGAACCGTGTGAGCCGCCTTAACGGCACATGGACTGCCCCCACCATCCGCGGCAGCAATTCAGCGTGCTGCTTGGGGGGAAAACACACAGATTGCTGCCCCAAGCACCTGCTTGGGATGCTGGTGCCTGGAGCCGGCCTTGCACTGAGATTTCAAGATGCCCACCTTGCTGATGTACCATTCCAAAGGATCAGTTGCTTCACTGAATATTCAATCCCTTACTCAATAGGAAAGCTTTCTGGTTTGGTTTACACTGTAAGAAATTTTGGACTATATCCATCCCATCCAAAGATCCTCCAGGTTTCAGGATAAGGTTTCTGTATTTCATTCCAGCCTGACAGAAAAAGTAAATCAGAATGTTAATATTTAATGTTTGTGCAATTCTCCAAATCAATAACAAATAAAGGAAAGACAGCTTGCTGATCATGGTAGGAGCTGCCTCTCTTCTCAATCTCCCTTAATACTAAGGGCCAAAGCCTGGGGTGTATCCTAGAGACAACCAAGGCTATGTGGCCAGAATGGGCTCAAGTCTGCGGGGGCCTCCATCAATTCCTGAAGAAGAAACCTCTCCCATGAGGCCTTATAGCGTTTATGTAGTCACAATCCTTCCATTTGATCATGTTCTGTAAGATGTTCTTCAAGAGGCAGCATGCATACAGTGCTTTGCCAAAATTCAGGGTGGATGGGTTATCTCAGAAGACTGCCAGACACGTCAAGGGAACCTTAAGTCCACACTCTCCTAATTCAAAATCCTTGGCTATCAGCTTCCAACTGAAGGAATCCCTATCTGCAGTATTGGGGGATAATAAGGATCTATATTATCCTAAATCATTATCAGAACACAAACACATAGACCTTAACGTTAATTTTAAATGCGTTAAGTAACAAAGACTTATTCCCTGCCGAAACCCAAGTTCAAGGGGCTTTTCCACAAGAGTCTGATGCCTAAAGCATGTGGATTTGTTACAGCACTGACATCATCAAAAGTAATGTTAAGAGTATTGTTATTTTAACCAACAGTTGAAATATGATGCAACAACAGCCAAGCACCAACATTGCTTCATTTAAGTGGACACCTTTAACAGAATTAGCCAGTAACTCCTGAAGCAATAATTAGTTATCAGAACTACCTGAGCAAGAAAGGTGATGGGAATGTTAAAACATTTGAAGTCATCTTCAGTACTAGTTCCCATTCGTAGTTAGTTTAAGTCAGTTATACCATTTTAGGCCCCTGAGATATGAATGCCAATGGGAAGATGTTCCTTTGCGTGCAGGGTTTCTAGATCTATTTGGCTTCCTGACTGAAGAAAAATTAGGATAAGATGCTTCCTTGTTTGTCATAAATAATACATCACTAATAGGCTGTCTGTTGATAAGACTATACAACTTCTTGATAGCTGTGCTGCAGGACTAAGTGAAGGTTCTGTTGATTGGTTGAATTCTAAGGTTTGATGAGCATCTTTTGGGAACTCTACAGGTCTCTATGCTGTTGTTCTATCCCTTAGCTTCATTTCCCATCACATGGTCTCTAACACATCAAAAAAACTGGCTGTAGTAGTTGGACTACTATGGTTAATACTGCTGTTTCCTTACTATCTTTAAAGCTCTTTCTCTGAGAAAAGCTTGAGTAAATGGTCTTTCCACCGGGATTCCAAGATAGGTTGAGACAGCAGGAGAAAAAACTATTTCCAAACCTCTCATGGTTTGACTCAGAGCAGCCATGTCTGCCCTTAATTGTGGATTTAGGCCTATGATCCAGATACGTCTGGAAGCTCCTGTATGGCTTTCCCCCATGCAGCAGAACCATAGCAATTCTGCTGTGTTTTGGGTCTTCTATTCCACTGGAAGGAAAAGAAGGGAAGAATTTGCCTCTGAATTTTTAACCTCTCTCTTTAAAAACTCTGGGAAGTGTATTGAGGCTACCCTCACTGACCAGGTGCACTGTCTGAATAATGTATTGAAGAACCAACATACTGAAAGTGTTGCTTATATTTTACTGCTTGAGTTAGTCTCCGGAAGTCTAATACAGAATCAAGCCTTTGTTCTTTGGAGAGTAAAGAGTAATTTGGAAAAAAAATCTGTGGTATCAGTGGAACAAATATTTCACTACATCATACAGGTAATCACATCTCCCAGTTCTTGAGAGAGTAGAGATTCCTCAATAAAATCTGTAGGGATTGAGGAGTCTGACAATAATAAAGCTACAGAGTTAAGAAGAGTATGAGTGATCATTAAAAATACAGTTTCTAACGCTCAAGTGGTTAATGTGATAGTTGCTTATGCAGGAAGAGAAACCTCAGTTTCATTCTGACAGGAAGAGGTAAGCTGAGGTTCTAAAAACCCCAGTCTTGTGATATGCTAGTAACTGCCTTCCTTTCATGAATTTCTGAAATTGAAATAATTTGAGGTCTTATTTGAAATTGCTTCTGCAGTAAAAAAAACTAATTGGGCACCTGGGGATGGCTGTTTTTGTTTGAAATAAGAAAAGATTTAATCTTACTAGAGTATCTGATATTTATTTATGGAGGGTTGTTGGTCCCATCAGGGAAACTCTTATGTCTCCAAAGAGTGCAATGAGGAAGGACAACAGGTTAAACAGATCTGATTTGGAGATGAGGTTACATTAAGGGAAAAAAAACCTTCCCCAAGTAGCTTACACATAGTAGATCCCTCTTAAAAAGTTATATGAGCAGCTGAACAAATATAAAAGGTCACAGACTGTAGTGAAATAACTCTTTTTCTCCTCTTCTTCAGAAAGAAAGTTTCCAGAAGGCTTCAGACTAAAGAAAAGCACCAAGAACCTATGTAGCTGAAGCACAGTGAATATCCATTTTGTAGTGGCACGATAATTGAAAAGACAAATTATTTTTAAGCCTCTCATATAAAGAGAAAAAAGTCCAGGGGAAAAAAAAAACTTAAATAAATCTCAGAATAAAAGGTACTTTAATGCATAGGGAGAAACAGAAATCACAGAGCAATTTGGGGAAATTTTGAATAGTTAAAACTCTAAGCCATCTTTCAGAGGCTCTCAGAAAATGGATTGTGCCTATGCAGAGAGAGAGCACACGGAACAGAAAAGGGAAGATCTAAGGGGCTAGACCCATAAATGGGACGTAGATTCAGCGTTGCAATGTATAACTATTAGATGCCCCACAGTTATAAGCTCCCAAAATCCTAATTACTAGTTCCCTACTGGGTCCTCGGCAGCACTTCGGCGGCGGGATGTGTGTGTGTGTGTGCAAGTGAAGACTCCCCCCCATTGCTGAAGTGCCACTGAAGACCCAGTAGGGAGCCATGCAGTGAGTACAAGCCCCTTGTGCCTGTCTCTCCACCCCCCCACATCCGACCCCCACCCATGTCCTGCCCCCGACTACCTCCCTCAGAACTCGCAACCCATCGAACCCCCCGCTCCTGGTCCTCCTGAACACCAACCCCCAAGCCCCCCCCTGAACGCCCCCAGGACCCCACCCCCTACACAACTCGTCCCGACTGCCCCGACCCCATCCACCACCCCAACAGACCCCCGAGACTCCCACACCTACCCTACCCCACCCCATTCCTCATCTCCTGACTGGCTCCCCAGAACCTCTGCCCCCTCCAACCGCTCCCTGCCTCTTATCCAACCCCTCCTCCCAGGCCTGGCCTGGCCCCCCTACTATGCTGCTCAAAGGTGGCAGGAGCTGCAGAGCTGCCTAGAGTTCTGGCACCAGCAGCGCAGCACGCTGCGGCTCTGCAAGGCAGAGGGAGGGACTGGGGCTTGGGGAGCCTCCCCCGCTGGGAGCTCAGGCGGGCCAGAGACAGGACAGTCCTGCGGGCTGGATGTGGCCCATGGACAGGAGTTTGCCCACCTGCCAGACCCTTTAATAACTGGTTCTACACTGGCTTCTAAATTTAACAACCGGTTCTTGCGAACCAGCTCCAGCTCACCACTGGTGCCCCACAGTCTAGTGGAATCCACAGCACTGAGTTAGGTGCCCAGGGTCCCTATACAATGCATGAGGAAAATCAGGTGCCTACAAATGGGATTAACAAAAGCTAGCATGTTGAACAGGGAGCTAATTAAGGTACTCACAAGGAGAGGGGTGAAGCCTAAGCTCCACTCCTCAAAGGGAGTTAGGCATCTAACTCCAGGCCAGAGGCAGGTGCCTCCCTCCTCTCAATATTCACAGCCACAAACCCTCTCCTCGAGTTAGGCATTGAAACTCTTCAGTGTAAAAAGGGGGGGGAAGGGTAACACCCTTATAACTTTAGCTCAGTGAACAGAGACTTGAATCTCCCACATCTCATGTTAGTGCCCTAACTGCTGGGCTATAGAATCATTCTCTCTCTCTCTCTCTGGCCTGCTGAATATTTATATGTAAAAAATGGAAGAGCTTCACCAGGAAAGATCGAGACCCACCTCAGAGCCCAGTGGGCAGAGGATCCACCTGAGAAGTGGAAGACTTGGGTTTAAATCCCTGTCCCCATCAAGCAGAGGGGGAGGATTTGAACCTGGGCCTTCCATACCGTGAGTGAGTGCTCTAACTATTAGGTTAAAGGTTATATAAGAGAGGTTTGCACTACCACGACCATGTCCTCCTCCATTTTTTGTGAGGCTCAATCCAGTAGGCATGCTTCAAGTACACCTACCAGATAGGGCCCCACAGGTGAGAGAGGCAGGGAATGATTAGTTTGAGGACCCACTGGGCCTTAGGCATGAGATTGGTGTATACCCAGAGACAGAAATGTAGCCACCTAGGGGGCTTTACCAGTGGTAATTTAGGCATCTGAAAGATTAGGCAGCAGCTGAACAAGGATTCTGAGGATATAAATTTTGAATTTAGGCATATAAATGGCAGTTGTCCACTTTGTGGATAACCCCTTTATGGATTTAGCCCAAGGTCACAAAGGAAGTCTGTCTCTCAAGCCCCAGGCTCCCCTTAACCACTAGAACAGCCATCCTTCCTTCCTTTGTGCTGGGAAGAGAAGCGGTCAAGGCCTACAAAGGAGTAAAGTAGCAGCTCTAGAATGAACCAATGAATTAAGATTAAGATTCCCTTTTGAGAGAATGTATTTTTAAACCTGCCAAAACCAAACAAAGAAATCAAAACACAAAATGCTTCAACTGATCTGACAGAGTAGTAAGTTATACTGCTACAAAAGGAGAGACCCAGAATAGATTTAGATTTCCATACTCTGAATGGTAATTGCATAACAAAACACATAGGTGACTTGCTATTAATGGAAAGAGATCACTAGTGTCAAACAACTTTTACAGCACCAGAACATGAATAATCTTTTATCATGAGACAGTGTGCTCTCCCATACTGTGCAGTGTAAAATTAAAGGGAAAGTGGAAATCATCTCCTAACAAACCACAGGAGTCATATCTTATACAAGTTTTAAATATTTAACTTTATAGCCAAGATTTGTATAAAACACAAATGCCCTTAAAATAGAGATTTTCTACTATGAAATTAAACCATTTATAAACTTTTTATTGATGTAGTGGATTTGATACATACAATAAGAAAGGCCTAAAATGTTAAAACCTACTCATCTGCTGATTATAATAAATCTAATTTTGGAGCTTGTACAATAGCTAATTCTGAAATTTAAAAAATTCAGTAATGGTATATACTAAAGTTAGTTCCTATCTTACCTTTGGATTCATTATTCCTTGTTGTTTAAAGCAGCTATAAAAAATATCCATGGAAAAAACTTCAGTCCACAGATATCCATAGTATTGGCCATCATAGCCACTTGCCAAATGTCCAAAAGTAGCTGGCATGTTTGTTCCTTAAAAAGCAGATAAAAAATTATTACTAGTTTTTCCATAACTATTGTTCTTTGAGATGTTGCTCGTGTCAATTCCATGATAGGTGTGAACATGCTACAAGCACTGTTGCTGGAGATTTTTCCCTTAGTGGTATCCATCAGGCTGGCTCTAGTGCCGTCTGGAGCTGCATGCTCATGTGGCGATATAAGAGGCACAGCGCAGCCAGCCACACACCCTCTCAGTTCCTTCTTACCGTTAACTCCGACAGAAGGGTAGGAGGGTAGGTTGTGGAATGGACATAAGCAACACATCTCAAAGAACAACAGTTATGGAAAAGTTAGTAACTGTTTTTTCTTTGATTGCTTGCTCATGTCCATTCCATATTAGGGACTAACAAGCAGACCAAGAGCAACACCGCTCTCCTGAAACTGGCATCGTCCCTGGCCTGTTGTGATGGTGTAGCAAGATGCAAAGGTATGTACTGATGATCAGGTTGCGCCCCTATACAGATGTCTTGGATTGGGACCTGTGCAAGGAACACTGCCCCGACAAAGCCTGGGCTCTTGTGGAGTGATGGCCAAAGGTGGGACATTGGCCTGCTCATAGCAAGCCTGAATACAGGGGGTTATCCAGGATGAGATCCTCTGAGCTGACACAGGTAGCCCTCTCATCCTTTCCGCTACTGCTACAAAGACTTGTGTGGATTTCTGGAAAGGTTTAGTCCTCTCCATTTAAAAGGCAAGAGCAAGCCTAATGTCCAATGAGTGAAGCCACCATTCCTCAGAGCTCTTGTGAGGTTTCAGGGAGAAGACTGGCAGGAAAATGGCTTGGTTGTTATGGAATTGTGACACCACCTTTGGCAGGAAGGCCGGGTGGGGGAGCAGTTGGACCTTGTCCTTGAAAAACACTAAGTATGGCTGTTCTGGTGTAAGGGCCTTGATTTCAGAGACCCTTCTGGCTGAGGTGATCGCCACCAAGAAGGCTTTCCTACAAGAGAGAAACAGCAGGGGGTATGATGCTAGTGGCTCAAAGGTGGCCTGCTAAACCCAGGGTTGTGAGTTCAATCCTTGAGGGGGCCACTTAGGGATCTGGGGCAAAAATCAGTACTTGGTCCTGCTAGTGAAGGCAGGGGGCTGGACTCGATGACCTTTCAAGGTTCCTTCCAGTTCTAGGAGATGGGTATACCTCCAATTATTATTTTTTTTTTTTTATAGGTGCCAACTTTCCAATGTGCCAGGGGGTGCTCACTGCTCAACCCCTAGCTTTGCCACAGTCTCCCCTGAGACTGCCATGCCCTCACTCCTTCCCCTCCCCCACCTCCTCTCCTGCATGGCACAAAACAGCTGATCTGGAGGTGCGAGGAGGGTGGGGGAGGAGGCTGATGTGGGGCTGCTGACATATTACTGTGGCTCTTTGTCAATGTACATTGGTAAATTCTGGCTCCTTCTCAGGCTCAGGTTGGCCACCCCTGCTTTAATGTATAATAGTGCTTCAGATTTAGAATGGTATTAATGTATCGATCTGGAATATATCTTAGCTGCAAATGGATATTTTTGATGGAATAACATTAATGACCTTTCTTATTTCAAAGTAATTATTCAGTTTCATAAACTGGATTTCTTTTTTAAAGCACATTCACCTGATTTGCTATAAGACCTATTGTGAAGGTACTGTATGCTTATCTGAAGCAGTCAACATGCTGCATGAAAACTTTACTTTTACGTACCTGGGGTTGCAGAAATTCCCAGAATATCCATGCAGTACTTGGCATATTCATCTGCAGGGTCAGCAGATGATTTGGTATGAATGGACTGGTCAACCTTGCTCAAAACAATCTGACGAAGAGTCAAAAGACCTAGTGATATGAGGGCATTTGGTTTATAAATGTTATAGTAATACGCTGGGTTTCTATGGTATCAGCCATCCAAGGATCTCATTGTGCATTATATACATTAACAAGTTAAGCACTGTAAAATCCAGTGAGGACAATAAGTATCTGTCATAAATAGATAGCTAAGGGTTAATGTTTCTTTTACCTGTAAAGGGTTAACAAAGGGAACCAAACACCTGACAAGAGGACCAATCAGGAAACCGGATTTTTTAAAAGCTTAAGGGAGGGAATTTGTGGGTCTTCTTTGTCTTGGGTCTGTGTCTTTT